>NC_142026.1:12453383-12782133 GCF_982192425.1 Myodes glareolus
ACTGAACACTGAGTACTCTTTTAGGAAATAAAGAGCAGCTGTCTTGATGGTTGGTGGTGTTGGTGTTTTTCAGAAGGGCCAGAGAGGATCTGCTGAAAACCCAGAAGGAGCGGGACTTCCATCGCATGCACCATAAGCGCATATTGCAAGAGAAGAACAAGCTGATCGCGGACATCAAAGGGTGAGATGCTCGAGTTCGCTGGAGAGTTGGGAGTTACTGGGATCTGACTATAGGAGGACCTACTGAATAAAGTTGATCTTTCAAGTTTATTGGATAGGAAGTTTAGGCCCTTGCATCGAAGGAATAGTTATACTAATGGGGTATATGATTGAGAAGTTAAACAAAAATATAAGAAAATGTACTCTACTGTTGGTTTGTCAGTCAAGACAGAGTCTCAATAAGACTGGTGTGAGAGAAGGGCTCAAGGGTGTGTTTTCAGTGAGCTGAATTCTGAAGAGTGGATAAGCTGGTAGAATGGAGCCCTCAGACTGTGCTTGTGAGACAGTGTGCTGTGTGTGCAGCAGAAGCAAGTCATGAAGTCAATGGAGTGTTCACCAGGCAAAGAACAGACAGAGCTTTGGTGAGTTTAGAGACATATCCTAAAACATATCATATTAGTTTGAATATATAAGAGCAATTTTAGAAGTAATTTTGGAGGCATTCTTCAAATTTACTTTCCCTTCTTCAATAGCTTCCTTGAGTTTTTTTTTCTGTAAAACAAAAATTCGGCTTGATGACTGTTAAATAAAATTGTCTTTTGTTTGATTTAAGAAAATACCACCCAATATAACTTTCTGTGTTTACATGGATATTATAAATATTATATTGAACACAAACACTAAATATTTATATTTAAATGTATATCATACATTAACTATACAATTAAAAGGGGCAAACTCAGCTAGTTATTTTTAGTAATGCCATTATATAACACCTGGCAAGAAGCAATTTAAGGATGGTAGGGCTTATTCGGGTTTACAGATAAAGTGATACATGCCACTATGGCGTGGCACATGTGGGAGCAGGGGTGGGATGATGGCTGATCACACTGATCTGTCATCAGGAAGTAGAATGTGAACAGGAAGTGGGTTCAGACTATACACCCTCCAGGCCTGTACTAGTGGCTGACGTTTCCTAGTAAGACTCAACCTCCTGAAGATTCCCTAACTTTCCCTAACAATATCAATACCTGATGGCCAAGCATGGGAATTCATGAAGCTGTGAGGAACATTTTACATTTAAACTCTTAAGAATTTTGTGCCTCATGTGTCTTTTTTTTTGAACTTGCAAAGTCCCCACAGTAATTAGTACTTCTAGCACTGCTCAAAGGCCCCAACCCATTCAGAGCTCAAGGCAATCACTTTACTGTGAGGTTTTATAAAAATCAAAAGACAAATTACATATTTACAATACATAATGGCACAGGGTAAATGTTCCCATCCCTAAAGGGATCTATAACAAGGCATTGTCAAACCAAAGCAAACTGAAACCCAGTGGGGCAGAGGACCAGTTCTGCAGGTACACACCTTATACCTGGGGTTTGTGGGGCAGAGGACCAGTCCTGCAGGTACACACCTTATACCTGGGGTTTAGGATAGACTGGTTTTGTGCTACAAAGGTCTAAAGTAGCTCACCCCAAGGTCAGCCACCTGCAGCGTATGTATCCTCTCCCTGGTACTGGCCTTCATGCTCTGGTCTGTAGCTTTCCTTAGTAGCTATCCCACAGTTTTGATATCTTTAGCATCCTAAGGTTTCCATTGCAATATAGGCTTACTATATTTTGTACAAAGAATGGATATACTGTATCATATACTGGTAGCTGTATTTCATTCCATTTGTGCACAGTAATATATTAATGTATATATATGTATAATAGGTAATATATCACCGTGCACAAACGGAATGAAATACAGCCACCAGTATGTGATACAGAATACCTGGAAAACTTGTGCTGGGTGAAAGAAAAGAGTGCCCAGTGAGAAAATATTTTATGATATCAAGTATACGACTGTGTTTTCTAGGATGTAAGGATACTACATTTTGATAAAAATATGTGTTTATCTAAACTGTTAACTCTGATACTTGGAATCCTTATCTCTTACTTCATATATTTAATGTTTACTTCAGTAAAAATTAGAACACAGTTTTAATTTTTAAATAAAAAATATGTATTAAGTAGTATGATTTTCTGTGAGACATTAAAGTATTTTTAGAGCTAGAGGAATGGCTCAGTACTTAAGAACATGTGCTGCTCTTCCAGAGGACCTGAGTGTTGTTCCCAGCACCGACATCAAGCAGCTGATAAGTCATGTGACTCCTGCTCCATGGGATCTGACGCCCTCTTCTGGTCTCTCTCAGCAGCTGCACACATGCAGCATACAGTCACGTAGACACATAAATTTAAAAATACACCTTTATACACTTAATTTTCTTAGTATCAGATCAATCAAACATGTTTTTAGGACTCTTTCACTTTGATATTAACAAAACTTCCAGTTTCTGGTTTAATCACCTATTGTCTGTGGCCCTTGTTTTCTTGTGAATTACTTTGAATTGATATAAGGATATTTATTTAGTTGTTTTTTTTAAAATTTGGATTTCAGTTTTGTAGAACTGATCACATGGGTCTCAGACTGGTCTTGAGTTCACTATGTGACTGAGATTGGCCTTAAGCACCTGATCCTCCTGAGTGTTGGGATTACAGGCTTGTAGTACTATTCTGCCTGGCAATATATGCTTTCTAAATTAGAAAGAAGTACAACAGTCTTCTGAGTATATACTTGTTTTCAGCAAAAAGTGCTGCTGGGTCTAGGAAACTCAGTAAGGAAAGTATGCTTCCCTTCCTGTGCTTATCCCTCACCTGAGGTAGATCGAAATCTCACAGGAAATAACACTTCTGTGCTGCTTGGCTCTGGCATGCTGACCTTTATATGACCACTCATTTTTATTCATAAGCACACGAAAATTGAATGAAAGAAGAGAAAAAGGTTTAGGTGTTAGATGGAAATCACTGATCTATCTATTTTACTTTTCTGATGATGCAACTGCCCTTTTCCTTTTGTAGGCTGAAATTACATTATGCATCTTATGAACCAACTATTAGGGTGTTACATGAGAAGCACCATGCTTTACTGAAGGAGAAAATGCTGACCTCCTTGGAAAGAGATCGAGCTGTTGGGAAGGTAAGGAAAGAGGCAGTGAAGACTATCCAGAAGCAACTTTTAATCATTCTTTATTGTGCATGTGACTGTATATGTGTACATATGTATTTTTGTGTGAGCAGTGTGTGTTCACAGGATGTACATACATGTGGAGGCCAAAGGACATTGTTTTATTCTCAGACGTGCTGTCTACCTCCTTTGAGATAGGTCTCTCAGTGGACTGGAGCTCATCAATTATGCTAGACTGGTTGATCCAAGGGACTTTCCTGTTTTTCTATCCCCAGTGCTAGGATTACAACTATGTGCCACCATGCTGGACGTTTTTCTTTAAAGGAGGTCAATTCAAACTTTTGGGGCCAATAGTTTGTCAACTGAGCTGTTTCTCCAACTCATAGTCATTCATTTTTTTATGAGTACAATAATGGTTTTGTTTTCTGAGGTAAGTTTAAAAACATTGCCCCAAAATATATAAAAATTTATTTAAAAACATGAAGAAAAAGTATCTTGTCTATTAAAAACCTATAATGATTATTATTTAATTAATTAGCATATAACTTAAACATGAATTGATTATTAAAATACAGTTAGAGGAAAATACTCAGCCATTGTCATTAAACTATGACCCAACTTGGGTTTAAATGCCAGCTGTTCACATCAGCATCAGGCAGGGTATTTAGGAGATGCGAAGAGTCTGAGAGCGGCAGCTGGCCTGCTTGTATATGCTCCAAGGACTTAAAATGTTGCACATTGACTTGGGCCAATGACTCTGAGTCTGCTGGATCTCATCAACTGGGTTTAATCCCGTAGCCTCTCATGGCAGTGCGCAGAGGGAAAGACAATCTCATCAGGACCTGTTGCAGAGCAGTGTGAACTTGAGAGAGTGCTAGACGCTCTCAGGGAAGGTGGGGTTTCCATTGGAGGAAAAACTCTCTTGAGTTTTCTTTGTGTATAATTTTTATTGGGCATTAGCAGAAACTGGACAGAGTCTGAGGTGCTCTATTGAGTTTGATTAATTCTCTGGCTTATCATGGGCCAACCCAGTGAACAGACCACACACTCCATACATGTCCTCCCTGGGATAACCAGGAATGCTTATGTGCTGTTGGAGAGCTGTTCATCCAGTTAGCTGCTCATTTGAAGATCACCTCTATTCATCTTGGATTCTGCTTTGCCAGTAATTGACCTTGACTATCTGATAGCTGTTGGTTACTTGACCAGCTTCTCTCCCTCAGTCCTTGCTTGTGTCTCACTAATTGTTAATTGTGTGGATTTCTCTGGCTTTGTTAGTTGCTGATGTTGACTGATAGTCATTAGGCATGGGTGGGTGTTGCTGTCTTTGACCTTGAAGGTGTCCCAAGTGTTAATTATACGGAGCCCTTGACTCTCACAGCTGCCAAGAAGTAGCTGCCATGCTCTTGGCTGTCTTTTTGTCTATGAGATAGTCTCATTCTCAACTGTGTCGAAGCCATCTTCACTTACAACTTAGTCTGGTTAGAATAGCCTTGTTAAAAAAAGCAAGAATCCATAAGAAACAATAGCGCTTACCATGAATTTTGCAAATTAGAAAGGTCTCATGGAAGTTAGCCAGCTGGCCCATTGTCACTGAATCTGCTTGTCCCTCATTAGGTCCCCTTGGCTATCTCATATCCAGCTGTGGTCTCTTATTTATCTTACTTAGTTCTCCATACTTTGCATTTTTTGACCCTTTAACTTCAGTCTCCGCCTCCACTATAACATGTGAGCCCTTTCGCCTGAGTCATTTCACTGACTCCCTTTAGAGCAGCACTTCTCAACCTGTGGGTGGAGACCCGTATGGAGAGGGTGTGGAATTACCCTTTCATGGGGTTGCAAATCAGATATCCTCCATATTGTTTAGTTGTATTAATATTCCTAACAGTAGCAAAATTACAGTCCTGAAGTAGCAATGAAGTAATTTTATGGTGGGAGTCACCACAGCACAAGGAGGAACTGTATTAAAGGGTTGTAGCACTAGGAAGGCTGAGAATCTCTGCTCTAGAGACTTAGCTCCTGCCTCACACACCCTCAGAGGTGCAAGACAGTGTTAGTAAGTGGTAGTCACAAAATAATATTGTCCTGAAAATGAGATAAATGAGAAAATCCTTGGAAATTGCTTCTAAATATATATTTGGTGCTCTTAACTATGGTTTAATTTCCTTCCTTTATGTTGAGTGCCGCTCTTACCTTCTACCCGAAGTGTGTTTGTGTGCAGGCCTTGGGGAGGCACTGTTGGCATAGAATTTAAGAAAAAAAAAAGCAAAATGTTGACATGCCACATTAAAATATGTAAATGTGTAACAGTTTGTTAAAGAATGCATAATTGTGACTGTGCTTAATATTCGTTTGTTGTTTGCTGCACATTTTTACTTACGCCCAAACTCAGAAGCTACAAAAGCTTTCTTGATGGTGATACAGTTGCTATAATATTAAGATGTTTTAAAATAATGTTATTTTTGTTTCTTCATTAAAATTCTTAACCATTAAAATATAAAACATCACTGTTTTGATGCCTTTTGTATTTGAATTTTAATTTTGTGTCCTTGAATATTTAAAATAATATTGTAAGCAATACTGAATAAAATGGGTGTTTTAATTATCTAAATTTTTACCACATTTATTTCAAGCTCTAAAAGTCTGATTTTATTGATTCTTTTTACACTAACACTGGTAAGTATTAGTGATGTTTCTCATTGTTTTGACAATACTATGACAATACTTGAGAAAAGGAAAGGAAGGAGGGAAGAGTTCCCAGTTGAGGATGCAGCCCATTATGGCAGGGACACCATGGTGCTGGAGTGTGAGATAGCTGTTACCACGGCAGCCACCATCAGGAAGCTGAGAAATGAGGCTGCTCCTTCTCAGCTTGCTTCTTCGTTTTTATTCGGTCAAGGATCCCAGCCCCTGGAGTGGTGTTGCCTGTATGCATTCAAGATGGGTCTCTCCTCCTCAGTTCTTTCTGTAAATGGCATCACAGACACGTTCAGAAGTGTGTTTCTATAAATTCTAAGTCCAGTGAAGTTGGCAATGAAGACTAATGCTTGCAGCTTGCTCACACTGTCCCTGGGTCCTGACTTCTGCTTCTGCAAACCGAGCAGAACTGGCTGTGCCATCTCATCTGCTGTGTGTCTCGGGCTAAGTTATGTGCTTGGAAACATTCTCCTTCCCCTTGTTTCTAACATGATGGTGGTTCTTTAAGGTCAGAGGCCATATTGAGTACATTTAGGATGTGCATACAATATTTGGGTTTCAGACTTAATTACTGCCTTATTAGAAAAAGATAAGAATTGGGAATAATCATGTGAATCTTAGTAGTTTGTAAATTAGTCCTGAAATATTCAGGTCTTTTATATTTTCTTACACATCAAACATGGACGAGTCACTTGCCTTTAGGACTGATATTTTGTGAAGTGAGTCAGGTTTTAATTTTATATAACATGGCACAGATGCACAGAAAACTGTTGGGACTATAAAAAAAAAACTGGTTTTATTTGTCCTTCAGCCCATACTCCTGCTGAAGACAAAAGATCATCCAGATCCTTCTGGGTTAAAATAACTTGTTAAAACTTAACACATGATGTATAAAAATGATATTAACTGCTTTGCAAAAATTAATTTTCTATTAAATTTCTTCATTATTATGGGTCAAAAGGCTATATAAATATTCGTATGGTGTAAATTCTACATTCTAGTTCTGTCTGCTTTCTGGTGTTGTTTATCAATTAAGTCTGCTCATTTTTGGTATTGTGTTGATGTACTCTGTTCCTAGTAGTTCTTTTAAATGCAAGTCATGGAACCTGACTAACTCCATTGCCTTTGCTATTGTAGCTGTGAGCATTTAGCAGTATATCATGCCAGACTTGTGTTCCTGGTCTGGTATTTTAAATGATAACATTCGTGAGGCAGGGGAGATAGCTTAGTAGCTAAGAGCACTTATTATGCTGGAAGGGCTCCCAGAACCCATGCGGTTCACAACCACCTACTATCCTAGTTTCAGGGGATCTGATGCCTTTTTCTGACCTGCAAGCTTACCAGGCTCATAAGTGGCGCACATACTTTCATTCAGGCAAAAACGCTCATACTCAGTAAACTAGCCTGAAACAAAACTACTTTAATGCTAACAGTTCTATGTACTCTACTGAAGTATGAAGAGGACTGGGTGCAGAGTTGTAAGTACCACCTGAAAGGTCCTATAGTGTTTTAGAATATTATAAAATATGAAAGTTCTGTAAAGCATAGCATTGTTCCCGGCTGCTCCCTGAGGAATTAGGAATGTATGTGCTGTATTTGGAGCAATTTCAAACTACTTGATTTGTTGGTCTTTTGCTTCAAGTCCTTTCTCATGCCTGACCTCTGATTTCTCTTGTCTTGGGCTCTAACTCTTTGTGTTTCTTTGTTCTGTTGTAGGGGCTATGTTTCTGTACTATTATACACTGAAAGCCATTCTGTGCCCCATTTGTCTCAGCAATCTTCACATCTGTTCTTATTTTTTACTTGATTTTAAAAAAGAATACAGATTTGGATAATATTTACTGTTGGGAAATGCTAGAATTTATTTCTTGATGTTGAAATGGAGCAGTTAGGTTTATTCTCTCAGGTACGTCTACTGTTCAAAGTTGTAGACTCATTACAGTATGAAAATGTCTATTTAAATAGATTCACTAAGAATGAAGTTGATCCTGGGTACTTCATGGGTTTTCAGGATTGTTTTACAGATATCACTGCAAATATGATATGAAATCCAACATTTTTCTCTTAAGTTCTGTATTATACATGATGACTCACACACAAAGTATTTTATTTAAATCTAAAATGGGTCCAATGATTATTAAGCAATAATAATAAAGTTTATACAATAATGCCAGTTAATAGGTTTAGGAAAAGTTGTTTATCTTTAGGGTAAAAAGGCCAGTCAGAGAAATCCACCCTGGCCCTGAAACCAGAGCTAGTTAAAGAAACATACCCTGGCTGTGAAACCTGAACCAGTGAAAGAAACACTTTATCCCTAAACCCAGAACCAAAGAATAACTAACACCATGGCTCTGAAATCAGAGCCAAAGAAACACACTTTGGCCCTAGAACCAGTGAAAGAAATACGCCTTAGACCTGAAATTAGAGCCAGAAAGCTAAAAAAGGCCAGTAATGAAAACACATTTTGACCTTGAAACCAGAGCGAATTCTACCCATGACCAATAGAAACATAAAACCAATCAACCCCGGTGCAAGAAGCAAACCAATCCCTGAGCTTCCTGACTCTGAACCTACAGCCAGTGAAAGAAACATTTTATCCCTGAACCCAGAACCAAAGGCACAAACTCCGACTCTGAAACCAGTGCCAAAGGAACACACTTTGTCCCTAGAATCAGAGCCAGTGAAAGAAATATGTCCTGGCCCTAAAATTAGAGCCAAAAGACTAAAAAGCACCAGTGAAAGAAACACAATTTGGCTCTGAAATCAGAGCCATCTTTGCCCCTGATCAACTAAACTAACCAATCCCTGGGCAGGAAAACTAAACAATTTCCGAGCAGAAAACCTTCTCCTTAGGAAAACTACACCCCTAAGAAGCGCCATGTAAGCCCCTCTGCCTGTTCTGGGGCCAGCTGTCCTTTTCCACGCAGGCAGAGGCAGTCACTGTCCTGGACTCCTCCTTCCCAAATAGAGATCTTTCTTAAAAGATTTTTGGGTGAAGATCTCCATTCACCGGAACAGAATAGAAGAACCTTGCTGAGATGTCTCTTAGGGTACCAAACAGAAAAACCTTGCTAAGATATTCCCTTAAGGGGACTGAGCAGGGCTGAGTAGAACAGAACAGAGGAGCCTTGCTGAGACATTCCCTTGGAGAAGGGAGGATGCTGAGAAGAAAGAGTAACAACTTTTCACCAGAGCTGGAGGAGATTGCTACATTCCTTAAGGGGCTTCTTCTTTAGCAGAGTGTAGCAGCAATAACATCTGGGGTCCCAGAAGAAGTGAATAACCCTGCTAGGACATTCCTTATGGGAACAGAGGAAACTCAGCTGTAATGGCTCTCTTTAGGAGAGAAACAGGATTTCTATATCCTGCAGGGAGACCATGCCCACCACACCCCATCTTCAGATAACCTGGCTTCTTGAGAAGTCAGGACACCTTTCCCTCCAGGGCTGAGCTGTCCTATTGCAGCTTCAGCCTCCAGAGCTGTCCCATTGCCGCTCTAGGTATAGTCTGACTTCCCAATAAGTCAGGAACTCTTTGCATCTCCAGAGCTATAACACTCACACTCACTTACAGTATCGATTGTCCATATACTAAGAAGTAGATAATTTATAATTTGGGGAAGCCAAGTTACTAGGTAGCAAAATGACTGTCAGATATCACACTGTTATAGTTCCTGAGCCAATTACCCTGATCCCAGAAAAGACTGTGGTTTAATTCGTAAACATTCTCTTGGGAAGCAAGTCATGCCCGTGATTCCAGGACTGAGCCTGTTTGGCTAGCTTTAATATAAAGACTAATCTGTTGTCAACAAACTTTTTCTTTTAAGAGCGTATTTATCAGTTATGCGCTGACTGTCTCACTATTCACTAATCTTACTAAAACTATTAGTGTCATGAAGCCATAGAATTAATTTAATCAAAATATTTATAAAAGAAAAATTCATTTAAATATCTGAAAATATTACCTATGATTCATCCCAGAGGATAAATCACATTAATGCTTATTTTTAAACATAAGCGTAGAATTGGGTTTGCTCTGAGAATTCCCTTTTAACTCGCACCCTAAAGATGTGAGTTAAGGGCAGCAAAAGGAATCTCCTGCTTACTGTGGAAACCCTGATCATCACTTCCTTAAATCCTTATCTTAATGAATATTTAACTTTCTTTGTTTTAGTAATAGTAGTTTATAGCATACATAATAGTTGCATTGTGAAGTGTCATAATTTAGAATTTTTAGAATTAAAATTCCTCTAGAATTTCACTCATGGGTACCGTATTAATACCATTTCCCACTCTCCTCTGTCCTGCTCCAGATTCTCCCATGTTTCTAGAACTTCATCTCAAATTCAATCTTCTTCTACACTATTATTGTTGAGCCAGTGAAACAAATCTACCCTGACCCTGAAACCAGAGCCAATTCTACCCCTCATCAACTGAACATGAAGCCAATGAATCCCTGAACCGAAAAACTGGCCAGTCTGAACTTGTCCAAGCTTAAGGGTATTAAAATCTGACCAATACCCTCCCTAAAAATCTCCCTAGAAAAACTGCCCCAAAGAAGTTCTATATAAGCCCCTCTGCATGTTCAGCTTTCAGCTCTTCTTCTCCAACCTGGCAGAGGCAGCCACTCCCCTGAATTTCTCCTTCCTGAATAAATATCTTGAAAGAGTTTTGGGTAAAGATCTTTCACTGGTGCAGAGCAGAATCTCTGCTGGGAAGTTCCCTTGGGGGAGCAGAGCAGAAAAAAAAAACCAACCAACACCCCTGCTAGGATGCTCCATTAGGGGAGCAGAGCCGAAACAACTTTTCGCTGGAGCCCATTGCTTCATTTCTGCAGGGGTTTCAGCTTAGCAGAATGAAGCAAACGAAAGGCCAGAGCTGAGAAGAGATAGACACCTACCTTTGCTGGGAAGCTCCCTTACAGGGATAGAGCACAGCTCAGCTGTAATGACTCTCTCTTGCAGAGGAGCAGTATTGCCACATCCTGTGGGACGACCATTCCCCACAAGACCCCGGGTGTATGTATCCGGGATACTTTCCCTTCACAGATTCGGGTATAGCCTGACTTTCCCACAAGTCAGGATACCTTTCCCTCCAGAGCTGTAATACTTATATTAACTGCCTGTCTAGCTCTTCATTTGGGAGTGAAGCTTTTGAGATTTTCCCTATCAATGTGGTTAAGTGTAGCTCTCAGAATTTAGAAAATTCTATGCCTTTCAATTTATATCTTAAAGAGTGAAAGTGTACATTTACTATATAAAAATCTAGTAAGGACATGCTTTTAAATTCCTTTGGTACATAAGAAACATTAACCTGACTCTTTTAAGTTTATTTAAAAATTAAAACCTTACAATTCTAATTGTTAGTTTTGCAATTTTATGAAAATATTTTTCAAAATTTTAATGAAAGATATTCATTTTTCTGAAAAATTCCATAATTCATAAGTGCTAAACTGCAAGTTGATTAGAAAGTAATTGGTTAATTGTCATTTTCAGCTTGATGAAATTTACAGTTGCCATGGAAAGACACATCTGGGCAGGTCTCTGAAGATACTTCCATAAAGGTTTAACTGAAAATAGAATAACAATGCTGTGGCTTCAAGTTCAAGACCAAATATAATGAGGGTAGCAAACTGAATACCAGAATTTTTCTGCTTCCTGGTTATTTATGTGACGTGACTAGCTCTCTCATGCACCTGCCCTCACATCTCTCCCACGAGGGACTGTGAGGTGACACCTGCATCCCCACTTGCTTTTCAGGCAGCTGGCAAAGGCACATGAAAAGCACCAATGCAGATAACTGGTACTGAAGAGTGGGGCGATCACTGGGATACACCTGACACACGTGGTTCCCAGAGGCTGTGGGGTTGGCTTCTGGGAAGAATGAGGAAGAGTTTGGGACTTCGGGCCAGAAAGTCTCTAGCATGCCAAAGGTAGAATCCAGTAGCTGTTAGGAAGTGAACACGATGAGAAAAACGAAAAATGTGGAGTCCATCTCATACGATTTCAGAGAGCAAGGAATCTGTCAGGAACAGAGCTAGAACAAGTAATGTTAGATTTTCGAAAAGAATCTGGCTGAGTTCTCCTTGTATTTCATGAATGGGAAAGAGATTTAATTAAAAATTAATGGACTAAGGTATCTGACAAAGGAAATTTCTCTTTAATGAATATAGATGCTATCTCAACTGTCACTTTGTCTATAGCTTCCAGTTCACCCACATTCCTGTCCTTAACAAATAATTTTCAGTTGGGATTATTGAGATGTTAGAGAATAGGACCACACTGAGGGGAAGCTGTAGGCACAGAGTAGAGCCCATCCAAGAGAAGTGATGTGTTCTGTAGGCAGCCATACGTGATTGTGGATCTACCCAGTTCCATTGGAGTCCAGATGATTCCATCACTAGTTATATGGTTTAAAAGCTCCTAGTAGCCAAGTATCCAAAAACGGAGTCACATTTCTGATTCTAAGACTCTGTACAAACTAACAACTTAACACAAACTAGAGCCTTAGTAAAGAGGAAACGCCAATTGAGAAAATGTCTCTATAACACTGACTTTTAGGAAAGTTTCTGGGGACAGTTTCTTGATTCATGATTGATGTGGGAGTGTCCAGTTTGTTGTGCATTGTTTACCACTCTGGTCTGGTGGTCCTGGCAAGAAAGCAAACTTAACAAGACATGAGGAGCAAGCCAGTAAGCAATGTTCTTCCATGGCCTCTTCTGCAGTCCCTGATTTTGGAGTCTTGCTTTGAGTTCCAATCCTGAGTTCCCTCCATGGTGAATGAAAACTGCTTTTTTCTCTCTAGGCTGTTTTTGATTATGGTATTTACCACAGCAACAGAAACCTAAATAAGACAGAGTGTTTCCAGAAATAATTCTCAATTTTGTAGCCTGTAACAGTTTGACCAACAAGATAAACAATGTGGAATTTGTATAATTTAAAGTAAATGTAAATGTCTGTGGTCTTAAATTATAGAAATGATCCAGTGAATAATGGTGTGTGTGTGTGTGTGTGTGTGTGTGCGTGCGTGTGTGTGTGTGTGTGTGTATGTGTGTGTGTAATAGACAAATTTGCATATAGAAGAATACCGAATATTCTCTCTCAGGGAGATGGAACTTGACAATTCAGTAGTTAAGTGTTGGATGTACTTAAAGACTTGCTTCTAAACGCAGTGTAGATACACAGAAAAAGGAACACCCCACGTCACTGCAGTGAAGAAATCTGGCAAACTGCCTCTTCCATGTACCAAGCTTGAGATCATCAGCTTAAGTCTTTTTGACAGCAAGTACCTGTGAGGTATGTGTGCTACATGTAGCACACATAATACAGAGAAATTATGACATTTCTCCTCTGTGAAAACCCCCCTGAAATCCCTAATTATAGTTTAACTGCAGGAAAAGTAAGTCTGCCACGTTTAAGGCCATCATCCTGCAGGGTTCTTTCCAACCACTACTTTCCAAGTGCTCAAAGGCATAACAATAAAGGAGAATTTCAGAAAGGTTTAAGTCCAGAGGAGGCTGAGGGACACAGTGACTGAGGGCAAGGTGATATTCTGCATGGAATCTAGGGGCATACATGAAAACCAAAAAACTAGACTTTACTTCATGGTAATGTATTAACATTAAGCCATCATTTGTGGAGAATGTGAGCCTGAGTGTGGGGCAGACTGCAATTCTCAGCGCTGATCAACCACTAATCTATGATGTTTATGGTATTCTGATGAGTTTATAACCCATTCACCTTCTGAGGATACTGATCTGCCATTCATCTTACCCTAGCATTCCATTAGTGCCCATCAGCTGATTAGGGTTTATCTGCTACTTTTGAAAGTAAATATATTGGTATCTAGTGATAGTTGAGAAATGTGTACATTTGTATGTAATTAAATGGGAGGTATTTTATGTTTGGATAACTATGTACAGTAAAGAACGAGATGGCTTTAAAGATTGAATTTTAAATTTGGGGTGTGTAGGTAAAGCTATGCCACACATCCAGTAGATGTTCGTAATTATAAGACATGATTGATAAGCAAGATTATGTGTGTAATAAATAATTGTTATGGGAATAAAATGGTTGTTCACATTTTGGTTTCGGAATAATACTTATCCTGTAGTTTATAAATAAAAGAATAAATTGCATAGGTTACAGATAAAAAAGGCAAATTGTGAAGAGTTTTCAGCTGAGAAAAATCCTCTCTCAAAGTAGAGCTAAACAGTTGTCAAAATATCTAGAGAGCATCCTTGGTTTAAGAAATTATGCTGTAAGATGCACACTTCAAATGCTTTTTGTAGCGGATGATTAATAGTTGACTGTGTAATTGACTTTTAACTAAAATAATGCCATCTTTCAGATAAAGTTCATGTTTGATGTTTTATGACTTAAAAGCATGGATTTGAGAGAGATTAATATTTTTGATATTTTGCAATCATCTATTAAAGACTGCATTTTACTTAACATTTTAAATTCATTTAGTGTATATTGCACTTACAGTAAAATGTATTATATCTAAATACATATGTTTGCATTGTCTGCTTTTAGATTTCTGGGCTTCAAGCAACACTGAAGAACATAGACATCAGACATATTGAGGTTCCTATAGTCAAAGGTAAAAACATATTATGAATGTTTAATTTTTAGTTCTGACCTGGTGATATTTTAGCTTTATCTATGACCATTTTTCTAGATATATTTAAGAGAGAATAAAGGTTTTGGAAACTAGTTTGTAAATAAACAGATCAATAGGAGATCCGGATATGACACCATACAGACTTATTTTAAACAAAAATATGTTTTAGGTACTATAGAAAGACTTTTGCAGATGTTGAAATATCCTGGCACCCAACCAGCCTTCCTCCACAGATGCCACTAGAACTAAAGGGTAAATAAGGCAATGGAGTTTAGGCATTGGCAACTATACAGTGCAAGTTTAAGAAGATAAAATACTGAAAAAAATATAGACAACTCCATAGTCAACGATGGTATCATGTCTCAGAAAACTTCCAAACAAAACCTCATGGAAATGGGAAGCTAGAATATGGCAGTCTTACTGAAATGAAAAGGGGAATATTATAGTTTAGAGCTGCTAAAACAATTAGAATCTGTAGAAAATGTCATAGAGAAGGAATTGCAATGAACAGTGGTCGCTTCTATGAGGGAGTGGAATATGAGTCCTTAGTTGATGTAGAAAATGTCATAGAGAAGGAATTGCAATGAACAGTGGTCGCTTCTATGAGGGAGTGGAATATGAGTCCTTAGTTGATGACATGGCATCTTGTACACCTTAGGTCTGTCTGAGTCTGGGAAGAGAGGGAAATTTCTGTAGGATTAAGAAGAGACTAGAAATCTGCAGGTCAAGCCCTGAAAAGAGGTATTGCAGGATAGCTGTGCCTGGTGAACAGGCTTTATGTGTGTCTTTAACAGCACACTAACCTTCAGCATCCCGTTTCTGCTCTAGAAAACCAGGGACAAAATTCATGTTGGGTTTATAGTAGAATGAGTTTGGAGCTAGAGTCTTACCAACTTAGTGCATTGAAAAACTTAGGCCCTTATATAAATTTACCCAAAATACAATAAAATTAAGCCTTGAATTTCAAATTGATTAGTCAAAAATTAAACTGTTATTTTAAATAAAAGCCAACACCCTTCAGATGAAGATGATTGCTGAGAATCTCTACAGCATGTCATCTCTGTGTCCAGTTCATAGCTAAACATTTGAATAAATATAAATGCATGGCTCACAGTCAAGATAAGAAATAATAAATGGCTAGGCCATAGTGGCGCACAGCTTTAATCCCAACACTCAGTAGGCAGAGACAGGTGGATCTCTGACTTCAAGGTCAGCCTAATTTACAGATCAGTTTCCAGGATAGCCTGGGCTACACAGAGAAACCTTGTCTCAAAAACCCAAACCATATTAAACCAAATAAAACAAATAAACAAACAAAAAAACCCAGCAACAACAACTACAAAAATGAAACCAATGCTTCAGGTATTGAATTTAACAAATGAAAGAATGTTGAACAAGCGTTTGTGAATATGTTCAAGGACTTAAGAGAAAATATGTCAATAAACAAACTCACATACCAAAAGAAAAAGAAGTTTCAGTGTGGGAGCTGTGACACAGTAAGTCATACAGTGTACCCTTTAGTCTGCATATCTTTACTTGTAAGTGTTTGTTGCGATGAGTCATTGGTTCAAGGCTTCTAGCTTCTGTTACACTCTCTATACTGGACACTCACTGGGATGCCTCTTGGATATCCTGTTGTTGCCTTAGGTCACTGAGATTCTGTAGCTTTGGATCTACAGATCTGGTCCCTTCACATGCTCCAGTAGTTCACCATTGAGGTGGATGTTGGGGTGGGCCAACTCATAGTCCAGATTTGGGGCCTGGGTGGTAGCTGAGTTGGTCAGACCCCAGTTTCTCCTCATCGACACCACCATGGCAAGCTCTGAGCATTGCCCTAGCTAGCTCAATCATTGTAAGAAGAAGCAAGAAGTAGGGCTAGCTCTCCTGCTCTCACACCCTCAGGATGGGCTCACCTGCACCTGCACCACTAGGACCAGGTCTATTGTTTT
Source organism: Myodes glareolus (assembly GCF_982192425.1). Taxonomy (NCBI): domain Eukaryota; kingdom Metazoa; phylum Chordata; class Mammalia; order Rodentia; family Cricetidae; genus Myodes; species Myodes glareolus. The sequence continues at coordinate 12,469,825 of NC_142026.1, forward strand.
GCCCAGGCAAGAGTCTGCTTTCCTGAGACTCTCATTTGGTAAGGTGCAGGGTCAGTTTATCCATTCTTGTAACCCATGGTCCCTTCTCCAGCCTGCCACAGGTGACAAGGGATGCGGGATGGAGGAGGGCATCTCTCTCTTGTCTGTTCTACCATATGGCAGATGAGGAATGGGGTCAGATCTCTCACACATTTTCACAGAACAAGATCATCTGTGCCCTGTTCACAGGGTCAGCTGGATTGTGCTGCCCAGGCAAAGTCTGAGGTCTTTCTCGAGTTCTGCAACTGGTGAGGCACAAGGTCATCTCTCCGACTCTTGTGTCCTCGGACATTGTCCCTGCCTTACTTTTAAACCATGTAAGGAGGGCTCATCCATATATAATAAGAAATTAAGAATTTTAATATCTACACATCGATATGTTTGATAAAATGAAAATTATTAAACATGTCTTCAGGCATTCATAGAGGAAATCAGTATGCTGTGTAGAAATCAAAGCATTTCCTGTTTTAGTCCTTACAGATGAACAGTACTCTTTATCATACTTCTTGCTCAACACTCGAGGTACTCCCTATACCATATAGGTGAATTAATGAGTATTTCGTGTAGCACGAATAATAAAACCACAGAGTCAGATTAGGGGATTCAACTCAAAAACCAGAAAAGCAAAGCAATCTAGCCACTAGAAAAGTCTCACCTCTACCAAGGCTGGGCAACTGCAGACTAAGCAGCCTAAGCAGACGGAGCCTCTCTCTCATTCTAATTTATGTTCCCTCAAGTGCTGGTATTAAAGGAGCATGACTCAGGGAGTTAAGTCCAGTTTTCCAATGTGGGTCTCTGTCTCTATCTCCATCTATCGCCAGATGAAGGTTCTATGGTGATATGCAAAATATTCATCAGTATGGTTATGGGCCAAGGCCAGTTCAGGCACCCTCTCCTCTGCTGTCCAGGGAACAATCTGGGGACCTCTCCTTGGGCCTGGGAACCCCTCCAGAATCAAGTCTCTTGCAAACCCTAAAATGGCTCACTTAGTTGAGATATAAACTTCCCTGCTCCCATAACCATCATTCCTCCCTCCCCCCATCCCATTCCCCCAAGCTATTCCCCATCCTCCCCTTCTCCCTTCTCTCTAACCATCTCCCCTTACTTCCACACCCCACCCCCCGTGTATCCAAGTTTGCCTGGCGATCTTGTCTACTTCCAATATCCAAAAGGATAATTATATGATTTTCCTCAGGTTCACCTTCTTATTTAGCTTTTCTAGGATCACAAATTATGGACTCAAAGACGTTTAACTATGGCTAGAATCCACTTATGAGTGAGTACATACCATATTCCTCTTTTTGGGTCTGGCTTACCTCACTCAGTAAAGCATTTTCTATTTCCATCCATTTGCATGCAAAATTCAAGATGTCATTGTTTTTTACCGCTGAGTAAAACTCTAATGTGTATATGTTCCACACCTTTTTAAACCATTCTTCTATTGAGGGGCACCTAGGTTGTTTCCATGTTCTGGCTATTACAAATAGTGCTGCTATGAACATAGTTGAACAAATACTTTTGTAGTATGACAGGACATCTCTTGGGTATATTCCCAAGAGTGGAAATGCTGGGTCCTGAGGGAGGTTGACTCCCAGTTTCCTGAGAAACCGCCACACTGATTTCCAAAGTGGCTGCACAAGTTTGCATTCCCACCAACAATGCATGAGTGTTCCCCTCACTCCACATCCTCTCCAGCATAGGCTATCATTGGTGTTTTTGAGTTTAGCTATTCTGAGAGGTGTAAGATGGTATCTAAAAGTGGTTTTGATTTGCATTTCCCTGATCACTAAAAAGGTTGAGCATGACCTTAAGTGTCTTTCGGCCATTCGAAGTTCTTCTGTTGAGAATTCTCTGTTCAGTTCAGTACCCCATTTTTTAATTGGGTTAATTAAAGTTTTAGTGTCTAGTTTCTTGAGTTCTTTGTATATTTTGGAGATCAGACCTTTGTCTGATGAAGGGTTGGTGAAGATCTTCTCCCAGTCTGAAGGTAGACTTTTTGTCTTACTGACAGTGTCCTTTGCTTTACAGAAGCTTCTCAGTTTCAGGAGGTCCCATTTATTCATTGATTCTCTTATTGTCTGTGCTACTGGGGTTCTACTTAGTAAGTGGTCTCCTGTGCCTATATCTTGTAGACTACTTCCCACTTTCTTTTCTATCAGGTTCAAAGTGGACAGATTAATGTTGATGTCTTTAATCCATTTGGACTTGAGTTTTGTGCATGGTGATAGATATGGATCTACTTTCATTCTTCTACAGGTTGACATCCAGTTTTCCCAGCACCATTTGTTAAAGATGCTTTCCTTCTTCCATTGTATATCTTTAGCTCCCTTGTCGAAAATTAGGTGTTCATAGGTTTGTGGGTTAATATCCAGTCTTCTATTCGATTCCATAGGTCGACTTCTCTGTTCTTATGCCAATACCAAGTTGTTTTCAATACTGTTGCTCTGTAATAGAGTTTGAAGTCAGGGATGGTAATGCCTCCAGAAGTTCCTTTATTGTATAAGATTGTTTTGGCTATCCTGGGTTTTTTGTTTTGCCATATAAAGTTGATTATTGTTCTCGCAATGTTTGTGAAGAAGTTTGATGGGATTTTGATGGGGCTAGTATTGTACCTCATTTTTCATTGGATTGTTTGTTCTTATGATGTCAAGCTTCTTGAGGTTTTTATATATTTTGGAGATCAGGGGTTTTTGAAGATTTTTCCCATCTCTGTAGACTGCCATTTTGTCTTGTTGACCGTGTCCTTTGCTTTACAGAAGTTTCCCAGTTTTAGGCGGTTCCATTTATTAATTGTTTCTTTCAGTGTCTGTGCTACTGGGGTTATATTTAAGAAGTGGTCTCCTGTACCAATACATTCAAGTGTACTTCCCACTTTCTCTTCTATGGGGTTCAGTTTGACTGAATTTATGTTGAGCTCTTTGACCCATTTGGACTTGAGATTTGAGCATGGTAATAGATAGATATTGATCTAATTGCATTTCTCTACATGTAGACATTCAGTTATTCCAGAACCATTTGTTGAAGATGCCTTTTCCCTTATTGTATAATTGTGACTTCTTTGTCAAAAGTAGCTGTTCATAGATGTGTGGATTGATATCTGGGTCTTTAATTAAATGGTCCTCTTGTCTGTTTTTATTCTAATATCAGGCTGTTTTCAGTACTGTAGTTCTGTATAGTAGGGTTTGATGTCAGGTTTGTGAAGCATCTAGAAGTTCCTTTATTATACAGGATTGTTTTGGTTATCCTTCATTTTTATTTTTTCCATATGAAATTGACCATTATTCTTTTGAGGTCTGTGAAGAATTTTGCTTGGAATTTGATGGGTATTACATTGAAACTGTAGTTTGCTTTTGGTAAGATTGATATTTTTACTATGTTAATTCTACCTACACAAGAGCAAGGCAGATTTTCCATTTTTTGGAAAATTTCTTTCTTCATAGATTTAAAGTTCTTTAAAGGTTTTTCATTTGTGTGATTAGCGTTATGCCACAGTATATTATTTGTGGCTATTATGAAGGGTAATGTTTCTCTGATTTCTTTCTCAGCCTGTTTATCATCTGTATAAAGAAAGGCCACTGATTTTTATACTTTAAGCTCTAGCTAGAACTGTAAGACAATAAAAGGAGATCAAGGAAATACAAATCGGAAAAGAAGTCAAACTCCCACTTTTTGGTGTTAATATGATAGGATGCATAAGTGACCCCAAAAAGTCTACCAGGAAACTCCTACAACTCATAAACAAATGCAGTAATGTAGCAGGCTACAAGGAAGCTTTTATTAAAGGATCCGCGCCTCTGTTTGCCACCAGCAAACAAAGCCTACTGGATTAATGATGATTGCAAAGAATCTGTGCTTGACTCTGTTCTTGTGTGCTTAGAATACTTTTCTTTTAAAACTCTCTTAGGTTTCATGTGGAAATTATTGCCCCATGTTGGGCACCATTTGTAGCACAAATAATAAAAACCAAGATACAAATATTGGGGTTCAGCTCAAAAACCAGAAAAGCAAAACAGTTTAGTCACTACAGAAGTCTTATCTGTAAGATACCAAGATTGTTTGACCACAGAGTAGGAAGACTAAGCTGCCTAAGCAGACAGAGCCTCTCTTTCCTCCCATTTTATATTCATACTAGTGCTGGGATTAAAGACATATGAGTCCCTAGTACTGGGATTAAAGACGTGAGGCACCACCACCTGGATTTCTTTCTGCATTGATCTTGTGTAGCCCAGGGAGGCCTTGAACTCACAGAGGTTCACCTGCCTCTGTTTCTAAAATCCTGGGATTAAAGATGTGTCCTTCCATAGTCTGACCTCTAACTTTGCCCTTCTGATCTTTAGGTAAGCTTTATTTATAAAACCATAAGTAAAATATAATTATAGTATAGTTTAGTATCACGAGATGCTCAGTCTTGTGATATATCCAGATGATGTGGTCTAATTTAAAAAGATTATTATTACCTTTCAAACAGTTTTTCCTAAATTCTGTGTTTTTCATTTTCACAAACAAGGAAACAAGCAAAACTTATCTTGTATTTAATGTACATAATGACTACGTTCATAAAGATATTTTAATGCAAGTATAACATGTATTTGAACCATACCACACTCTCAGAACCTTTGACCTTCCAACCCTCCTTTCTGCTTTAGCTTTTCTATTACTCCCCTCCAGTTTCCCCAGTATTCCTCTTGGGCTGTCTTTTCATTTCAATCTATGTTCTCCCCACTTCTTAACACACACAACTTAAGGAAGGAAGGTATGGTATATTTGTTTTTCTGAGTCTGGCTCATTTAGCTAATTATGATAATCCACGTTCTATTCATTGTGCATATGAATATATATTACTTTTCTTACTTGATTACTTACTGTGAGATGTCTAGGTTGAATCCCTGACTGGGCTGTGCTGCAATCAGTATGGATGTTTAGGTATCTCTATAGTGTGCAGACTTCGATTCTTTGAAACAGGTGTGGCTGTATAATTTGACAATTCTATTTTATGGTTTTTGAAGAACCTTCACACTGAGTTCTATACTGGCTGGAGTAATTTATATACCCACCAGCAATATGTAAAACTTCCTTTCTCTATAGCATCACTCATATTTGTTAATGTTTTTCCATATAGCAATTTTGACTAGGATAAGACAGCATCTCAATGTAGTTTTGATTTGCACTTCATTGGTGGCCAAGAAGTTGGAGATTTTTTTGATATATTCATTGGAAATTTGTATGAAATCATTTTGTTTTTAACTCCTTTTTTATAATCTGAATATTAGTTCTATGTCAGATATGTCTCCTGCTCTGTTCATTGTATTTTCAAGCAATCATTTGTTTGAAGGCAAGCCAAAATGGTCTTTATTATGCGTATGCTTTTTGGTTTTATGCAATTCCAATTCTTTATAAAAATAAATCACTGTCTGTGCATTTGTGTATGCATGTATGTGTGTTGGTATACTTAGAAGCCACGTGACATGCTGGGTATGATGGCATATACCTTTAATACCAGCATTCCAGAGGCAGAAATAGGTGGATGTCAGTGAGTTTGAGGCCAGCCTGGTCTGCAGAGTGAGTTCCAGGACAGCCAGAGTTACAGAGTGAAACCATGTATTAAAAAACAAAAGCCAGATGACAATTTTGTAGAGTCAGTTCTTACATGTAGATTGTAGGGATCAAATTCAGGTTACCAGGCTTATATATCCAGTGCCTTTACCCTCTACCCAAAGGTTAGCTTATCAACTTTCAGTTCTTGTTATAATTCCTGGGCTATTGAGATGTTTTTCTGGATTCCAAGACAGGCTATGTCCTCAAGGATTTTTTTCTTCTAGCAGTTTCAGAGTTTCATGCCTTTAAGGTTTTTGATCTACTTTGAATTGATTTCTGCACAGAGGGAAGATCTCTCTCTCTCTCTCTCTCTCTCTCTCTCTCTCTCTCTCTCTCTCTCTCTCAAGCCTAGACATTGATATCATTTGGATATTTTTGTCTTTATAGTTTTTCTCCCTACCATAAGTCTAGTGCTGTCACTCACATTATTGACCTGTCTATTAGTGTGTTAGTGAATCCACCCTCATTAGTTCTTTTGAATCAATTAGAGTGCAAGTCATATGTACCTATATTTGTGTGACTAGAAAGATGTGAACACAAAATTCTTCTCCTGTAACTCCCCTTCGTCATGATTCCATGAGATTGCTTCTGTCTCAGGAGATCTGGGAGACAGAGGTGCAAGTATTGCCATGTGGTTTTATGCTCACTGCTCTCTGTACTTAACATCAAGAGGTGTAGATTAAAAAAATTGTGTAATCTTTCAAACATCTATCATTTATTTAAAATATTGCTATTCATTATAATTTGTCCTTTGACCTTGTCCAACCTTGTTTATAAGCACACCATCTCATGATGGAGGAACCTGAATATGTCATGGTTGGAGACTCTTTCCGTGCTCTGTCATTGGTTCACACTCTGATTTTATTAATCTTCCTAGGTAATGCCTCCTTGCGTTTTTGGAAGTGAATTTTGAAATACAACTTAAAGTATTTTAGATTGTTATTAGTTAAATACCTTTAAATTTCATATAGCAATAGGATATTGCGATATTTGGATTTTAATCATATTTTGAAAAAAAATTAATGTGGCTGGTGATATACACCTTTTTTGATTCATGTTTTTATGCTTGCTTTACAACCCAACTAAAGTTTCATCTTTCTCCCCTCTTCCAAGTTCCCCCACACCTCCCTTCTCTCCTCCTCCTGCCCCATCTACTCTTCCTCCATTGTTTCTCTTTAGATACAGGTCCTCCCATGGATATCAGCTTGTCAAGGTATATTAAGTTGTGGTGAGACTAGGCCCTTCTTTTTCATTAAGACTTGATGAGGGGAGCCAATAGGAGAAACGGTTCCCCAAAACAAACCCCAGAGTCAGACACATACCCTGCTCTCACTGTCCGGAGTCTCACACAAAGACCATGTTACCAAACTGTTACATATACATAGAGGCCTAGGTCAGACCCATGCAGGTGCCCTGGCTGTTGGTTCAGTTTCTGTGAGTTTTCTTGTGGTGCCCTTGACACCACTGGCTCCTACAATCTTTCTGCCTCCTCTTCTGCAGGATCCCCGAGCAGTCTACACTTAATGTTAGTGTCTCTGCACATTTTTATCAGTTGCTGATGAAGCCTCTCTGATGACTTGCACTAGGCAACAATCTGTGAATATAGCGGAACATCATTATGGATTATCTCGTTAGTTTTTTTCTTTATTCTTTGCCATTCATGTTTCGTTCTATCCTAAGCCTCTGTGGTATTTTGCTTCCCAGTCCTCGTTTTGCCTGTGTTTCGAGAGGTGTGCTCACCTTTAATCCTAGCACTTAGGAGGCAGAAGCAGGTTGATCTCTGAGTTCGAAGCCAGCCCGGTTTACCTAGTAAGTTATAGACCAGCCAAGGCTACACAGTGAGACAACCCCCCTTACAGCATGAACTCACACATGCATGCGCATGCACACACATACACACACAGACAAAGGAGAAGGGCACTGGGAAGATGGCTCCATGGTTAAGAGCCCTTTTGTCTCTTACAGAAGACCTGGGTTTGATTGCAAACATCTCTAATTTTAGATGCAGAGGTTCTCATGCCTCTGTTTTGCTCTGTGGGCACCAATCATGCATGTGTGTGTGTGTGTGTGTGTGTAATATATATATATATATTTATATATATATATATATGAACACACATACATATACACAAAGCGCTCATATACATAAAGTAAAAAAAATAAACCATTTATTTTGTGTGTATATGAGGTGTGTGTATGTACATGCAAGTGTGCACCACCACACAAGTGTGCAGGTCAGAGGAAAACTTGTGGGAATCAGTTCACTCCTCTCACCATGTGGGCCTGGAGATCAAACTCAGGTCAACAGAATTGTTAGGAAGTGTGGGTAAAAACTGATGTATCTCATGAGCCCATATAATGACAACTAATAGAGATTAGTTTTAATACTCTTATAATGCATGCATAAGAACCTTGGTCCCTACATGTTTGTCACAATCCTATCTTTTACAGGTAAATGTTTTACTTTTGTTTTGCAGTTGGTCACAGTTGTGAGAAAGAAAATAAGTCTGAAGGCCCTACTCAGAAATGTCTGCGTGAAGCCAGGGAAGAAAATGGGCATAAAACAAAGATGAAGAATGGTAAAAAGGTATGCATTCATCCATACGCCTAGCTGGTGTTTCACATTCTGATCATTACAGGAGTGCAGTCCATACAGTGTCAGTTTGTGTGTGCAAAAGGACTTAGAGTTTATTTATGTCAAGCTCTTTTGCTGGGGAAAATAGAACTTGGGTAAACAGTATCCACAGCTTATTCACTTGGGCACCTGCTTACTAGTGGTCAGGGCAGCTGAGTGAGTGTCTGCATAACCACTCACCCCAGTCCCAGTAGCCAGCAGACCTGCCCAAGTTTCCACTTAGTTACCTCTATCCTAACCTGTGGGCTAACCTAATTTCCCTTGTCTTCCTTAAAAAAAAACCACATAGAATAGACTTATACACTACTTAGAAATTTATCTGCATAATCAATACATTTCCTTTGCAATCAAAACAGTAATTAAACGTGTATAATCAAAGAAATAAAAACATAAAAAAGAAAGAATGTAAAATAAAATACGGTGGGGCTGTTTTAGTTATGTATCTGGTTACTGTGATAATACACCCAAGGGAAAGTTAAAGGGATAAAAGGCTTATTAATAACCACAGAGTAAGGGAGTCATGGCAACAGGAATTCAAGGAGTTGATCAAATTGGATCTGCAGTTGGAAAATAGTGAACAGTGATGTTGTGCTTGGCTCTTTTCCCTTTCATGCACTTCCACGCGTTCTCCCAGGCAGTGTGCTGCCTCCATCAAGGACAGGTCTTCCCATTTCGGCTAGCTTACTGATGACCATCCCTTATGGGCATGGGCAGAGGCTGAACTAATCTAGGAAACCACCTATATGCGTGCCTTGGCTTCTTAGGAGACTCCTGATCCCATAAAGTTGACAGTCAACATGACCTGTCACAGGAATATAGTTTCTTGTTATAAAAATTCTGTAAAATTATGAATATGGTAATAGTTATGCATATAAAATGTTTGTTACTAGAGAGTACTCTAACTTTTGCATTTACTATTTATTTAACTTTTAAAAATTATTTGTATTATGTGTATATGTGTGTATGCAGTATGCATGGGTACACCTGACTGTGCATAGGGTAGGCCAAAAGAGTAAATCAGATGCCTTGACTCCCGAGTTGAAGGCATTTGTGGAGGACTCTGTCTATTTATGTGGGTACTGGAATCCTAGCTTTGGCCCTTACATGTTCTCTAAAATACTAAGTCATATGTCTAGTCCTGACTCTTATTTTTAAATGAGAATATTTTCTATTGTAATAGCTTTTAGTGGTGGTCTACTAGTAAATCAATTTTTATAAATTCAATCTATAGCATGTACATGCATAATACCAATTACATTTTTCTCCTTTGAGATATGCATCGAAATCAGGTATTGTGTAAAATATTAGAGTAAATAATAAACATTTTCAGGGTATGTTAAGCCTTTGACACAGTGACCTTTGATGATCTTCAGGTTAGTGTTCTGTTCCGAGGTCATTACTGTTCATTTGAAGTAGATTCAGTGCCGTGCGAACTTTTGGTCACAGAAATCCTCATCACTTAGGGACTTTCTCATCCAGTGATATACACATAAACTCTCTTAGAAGTTGTGCCATGCTTAGTGACAATTGGGTGAGTCATTTGTGAACGCTTATTTTTAATGCAGGGTTGACATGCCACATGACAAAGATCTTTGTAAACACAGAGCATATGAATAATGTATCAATGCAGAGTATATTTTTCTTTGATGATGTATTAGAACACATAATAAAGTACTTACCACATGATAAAACAGTCGAGACCTCAAAGAACCTGAACTGTATAGAGTGAATCTGCCTCTTCTTTCATTTCTGACCAATCACTTTTAATAATATTTAAATTTGCATGTGCGTACTATTACATCACATCACAGTGCATTTTTTTATTTACTTAGTTGGCACCATGGACTCTGTTATGGAAATAAAGATACATTTGGAGCATCTCATTGAACTATTCTCATAATTGAAAGTGCTGACATTCATTTATAGTGCTAATTCTATTTTCTGTAATTTAATAAGTGAATTTGATAAACCATCATTGAAATGTATTATATGTAAATAAGTATTATTTCTTGCAGAATTAACTGTTTTAATAGAGTCATGGAGTAGTAAATGGGCCCTGAAACTTATCCTTAAATGTAGTCACTTTTTCACACCTCATTAGCTCTCACTCAGCTGTCCTTCCTACTTAGTTTCTACATTGCTCTTTATGGTCTGTTTTTTTTCTTTCGTTTGTTTGTTTGTTTTTCTGAAGTGTCTCCTGGAGTAAGTTCCAAAAGGTTCTATGGAGATAAATCATCTCAGTGTTTATACACCTGAAATAGTCTCATTTTTGCTTTGTGTTAATATTCGGTTGATAGTAGTTCTTAATTTGAATTAGTTTCTCACTTGCTTCTTTTTTTTTTTAGACAATGCTGCTGTTTGCTTTTGGTGTGAATATTTTTTATATGAATGTTTGTATTTATATGAAAAAAAGAAAACTTACGTATGTTATGTTTTCTGTATTGATGAAGAGAATAAAATGGGTTTCTAGCTCTCAGGACTAACTTCGCCTGATGAAGATTCTATGGCCTATGGCAATATTCGAGATAATCATCAGTGTGGTAGTGGGGCAAGGCCAGTTCAGGCACCTTCTCCTCAGCTGCCCAAAGACCTAGCTGGGGACATCCCCATGGACACCTGGGATCCCCACTAGAGCCAAGTCTCTTGCCAACCCTAAAATATCTCCCTTAATGTAGATATCTTCTCCCTGCTCCTATATCCGCCATTCCTCCATCTCCACCCTCCCACTCCCCAAGCTTTGTCCAGTCTTTCCTTTCTCCCTTTTCTCTCCCCCTTTCCCCTTCCCCCATCTCCATCCCACTTCTAGCCCCTACTCCCTTGCTCCCAACTTTTGACAGGCGATCTTGTTTGCTTCCAATTTCCAGGAGTTTTTCTTTGTTTTTCTTTGGGTTCACCTTGTTATTTGGCTTCTCTAAGCTTGCGAACTATAGGCTTAATGTCCTTTGTTTATGGCTACAGTCCACTAATGAGTGAGTACATACCATATTCATCTTTTTGGATCTGGGTTATCTCACTCGGATAGTTTTTTTTATTTCCATCCATTTGCATGCAAAATTCAAGGTGTCATTATTTTTTACCATTGAGTAGTACTCTAATGTGTATATTTTCCACACTTTCTTTATCCATTCTTCCATTGAGGGACATCTAGGTTGTTTCCAGGTACTGGCTATTACAAATAATGCTGCCATGAACATAGTTGAACAGATGCTTTTGTAGTATGATTGGGCATCTCTTGAGTCTTTTGTAAAGAGTGATATTGCTGGATCCTGAGGTAGATTGATTCCCAATTTCCTGAGAAACTGCCATACTGATTTGCAAGGTGGTTGCACAAGTTTGCAATCCCACCAGCAATAGATGAGTGCTCCCATTACTCCACATCCTCTCCAGCATAGGCTATCATTGGTGTTTTTGATTTTAGCCATTTTGACAAGGGTAAGATGGTATCTCAAAGTTGTTTTGATTTGCATTTCCCTAATCGCTAAGGAGGCTGAACATGCCCTTAAGTGTCTTTTGGCCATTTGAAATTTGTCTGATGAGAATTCTCCTTTTCAGTTCTGTACCCTATTTTTTAATTGGGTTAATTAGAATTTTAATGTCCAGTTTCTTGAGTTCTTTATATATTTTGGAGATCAGACCTTTTTCTGATGCGGAGTTGGTGAAGATCTTCTCCCATTCAATAGCATGTCTTTTTGTCTGAATGACAATGTCCTTTGCTTTACAGAAGCTTTTCAGTATCAGGAGGTCCCATTTATTCAATATTGCTCTTGTTGTCTGTGATACTGGGGTTCTACTTAGGAAGTGGTCTCCTGTGCCCATGTGTTGCAGACTACTTCCCACTTTCTCTTCTATCAGGTTCAGTGTGGTCAGATTTATATTGAGGCCTTTAACCCATTTGTACTTGAGCTTTGTGCATGGTGATAGATATGGATCTATTTTCATTCTTCTACAGGTTGACCATCAGTTATGCCAGCATGATTTGTTAAGAAGCTTTCATTCTTTCATTGTATATTTTTAGCTCCTTTGTCGAAAATCAGGTGTTCATAGGTTTGTGGGTTAATATCTGGGTCTTCTATTCAACTCCATAGGTCATCGTCTCTGTTTTTATGCCAATACCAAGCTGTTTTCAATACTGTAGCTCTGTAATAGAGTTTGAAGTCAGGGATGGTAATGCCTCCGGAAGTACTTTTATTGTATAGGATTGTTTTGGATATTCTGGGTCTTTTGTTTTTCCACATAAAGTTGATTATTATTCTCTCAAGGTCTGTGAAGACTTTTTTTGGGATTTTGATAGGGATTGCGTTGAATTTATAGATTGCCTTTGATAGAACTGACATTTTTACTATGTTGATCCTACCCATCCAAGAGCGTGGGAGATCCTTCCATTTTCCGGTGTCTTCTTCAATTTCTTTCTTCAAAGACTTAAAGTTCTTGTCAAATAGATCTTTCACTTCCTTGGTTAGTGTAACCCCAAGATACTTTATGCTATTTGTGGCTATTGTGAAAGGTGATGTTTCTCTGATTTTATCCTTTGTGTATAGAAGGGCTACTGATTTTTTGAGTTGATCTTGTATCCTGCCACATCACTGAAGGCATTTATCAGCTGTAGATGTTCTTTAGAAGAGTTTTTGGGGCCACGGATGTACACAATTATACCATCTGCAAATAACGAAAGTTTGACTTCTTCCTTTCTGATTTGAATCCCCTTGATCTCCATATGTTGTCTTATTACTATTGCTAGAACTTCAAGCACTATGTTGAAGAGGTATGAGGAGAGTGGACAGCCTTGTCTTGTTCCTGATTTTAGTGGAATGGCTTTGAGTTTCTCTCTATTTAATTTGATATTAGCTGTTGGTTTGCTCTATATTGCCTTTATTATATTTAGATATGATCTTTGTATTTCTAACCTCTCCAAGACCTTTATCATTAAAAGGGTGTTGAATTTTGTCAAATGATTTTTCAGTATCTATTTAAATGATCATATGGATTTTTCTTTCAGTTTATTTATGTGATAGATGGCTTTGAGTTTCTCTCTATTTAATTTGATATTAGCTGTTGGTTTGCTCTATATTGCCTTTATTATATTTAGATATGATCTTTGTATTTCTAACCTCTTCAAGACCTTTATCATTAAAAGGGTGTTGAATTTTGTCAAATGATTTTTCAGTATCTATTTAAATGATCATATGGATTTTTCTTTCAGTTTATTTATGTGATAGATTACACTGATAGATTTTTGTATGTTGAACCAGCCCTGCATCTCTGGGATGAAGCCTACTTGATCATAATGAATAATATTTTGATGTGTTCTTGGATTCAGTTTGCCAGTATTTTATTGAGAATTTTTGCATCGATGTTCATGAGTGAGATTGGCCTGTAATTCTCTATCTTAGTTGAGTCGTTGTGTGGTTTGGGTATCAGGGTAACTGTAGCTTCTTAAAAAGAGTCTGATAATGACTCTTCTGTTTCTATTATGTGAAACACCTTAAGGAGTATACATATCAGCTCTTCTTGGAAGTTCTGGTAAAATTCTGCATTAAAACCATCTGATCCTGGGCTTTTTTGGGGTGGGAGGTATTTTTTTTAACAGCTTCTATTTCCTCACGACTATTTAAATTGTTCACTTGGTCTTGATTTAATTTTGGAATATGGTATTTATCTAAAAACAAGTTCATTTCTTTTACATTTTCCAACTTTGTGGCATATAGGCCTTTGTAGTAAGACCTAATATTCTATGAATTTCCTCAGTGTCTGTTGTTATGTCCCCCTTTTCATTTCTGATCTTGTTAATTTGCGCGTTCTCTCTCTGCCTTTTGATTGGTTTGAATAGGGGCTTGTCAATCTTGTTAATTTTCTCAAAGAACCAACTTTTTGTTTCACTGATTTTTTAGATAGTTTTCTGTGTTTCTATTTTGTTGATTTCAGCCCTCAGTTTGATTATTTGATTATTTCCAGTCTTCTACTCCTCCTGGGTGAGTCTGTTTCTTTTTCTTTTCTTCTTTTTTTTTTTATTTAGAGCTTTCAGCTGTGTTGTTAAGTCTCTAATGTGAGCTTTCTCCATTTTTTAATGTGGGCACTTAGTGCTATGAACTTTCCTCTTAGCACTGCTTTCATTGTGTCCCATAGGTTTGGGTATATTGTGTCTTTATTTTCATTGAATTCAAGGAAGATGTTAATTTCTTTCTTTATTTCTTCCTTGACCCAGGGATGGTTCAGTAGTTGACTGTTCAGTTTCGATGAATTTGTAGGCTTTCTGGGGGTAGAATTGTTGTTAAATTCTAACTTTATTCCATGGTGATCTGATAAGACACAGGTGGCTACTAAATTTTTTTTTTTGTATCTGTGGATGTTTGCTTTGTTACCGAATATGTGATCAATTTTTGAGAAGGTTCCATGAGATGCTGAGAAGGTATATTCTTTCCTAGTTGGGTGGAATGTTCTATAGATGTCTGTTAAGTCCATTTGATTCATTACCTCCATTAGTTCTCTTATTTTTCTGCTAGGTTTCTGTCTGGTTGACCTGTCCATTGTTGAGAGAGGAGTGTTGAAGTCTACTATTAGTGTGTGTGGTTTGATGTGTGTTTTGAGTTCTAGTAATGTTTCTTTTACATATATGTGCTTTTATATTAGGGGCATAGATATTCAGGATTGAGACTTCATCCTGATGAATTGTTCCTGTTATGAGTATAAAGTGTCCATCCGCATCTTTTCCGATTGATTTTAGTTTGAAGTCAATTTGGTTAGGTATTAGTATAGACACACCTGCTTGTTTCTTAGGTCCCTTTGATTGAAAAAACCTTTTCTCAACCCTTTACTCTGAGTAAATGTCTGTCTTTGTGGTTGAGGTGTGTTTCTTTAAGCAGCAGAATGTTGGATCCTGCTTTCGCATCCATTCTCTTAACCTGTGCCTTTTTATAGGTGAATTGAGACCATTGATATTAAGTTATATTAACGACCAGTGGTTGTTAACTCTGGTTACTTTTTTTGGTGGTAGAGTTTGTGTGTTTCCCTTCTTTGGGTTGGACTTGTGGAGGATTGTTAGATGTCTAAGTTATTGTGGGTGTTGTTGGGTTCCTTGGGTTGTGATTTTCCTTCTTTTGCTTTCTGTAAGGCTGGGTTTGTGGCTACGCATTGTATAAATTTGTTTTTATCCTGGAATATCTTGTTTTCTCCTTTGATGGTGAAAGAAAGCTTGGTTGGGTATAGTAGTCTGGGTTTGCATCAATGGTCTCTTAGTTTCTGCAGCATATCTATCTAAGACCTTCTGGCTTTCATGGTTTTCATAGAGAAGTAGGTGTAATTCTGATAAAGGTTTACCTTTATATGTTACTTGACTTTTTTCCTTTGCTGCTCTTAATATTCTTTCTTTATTCTGTATGTTTTGTGTTTTGACTATTATATGGGGAGGGGATTATTTTTTTTTGATCCAGTCTGTTCAGTCTTCTGTATGCTTTGTGTACCTTCATAGGAATATCGTTCTTTAGGTTGGGAAAGTTTTCTTCTATAATTTTGTTGAATATATTTTCTGGACCATTGAGCTGTAATTCTTCTCCGTCTTCTACCCCTATTATTTTTAGGTTTGGTCTTTTCATGGTGTTCCAGATTTCCTGGATGTTTTGTGTTAAGAATTTGTTGGATTTGCTCTTTTCTTTGATCAATGAGTTTATTCCCTCTATAGTATCTTTAGCATCTGAGATTCTTTCTTCTATCTCTTGTATTCTGTTGGTTATACTTGTTTCTGTAATCCCTGTTTGTTTACCCAGATTTTCCATATCCAGCCATCCCTTGGTTTGTGTTTTCTTCATTACCTCCATTTTAGGTTTCAAGTCTTGAACTGTTTCTATTACCTGTTTGATTGCTTTTTCTTGGTTTCTTAGAGCATCTTTGAGGGATTTATTGATTTCTTCAAACTTCTTGTTAGTCTTCTCATCCATTTCTTTAAGGGGGGTTTTTCACATCCTATTTAAGGGACTCTATTACTTTAATAATGTTATGTTTAAAGTCTATTTCTTCTACTTCTTCTGGGTTAGGGTGTTCAAGTCTTCCTGTTGTATGTTCACTGGATTCTGGTGTTATATTGTTGTTTTTCAGATTGTTGGAAGAATTCTTGCGTTGGTGCCTGCCCATCTCTTCCTTCAAATGCTTTTAGGAGAGAGTCTTGGTGGCATGGTCTGATCTTTGCTGTGACTTCCTGTGTACTTAGGGGTTTTTCTTGGTCTGCTCTCTTTTAGGTCCCCTCAGCACTGCAGTCTCTCCAATCCTCTCCACCCTGGAGTGTGCTATAGTGGTGGATCTAAGGGCCCCGCAGATGGAAAGAAGTGCTTGGGGGCAAGATTGGATGGGATAAGTAGAGAAAGGCAGTAGCCAGGGAGAAGCACTGCTGAATGGTCAGAAAGTTTAGGGGATTTGGGGGTACCTGTGCTCCGTTCCCAGGGCGTCCTACCAGCTGGTAGGGCACTCACTTACACCTCCTGAGGGATGGAACTTCTGGTACAGGAGCAGGCCACTTCCTGGCCAGGGACCTCTCAGACAAAAGGACAGCCTTGCTGGGTGCAGGCTCAGTGGGACAAGGAAACTCCTGCAGCAGTTGCACTCACAACTTTGTCCCCAGACCCTCAGCCCCAAAGCAGGCTGAGTTGGGGGATCCTATGACTCCACAGATGGAAAGGGTTACTTGGGGGCCAAGCTGGGGTGGGATAAGAAGAGAAGAACAGTAGCCAGGGAGAAGCCCTCGCTGAATGGCCAGAAAGTTTAGGGGAAAGGAGGGTGCCTGTACTCCCTTTCCGGAGCATCCGGCCCGGCTGCCAGTCGGGCTCACACTCACCCCTCCAGAAGGACAGATCTTCTGGTACAGCATCAGAGACACTTGTTGGCCAGGGACCTCACAGACAACAACAAAAAAGCTTGGTGTGATTCTTGTTTTCTGTGAAAATAATCAATACTGTATGGGATACAACATATAATGTGCCAATATTTTGAAAAAACGTGACACTGATGTTTGACTGTATTTATATGACCTGGGGAACTTTCAAGCTGATTTGTGAGTCTATTTCTAGATGAGAATTAATTTCTGGCTTAGTGAGGCTAATTAGTAAAGTCTGAGGTCTTAGGTACAAAATGTGGTATCACATTAGAAGAGCAGGTTTCGGGTTTCTGTCACACAAAAACTCTGTGTTTGATGTAGCATTAACCTCTCATGTCTCTGCCTAGAGTCTCTGGGCTCAGGGAACAGAGACAGTGATGA
Organism: Myodes glareolus; assembly: GCF_982192425.1. Classification (NCBI taxonomy): domain Eukaryota; kingdom Metazoa; phylum Chordata; class Mammalia; order Rodentia; family Cricetidae; genus Myodes; species Myodes glareolus. The sequence continues at coordinate 12,487,335 of NC_142026.1, forward strand.
AACTGGAGTGTGTCCCTTTCCCCTTTTTTATCTGCTTTAGCTGATATGGTTGAAGTTGGAAGTGAAAGGAGATTTAAGAGGACTGGGGAATTATGTTTTTTACTGGAGCCATTTTTTTGGTAGCTTAGAGAACTTTGGACCTGCCAGATACTGAAGGTCAGGTGACTTTTGTCATGATACCTTCATAGTCACCTACCAGCGTCTTCATGAAATTCCTTGTACTGTCACAGCACTTCCTGGTTGGCTCCCTCTCCTTGTTCCCCTTACAGTGCATCTCAGAGGTTCTTTCTTACTTATTTCATGTTTTGCTTCAGGCCAACCTGTTGGATACCTGTTAACAACTGTAAGTCAGCATTCCTCCTGTCATCACAATAGGTACCACTGATAGAAGAGAAGTTTGATTTCCATCGTCAGTGAGAGCTTCATCTTATTGTTCTAGACTGCAGGTTAGGCAACATTCTGCACTGTGTTTTCTAGGTAAGGACAGCAAGCATGAGGCTCTCTGGGTCAGGGTCCTCACAAAGGGCTTGAACTATTTCTCAGGTCTCCAAATCTTGGAAGAACAGGCCTCAAGTGAGAGGTTTCTCCACAGATGTTCTTGTGTGTCCTCCATTCCCAAGTTCTCTAATGCCTTCTATCTTTGGCATCTATGAAAAGTTTAAAGAATCAACTCATTTTAGAAAATCCTTTAAAATTTTTACAAGTAGTCAAATACTTCTGAAAAACAAATGTAGTATTCTGTCTAAAAAGTCATATCAAAACATACTACTGTAACTTGCTAAAGTGTGCGTTTCTGGGAGACTTCTAACTTAATGTCCGTAGGTATTTTCCCTGTTTCTTTAGCTGTTTTCTTTTTTAAAGTGTTGTCAATTTTAACAGAGTATAGCAAGATGAAGGTACAGTTTGTTTGCTTTTGCTTGCAGTCTAGACCATAGAAGGTTTTATTCTTCAGCCATAGTGCTATTTTATCACAGGGCATTTCATTTCTGTTGTTCATCCCACTTTCCACATCTAAAACTAATAATAGGTACAGTTTGCCTTCTCAAAACAGCATTTCATAAGCCTTAAGTTTCTTCTATAGTCCCATCTCTTTGGTTTGCATTTTGATTTATCATTTGAACATTGCCTTCTGGTTACCTATTGGAGAATTGACTTCATCCAATTTATCATGATCAACCCACAGAATTTGTTTTTATTTTGAAAGCTCTGTTATTAATTTTCTAGATTTATCTTGTATTCAACATTGACTCTGTTTTCTTAGAAGCCTAGTAATATGTCAGTTGATGTAATATTTACTTGAGTCTCCTTGACTTAGGGCAACTATTGCTGTAATAAAACACTGTGACCAAGAAGGTTGGAGAGCAAAGGGTTTATTTGGCTTTATGCTTCCATTTCACTTCATCTTTGAAGGCAATCAGAGCAGGAACTCAAACAGGGTAAGAATATGGAAGCAGGAGCTGTTGTAGAAGCCATAGAGGAGTGCTGCTTTTTGACTTGATCCCCATGGCTTCCTCAGGCTGCTTCCTCATGCAACCCAGTACCACCAGCCCAGGGTGGTTCCACCCAATGTGGCTGGACCTTTCTACTTAGATCACTAATTAAGAAAATAATACTGTAGGCTTGCCTACAGACCAGTATTATAAAGGCATTTTCTCACTTGAGAGCCACACTTCTCAAATAACTCTAACTTGTGTCAAGTTGACATGAACACTTCTTAAAGACTCTGATTGGCATTTAACGTTTGGTCTCCTGCTCCATTTACTTCAGAATCTGTTTATCTTCACCTTTTGTTTTTGTATTGTTTATTTTTCATCAATTTGTGATTTTTAAAAAATGTGTGTAATAATACAATGAAGGTTGGATTAGATTATTAAACTACCCACAGTCCATCATTAAAGATACTTGTCTTTGCTCAGTCAGTATCTTGGCCTATGGGGGTTCTTTACTACTAGGTTAGCTTCAACTCTGAATAGTTGCCATTAGTGTGATTTTTCTTTGACATTTATCTTTTAATAATGATGTTTCTAGGATGTTTCTCAGGTTTTCCCAGGGTTTCAGAGTTCATCTCTACAGTTATAGTTATACAGCAACCCAGTGTCTCCCGAGTAACTGAGAGCAAAGTGGCAGAGAAACTAATGAATGGCAGCACACAGCTTACCTTTTCAGTGACTTCCTTTTCTCTCATGGTGGAAGCATTCTTTGTAGAAGACATAATCGTTTTTAGGAGAAAAATCCTTGGAGTTTAGCATTTGAATTTAGCAGTGAGGGCTGGAGACATGACTCAGCTGTTAAGAACACTGACTGCTCTTCCCAGGAGGACCTGGGTTCAGTTCCCAGCACCCACATGCCAACTCACACCTGTCTATAACTCCAAGATCTGACACACTCACTCACAGAGATAAACCTGCAGGCAAAATGCCAATGCACGTAAAATAAAATATTTTAAAAAAAGAACACTGAGAAAAACACTTCAGTTTTTGTGAATTATTGGCTTCCAGGATTGTGAGGAGATTTTTAGAGGCTATTGGTCTTACGTAGACGTAATAATTGAGCTTTCAGTAAGATAGTCAGTCTACTTTTCTATCTGTTGAGAGTCTAATGCTAATTCAGTGGGTGTGAGATCATAATCATATATTTGTTTTCTACAATATGTATATTTCAATCAGAATCATGCTTGTGGCATTCCATGATACTAGATGAGGAACTTTGAAAAGGTGTGGAGCTAGCATATTACTCTAGCACTGTAGGCACAGAATGATTGTAGGATGGTAATAACAATTACAGACTAGACACCGTCAAGCTTGCAGTAGTCCACATTCATCTCATAAGATCTGGAATTTTCTGCTAAAGCCAAGCTATGAATTTAAGTGGGCACATGAACGTTGGCTACTCTCTGTATCTTTCAAATGCTTTATGGAAGGAAGTTTTGGTTTCTACAGTTCCTGCACCTGGTCACATTAATTTTTATTTATTCTTGGTAAGGATATTAAGGTCTATGAATTCCATGTCACTATTATATCATAGTAGGACTTCATAAATCAATGAATTGTCAAGAGATATTACTAATGAACTAATATGTCTATTTCAAATACGTGTAAAGTGTATAAAATTCTGGGAAAAATAAACCGAAAAATGTATGTGTAGTCTCACAATGCTACTAGTAAATAGAGTTCACTCACAGTATTATTAATCAAAAAGGAGATTAGCACCTTTGTTGTCTGGACCACGGTGGTTGCAAACATTTGTGTACATGCAAACACATTTATATGCACCTATATTGAGGCCTGAAGTCCACGGACATATGGTGTCTTCCTTTATCATTCTCAACTTCATTCCTCTTGAGTCAAGGTCTCTCAGTAAACTTGGAGCCATGGTGTAGTCAACAAGCTATACAAATCCAATCCTCCTGTTTCTGGTCACCATGGTGCTGAGTTATAGGAATGTGGATAGTCATGCTTAGCCTTTTACATGAGTGCTGGGACCAAACTCAGAGATCCATGCTTATCTTAGAGCTTTATTGACAGTGGTATCTCTGCAGCCCCAGGGCTATTGTATCTTTAAAGTGAATGAGGGCGTTTAAGTTGCTCTGAGAGAAAGGAATGAAGCACTTTGACAAATGAAGGAAAATTTGTTTGCGTGTCTTTCCCCAAGAGAACCAGAGAGAAAGCCTTCATGAAGTCAGTGCCCCACAATTATTAGGGAGTGTTTGATTCTCACCCTCCCAGGTAATACATCTTCTCACATGACTATATGTTGAGAGTGTTTTGCTTTTCCTTCACACTCCACTTGTTTTTGAGACCTTCATAGTGGATAATGAACCCAAAGGCCTGTGGGGCTGGATGAGTGCTCCAGTTTTAAGAATGTTTGAAATCTTAACGAATGTATGTACAGGTGACATGGATCATCATGACGTGTGGTCTGCACTTCTGAGAAGGTCTGACCTCTGAACAAGTTATGGAGGGGTAGCCCTGGCTGATGTTATCAGCCACACTGTCTTACATTCTCAGTCTGTCCACAACCACGTGTGTCCTTGAGCTCATCAAGCAGTCAAGCACTGTTTCCGAGGAACCATTGACTTTGTATTTGCACAGACCCCTTCTCTGGTATATTTTTTGTGAAATACAAAATTTATTAAATATCATTAAATGTTTTACATATCCATTCTAATATAATTATTAGTGATGTCCTGTGATGTTTCTAGGTGGTTAAAAAACTCCACGTACTCTTTATGTCCATGGGTGAGAATGTCAGCCTGGGAAAGATGACATATGCTCTGTGTGCCAGGTGATTGCACACTACTTCTGGGGCTTCCTTCTGATGGAGCTCCAAGAACACACTTGCCAGTGCCTTGGCTGCGCACTGCTGCAGTGCACATCAGACGGAGCATCTGCAATGGGGGCTACTATGCTGGTGGATTTTAGCAGTTTATTCCGAGCCTTTAGGGTTGCTCTTTGTCCATCCTTGCAGGCGACAGGAGAACTTTGTATAAACATCATGGATAGCCCCATATTTAATTTCTGCTACCTCCCACCAACCTTTCCAGGGTGTGAAATTATTCTTCATTATATTGATCAGGGATGAGAGTCATTTTAGAGATTACCACTTGACATTTCTCTCCACACTAATCCTATCCCACACATCGTGAACTAATTGGGTTATTTTGGTAACTGCCAAGTATATTCTTTCAGTGATATGAAATGTTTTTCTATCTCTGAACTCTTTAATTAAACTAGTTAAGTTGATACATTTTATGTGATTTAAATTTTATTTCAGTTAAAATTTTTCAAAAAATAGATTTTTTTAAATCCAGATGGATGGAATTAGAGGATACGCTGGAGACGATGTATGGCTATAAGATAAATGGAAGCTTAAATATTTTTTGCAATAAAGTTTTAAAATACTTTATATTTTAAAATTCAAATGTCAAAGGCTAGAAATATTTTTAAAAAGTCATGCCATCTTAATACTTAATTACATTTTTTAAAAATGTAGAAAAGTAACTAAAAATACATGCACTAAAATTTTTAGATTATTTATTCAGATAGTAGTTTATTTAGCAGATGAGGCAGAACAGAGACACACCTTCATAGTGTACAAAAACATTATCACACAAAAGATGAGTGTGGAGACATCCACTAAAGCATAGGGAACCTACCAGTGGCCTTGTCTTCACACAAAACAAAACAAAACAAATAAAACCAAAGTGATTCTCCCTCCTCCAACAACTGTCTACTGCTAATACTTCCTCAGTATGGTGTCAGAAAGAAGGAAGCTTCTCTCACCAAGACTGAGATCATTATCAAAATAGCAATAGTGGATTCTGCCTTAGCCTCTGTGATCTTCAGGCCATGAGCTTAGACAAGAATTATTGTACCAGATATGGAATTCCTATGAATCAGGCCTCAAATCCAAGCAGGAAGTGGTTAGTTAGTAAGCTGATAAGAGTCATGCCTCTGTTGCACCAGTGGGCATGTCTTGTCTGGCAAGTGGGTGTTGCATCATGCATGCTTCAGTCAGGACAAGACCACTAATGCTTCTTCTTCCTCAAAAGTAAGCATAGCACATACAGCACTGTGAAAAGTAGCCAGCAAGGAGGAAGCTCCCATGTCTATTTGTGATTGATTTTTCTATGTCCTGCCTCTGAACTATATGCCATTTTTATTATGTTGATCCTACTTATCCAAGAGCATGGGAGATCTTTCCATTTTCTGGTATTTTCTTCAATGTTTTTGTTCAGAGATTTAAAGTTCTTGTAGAACAGGTCTTTCGCTTCTTTGGTTAGAGTTACCTCAAGATATTTTATGTTATTTGTGGCTATTGTAAAGGGTGATATCTCTCTGATTTCTTTTTCAGTTACTTTATCATTTGTATATAGGAGGGCTACTGATTTTTTTGAGTTGATTTTGTATCCTGTCACATCACTGATCAGCTGTAGTAGTCCCCTGGTAGAATTCTTGGGGGTCACTTATGTATAGTATCATTTCATCTGTGAATAGTAAAAGTTTGACTTCTTCTTTCAAATTTGAATCCCCTTGATCTCCTTTTGTTGTCTTATTGCTGTAGCTAGAACTTCAAGAACTATGTTGAATAGATATGGAGACAATGGACAGCCTTGTCTTGTTCCTGATTTTATTGGAATTGCTTTAAGTTTCTCTACATTTAGTTTAATGTTGACTGTGCATGGCTTTTTATTATGTTTAGGTAGATGTGTTCCTTGTATCTCTAGCCTCATAGGGAGGGTTTGACAATGTTCCTTCTGTTTCTATTATGTGGAACACCTTGGGGGATATAGGTATTAGGTCTTCTTTGAAGTTCTGGTAGAATTCTGCACTAAAATCATTGAGCCCTGGGCTTTTTTTTTTTGGCAGGCTTTAAATGATTGCTTCTACTTCTTTGTAGTTTATAAGTCTGTGTAAAATGTTCACCTGGTTTTTTTTTTATTTAGTTTTAGTGTTTGATACCTATCCAGAAAATTGTCCATTTCTTTTACATTTTTCAATTTTGTGGAGTACAGATTTTTTGTATTATGACCTAATGATCCTCTGTATTTCCCCAGTGTCTCTTTTTATGTCCTCCTTTTTATTTCTGATTTTGTTAATTTGGGTGTTCTCTCTCTGTCTATTGATTAGTTTGGATAAGGGTTTTTCTATCTTGTTGATTTTATCAAAGAACCAGCTCTTTGTTTCATTGATTCTTTGTATTGTTTTCTTTGTTTCTATTTTGTTCATTTCAGTCCTCAATTTGATTATTCCATATCTTCTACTACTCCTGAGTGAGTCTGCTTCTTTTTGTTCTAGAGTTTTCACACTGTTAAGTCACCGATGTGAGACTTCTTCACATTCTTTTCTTTTTTTCAGAGTAAATTTTATTAAATTATAAAAGTTTCCATTTCCGCCCCTCTTCCCAACACCCTCCCACTCCCCCCACTCCCTCTCCTCCTCCCTCTTTGTCCCTTTGGGCAATCAGGGTTTCCTGCCCTGTGGGAAGTCCAAGCTCCTCCCTCCTCCCTCCAGGTCCAGGCAGGTGACTATCCAAACAGACGGGATCCCCAAAATCCAGTATATACAGAGGAAACAAGTCCCAGTATCATAGTCAATGGCTTTTCAGAAAGACTTCGGGCCAGCCACATTCAGAGAATCCGGCCAAATTCCGAGAATCTGGTTAGATCACATCCTCGTTCAGTCCCAGTCCAACTGGCCTTGGTAAACTCTCATTAGATCCGTTCCCTTGTATCAGTGGGTGATAGCATCCCTCGCAGTACTGATTTTCTTTTTCATGTTCTTCCTCCTTCTGCTCCTCATTTGGACCTTGGGGGGCTCAGTCCGGTGCTCCAATGTGGGACTCCGTCTGTATCGCCGTCCTTCGCCAGATGAAGGATCTATGGTAATAAGCAAAATATACATCAGTATGGTTATGGGCCACGGCCGGTTCAGGCACCCTCTCCTCTGTCCCGAGAACAATCTGGGGATCTCTCCTTGGACCTGGGATCCCATATATAATCAAATCTCCTGTAAACCCTAAAATGACTCCCTTATTTGAAATATAATCTTCCCTGATCCCATATTCATCCTTCCTCACTCTCCCCCTCCCAGTCCACCGAGCTTTCCCCATTCCTCCCCTACTCCCTTCTCTCTAACCCTCTCCCCTTCCAACAACCCTCCCACTCCCCCACCCACCATGCACCCGAGGTTACCTGGGACTCTTGTCTATTTCCTACCTCCTGGCGGGTAGCTAAATAATCTTCATCAGGTTTATCTTCTTATTTAGCTTCTCTAGGATCACGAATAATAGGCTCAAAGACCTTTAATTATGGTTAGAATCCGCTTATGAGTGAATACATACTGTGTTCCTCTTTTTGGGTCTGGCTTACCTCACGCAGTAAAGCATTTTCTATTTCCATCCATTTGCATGCAAAATTCAAGATGTCATTGTTGTTGGTCTATAGTTCTATGAACTTTCTTAGCACAGTTTTCATAGTGTCCCATAGGTTTGTGCCTTCATTTTCTTTGAATTGTAGGAAGTATTTAATTTCTTTATTTCTTCCTCGACCAATTGTTCAATTCCCATGAGTTGAATTGTTCAATTCCCATGACTTTCTGTAATTAGTGCTGTTGTTATATTCTATTATTAAACCATGGTGATCTGAAAAGATACAGGGGTTTTTTTTTTCATTTTTTTTATATCTGCTGAGCTTTGTTTTGTTACCAAGTTTGTCATCAATTTTAGAGAAGGTTCCATGAGATGCTGAGAAGAAGGAATATTCTTTTGTGTTTGGGTGGAATGTTCTGTAGATGTCTGTTAATTCCATTTGAGTCAGGACATCTGTTAGTTCTCTTATTTCTCCATTAAGTTCTGTCTGGTTGACCTGTCCATTGGCGAGAGAGAAGTGTTGAAATCTCCTACTATTAGTGTGTGGGGTTTGATCTGCAATTCGAGCTTTAGCAATGTTTCTTTTACATATGTGGGTACTCTTTTATTTGGAGCATAGAGGTTTGGGTTTGAGATTTCATTTTGATGGATTGTTGCTGGTATGAGAATGAAGTGTGCTTCTTCATCTCTACTGATTGATACTAGTTTGAAGTTTATTTTGTTAGATATTAGAATAAGTATACCTGCTTGTTTCTTAGATCCATTTGATTGGAAGAACTTTTCCATCCCTTTACTCTGAGGTAATGTCTATCGTTAAGGTTGAGGTGTATTTCTTATATATAGATGAAGGATGAATCCTGCTTTCTTATCCATTCTCTTAGCCTATGTCTTTTTTATAGGTAAATTGATTCATTGATATTAAGAGATATTAATGACCAGTGATTGTTAATTCTTATTATTTTTTCGGTGGTAGTGTTTGTGCATTTCCTTTCTTTGGGGTGTGCTGGTGTGAGGTTATCTGTTGCCTGTGTTTTTAATGGTACAGTTAGCATCTTTGGGTTGAAGTTATCCTTCTAGTACTTTCTGTGGGACTGGATCTGTGGACAGTTATTGTTTAAATTTGGTTTTGTCATGGAATATCTTGTTTTCTCCATCTTTGGTGATTGAAAGCTTCGCTGGATGTAGTAGTCTGGGTTTGCGTCTGTGGTCTCTTAGTGTCAGCAGCACATCTGTCCAGGACCTTCTGGCTTTTATGGTTTTCATTGAGAAGTCAGGTGTAATTCTGATACGTCTGCATTTATATGTTACTTGACCTTTTTCCTTTGCAAATTTTAATATTCTTTTTTTATTCTGTATGTTTTACATTTTGGTGATTATATGTAATGGCACTTTTTCTTCTTTTGGTCCAATGTACTTGATGTTCCATAAACTTCTTGTACCTTCATAGAGATATCCCTCTTTAGGTTGTGAAAGTATTCTTTATGACCGTTGAATATGGTTTCTGTGCCTTTGAGCTGGTATTCTTCTTCTTCTATTCCTATTATTCTTAGGTTTGATCTTTTCATGTTGTCTCAGATTTTCTAGATGTTTTGTGTTAAAAAAATTGTTAGATTTAATGTTTTCTTTAACCAATGAATCTATTCCCTTTATAGTATCTTCAACACCCAAGATTCTGTCTTCCACCTCTTGTATTTTGTTGGTTATGCCTGCCTCTGTAGTTCCTGTTCATTTACCCAGATTTTCCATTTCCAGAATTCCCTTGGTTTGTGTTTTCCTTATTTACTCTACTTCATATTTCAAGTCTTGAACTGTTTGAACTGTTTGCTTCAACTGTTTGATTGCTTTTTCTTGGGTTTCTTTGAGAGACTTATTGTTTCTTCCATTTTTTGTTTGTCTTTTCCTCCATTTCTTTAAGAGAAATTTTCATGTTCTTTTTAAAAGTCTCTGTCATCCTCATGAAATTACATTTAAAATAATTTTCTTCTGCTTCTTCTGGGTTAGGATGACCAAATCTTCCTGTTGTATTACCACTGAGTTATTGTGTTACCATGTTGCTTTTTAGGTTGTTGAATGAATTCTTGCATTGGTGCCTACCCATCTCTTCCTCCAGTTTGTCCTGAAAGTGTCTTTGCCTCTTGGTCTACTTTTTGCAGTGGCTGTCCGTGTCTTTGGGAACTCTTCTTCGTCTGCTCTATACTATCATGGTCTGTGTCTCAGAATGTAACTGAGAATTAATAGTGATTGAGTTCTTGGCTGGTTTTGTCCCTTTCTCAGGCTGTCTGCTAGGCATGCTTCTAACGAGGATTGAGATCAATATCACTCTGTTGATTCTGCTGGAGTCTCAGCAATACAGATGGAAGCTCGCCTGAGCAAAATTTGTTTCACATGACATAACAGACTGTACTCGGATTTGCAGCCATAATCGTGTCAGGGTAGATTATCACATGAGTGGAGCAGTGAAAAAATGAATGGGGATGACTGAGCTATCAACCTGGTCCAGAGCAGACTGGAGACAGTGAACTCCACTGGAACAGGTACAGGGGAGTAGCTGCTGAGTGAGTGAGACAGAGACCACTGAGGATCCAGATGCAAATCTGGGACCTTCAAGGGAGTAGACCTAAGCCAGGACCCCTGTGGGTCTGGGAGTGAGTCTAGAACCTCTGAGGAACTAGGCCTGAGCCAGGACCTCTGCCGCTAGGCCTGAGCCAGAACCTCTGCCAGTGTGGGTGTGAATCTAGGACCTCAAAGGGAGTAGGCAGGAACCAGAGATCTCTGTGGGGCCAGGCATGCTTCTGGGACCTCAGAGGGAGTAGACTTGAGCCAGGATTTGTGTGTCCAGGTTTTGGTCTGGGACATCAAAGGGAATAGGGAGGAACCTGAAATCTTTTCAGGCCCAAGTGTGAGTCTGGAACCTCTGAGGGAGTAAGCCTGAGCTGAGTCCTCTGTGGTTTTGGGGCACACCGGAGACTGGGAACTCCGAGGCAGTAGACTGGAGCCAGAGATCTTTGCAGGACCAACTCCAAGCCAGGGACCTCTGCAGGAGGAAATCCAGACCAGGATTTAGAGAAACAGGTCAAACCTAGGCCAAAGTGGGCCTGAGACAGCAAACTTCAATGGAGCAGAGCAAGGCTCGGGAGCAGTGAGCTATCTCCAGGAACATGGAATAACCAATGGGGTAACTAGAACTGTGGCACTGACTGTATAATTAGAAACAACCATCTGAGCTTTGGATTCACTAGCACCTAGAAGACCAATCAACAGAATCTCAGACAGCCCCAACCATACCTATTAGAGGAAAAGATGAGTAGAAAAGGTAAGAACACACACAACACCACAAAGAACAACACAACACCAGTAAAACCAAAAGACCATACAACAACAAGTCTTGAACAACCAAATATAGATGAAGCAGAAAAAAATGTCCTAAAAAATAGCTTCAGAATAATGTTTGAAACTTTTAAAGAAGAAACAAGAAATTTTCTCAAAGAAATGAAGGAAAAGGCAAATAAAAAATTGGAAGACATCAGCAAATCACTTAAGAAAACCAAGAAAAAGAAATCAAACATATGAAAGAAACTATTCAAGACTTGAAAACTGAAATAGAGACAATAAAGAAAACACAAGCTGGAGGAATTATAGAAACAGAAATCATGAGAAAGCAATCAGGAACCATAAACACAAGCATAAACAGCAGAATACAGGAGATGGAAGAGAGAATCTCAAGCATTGAAGATACAATAGAGGAAATAGACTCATCAGTCAAAGAAAACATTAAATCTAACAAAGCTTAACCCAAAATATCCAGGAAATATGGGACACCACGAAAAGGCCAAATCTAAGAATAATAGGTGGAAGAAGAAGTTCAACTCAAAAGCACAGAAAATATATTTAACAAAATCATAGAAGAAAACTTTCCCAACCTAAAGAAAGATATGCCTATGAAGATACAAGCTTACAAAACACCAAATAGACTAGATCCAAAAGAAAGTCCCCTTGTCACATAATAATCAAAACACTAAACATACCGAGTAAAGAAAGAATATTAAGAACTGTGAAGGAAAAAGGCCAATAACATATAATGGTAGACCTATCAGAATTACACGAGACTTCTCATTGGAGACAATGAAAGCAATAAGGTCATGGTAAAGCATTATACAGACATTAAGAGACCACGGATGCCAGCCCCGACTACTATACCCAGTAAAACTTTCAATCACCATAGAAGAGCAAAACAAGATAGTCCATGACAAAATTAGATTTAACCAATACCTAGCCACAAACCCAGCCATACACAAATTACTAGAAGAAAAACTCCAACCCAAGGAAGTTGGCTACACAAACAAAACACAGACAATTGAAGGTCTCATAGCAGCAAATCCCAAAGAAGGGAAAAATGTACAATTAACATCACCAACATTGACAACTAAATTAACAGGAGATAGCAATCACTGCTCATTAATATCCCTTAATGTAAATGGACTCAATTCACCTATGAAAAGGCACAGACTAACAGATTGGATTCAAAAACAGAATCCATCTTGCTTCTACATACAAGAAATACATCTCTCAACCTCAAAGACAGACATTATCTCAGAGTAAAGGGTTGGGAAAAATATTCCAATCAAATGGACCTAAGAAACAAGTGGGTCTAGCCATCCTAATATCTAACAAAATAGACTTCAAGCTAAAATCAATCAACAGAGATGAAGAAGGTAATTTCATAATAGTCACAGGAAAAATCCATCAAGAGGAAATCTCAATATTGAACATCTATGCTCCAAATACAAGGGCACCCTCACATGTAAAAGAAACACTTCTAAAGCTCAAATCATACATTAAACCCCACACACTAATAATGGGAGACTTCAACACTCCTATCTCACCACTGGACAGGTCAGTCAGACAAAAAATGAACAGAGAAATAAGGGAACTAACAGAGGTTATGACCCAAATGGACTTAACAGACATCTATAAAATATTCTATTCAAACAAAAAAGAATATACCTTCTTCTTAGCACCTCATGGACCCTTCTCAAAAATTGACCACATACTCAATAACAAAAGAAATCTCAAAAAATTGGAATAACCCAATGTACCTTATCAGATCACAATGGTTTAAAACTAGAAGTCAACAGCAGTACTAATTCCAGAAAATCTAAAACACATGGACATTAAACAATGATCACATAAATCATCAATAGGTCAAGGAAGAAATAAAGGGAGAAATTAAAGACTTCCTAATATTCAATAAAAATGACCACACAACATACCCAAATTTATGGGACACAATGAAAGCAGTGTTAAGAGGAAGTTCATAGCACTAAACACCTACATAAAGAAGCTAGAAAAATCCCACACTAGTAAATTAACAGGAACATTTGAAAACTTTACAACAAAAAGAAGCAAACTCACCTAAGAGAACTAGAGGGCAGAAAATAAAGTGAGAGCTGAAATCAACAAAATCGAAACAAAGAAACCAATACAAAGAATCAATGCAACAAGGAGCTGGTTCTTCGAGAAAATCAACAAAATAGACAACCAAAAGTCAGGGGGAGAATATCCAAATTACAAAATCAAAACTGCAAAGGGGGACATAACAACAGACATGGAGGAAATTCAGAGGATCATCAGGTCATATTTTGAAAACTTGTACTCCAAAAAATTGAAACCTTAAAGGAAATGGAAAACTATCTCAATAAATATCACTTATCATATTAAATCAAGACCAGATAAGCAAATTAAACAGACATATAACTGCTGAAGAAATAGAAACAGTCACCAAAAATCTCTCAACCAAAAATAGCCAAGGGCCGATGGTTTCAGTGCAGAATTCTATAAGACTTTCAAAGAAGAATTAATACCAATACTCCTCAAATTATTCCACACAATAGTAACAGAAGGAACATTGCCAAACTCTTTTTTTGAGACTATAAGTATCCTGATACCCAAATGGCAGAAAGACATTACTAAGAAAGAGAATTATAGACCAATCTCACTCATGAACATTGATGCAAAAATACTAAATAAAATACTGGCAAATCCAAGAACACTTCAGAAATATCATCCACCAGGATCAAGTTGGCTTCATCCCAGAGGTGCATGGATGGTTGAACATATGAAATCTATCAAGGTAATCCATCATATAAACAAACTGAAAAATAAAAACCACATGATCCTCTTAGTAGATGCCGAAAAATCTTTGACAAACTACAATATCCCATTATGATAAACGTCTTGGAGAGAGCAGGGATATAAGGAATATACCTAAACATAATAAAGGCAATATACAGCAAGCCAACAGCCAACATCAAACTAAATGGAGAGAAACTACCAGCGGTTCCACTGAAATCAGGAGCAAGACAAGGTTGTCCATTCTCTCCATATCTATTCAATATAGTTCTTGAGCTCCTAGCTAGAGCAATAAGACCAAAAGGAGATCAGGGGGATAAATGTCGGAAAAGAAGTCAGACAATCACTGTTTGCTGATGATATGATATTTTACATAAGCAATCCCCAAAATTCTACCAAGGAACTTCTACAACTCATAAACACTTTCAGTAATGTAGCAGGATATAAGATTAACTTAAAAAAATCAGTAGCCCTTCTGTACACAGATGATAAAAGGTCTGGGGAAGAAATCAGAGAGTGGCTTAGCACCCACTCTACTTTATCTCCTGATTTTCTCTGTATTCTCATAATCCCCTTTACTGAAGCTTTTTGCCCACAGTATTACACCTTTTAAATTACTATCATCTACTATTTCCTGTCCCCTAATTTGCTTCAACAAGCAAGTGCAAACTAAGGTAGTTTTAAGATACTGTTTCACAGGGCATGAGAGATACCTCAGCAGTGGATACTCTTCTATGTGATCCATGTTCAATTCCAGACACCCAAAATGGTAGCTCACGGCCATCTACAACATTCAGTCTCAGTGGATCTGACCCCCATCCTGGCCTTCTTGGACACCAGGCACACATCTGGTACACAGACATGTATGCAGGTATAACACCCAATACACATAAAATAAATACAGAAAAAATTAAAAAGATTCCATTTTAGAATGACCATTATCAAGAATATAGATGACAACAAATGTTGGCATAGATATAGTGATAGGGCAACATTGGCATGATGCTGTGTGTTATTTGTTATGCCATTCCAGCTCTACGGTAATGTACTTCCCCTAAAAGCTGAGACCCAGAACTTTTTATATTGTTGTTGTAGGGATCACGGGTCCCCTTTGTTCCATCCTGCCCGACTAGTTTACACCTGAAATAACCTGAAATAATCACACAGAAATTGTATTAATTAAATCACTGCCTGGCCAATTATCTCTAGCCTCTTATTGGCTAACTCTCACATCTTGATTTATTCAATTTCTATTAATCTTTATATTACCACGTAGCAGTAGCCTATTGGGAAAGACTTGGCATGTCTGTCTTTGGTAGCTCCATAGCAGTTCTCTGTCTGCCCTTCTTCCCAGCATTCTGTTCTGTCTACTCCACCTACCTAAGTGCTGCCCTATCAAAAGGCCAAGGTAGTTATTCAACCAATGAAAGCAACACATAGAGAGAAGAACCTCCTATACTTTATTGTTGTAGCTGATGTTAGCTTTTGCTTATGGATGTTATCTTCTACCTATAGTAAACTATTCACACTTGTATTAACTGAACACCTACTTACCATTCTTCCAGTAATTATATATGCTGTTTTATAATGTGAGATTACCATATTTCAAATATGTAAGAAATTAGTTTTTCATTGTTTCAGAGTTTGAATACATGGAAATCATTACAAAGTCTGTGATGAGGTCCAAGTAAGAATTTTAATACTAACAATTAGCAAGTGGTGTTGAATGTCTTCAACAGTTGGAATAATTCACTTATAAATCTCCGAGGATATAAATTAGCACAATATTTATTCATAATATTGTCCTGTAGCAAATTGATAAGAATTAAGTCAATTTACTTAGAATTCTTTTTTTGGTAAAAAATTAAATAAATACAAATTATTATATCATGATAAATATATTATGTTTATGTACTGAGACTAAATGTGAATCACAATATAAGCAATTAAGAAATTCTGATCATTCTCAGGATTAGGCTTAATTATTTACTTTTAATTATAAATGTGTAACTGAGGATCACGGAAAAAGCCCCAAAATAAGCTTGCAGTGGAAAGATGCTCAGGACTTACATCACCATGGATACAGTAGCCAATAATGCCATGCCAGCCACTATACATGGTTGTACAAAGCTATAGTCTCAGCACTCTGGAGCCTGATAGAGAAGGATCAAGAAAGTTCATAGCTACCATGGTTTACACAATAAAATCTCAAAAAGCCAAGAAAAAGAAAGAAACCCAAAAAAAAGGAAAAGAAAAAGAAAGAAAAATGCAACAAGAAAATCTTCAATATCAGAAAGTGCAGTGTATATTTCAAAGTACAAAATTCATAAAATTTATGGATTTATATGTTAAATATACTAAAACAAATATGTTAATCAACATTTATATTATACATTTGAATTATTATATATAAATTAAACAAAATACAAGTTATAGATTATTGTAAATATAGTCTGTTGTAACTTGTCTTTTCAGTTTACTGTTTTTGTTTCTGAGACTCTTCCATGATGTACATGGCTGTAATTCAGTTCACAGTGGCTTTCCTGTTTGTTTTATTATTCTTAATGATCAGGCTATCTCCATGTTCTTAATCTAATGACTAAGGCAACCGTAAATATTACCCAGTACATATCACTGACTTTCGTAGAACAGCTTTTGTGGGAAAATAATCTCGGTGTGGAATTAAGATAAATATGTAATTAGACTACACTATTCTTCCAAACTATTTGGGCATATTTCCAAACTTATGTGTAGAATTCTTCCTCTGTACATTTTTCCAACACTTGATATTACCAGGGTTCTTAATTTTTGTCAGACTAATGAGTAAAATATATTACCTCATTAGGTATTAATTTTCATTTTTCTGGTTATTAAATGGAACATGTACTTTTTACCATGGGCAATTTATATTTTAGCTACTATGAAATAACATTTAATAAATTTTTGCCTATTTTATTCTGAAATTGTTGATCTTTGAAACTTAATTCCTCTGAGAATCATTTAAGATATCGCATGGCTCATTAATTTGTTCATTTTTACTGCTGAGTATTATCAATTTACTTTTTAAAAATTCAGTAAATTCGGCCTGCACCTATTGGGTCAAGAGGTGAGTGACTGGCTTCCCAGCTGGACAGCCCAGTCCCGAGGCTCTAGATCCTGGGAGCATGCCCCACCAAGAACTACTAGATAATCACTATGGAAGGCTCCTCTGGGCAGGCCATTCCTTAGCTCCCCTTTTTGGACCCTGCAGTCTACAAATCCCACTCCATCCCCAAACCTCACTATCCACCCCTCCAGACACTGCCCTTATCAACTGGAGGAAGTGATAGGTAGATGCCGTTGCAAGAACGCATTCAACATCCTAAAGAACAATGTGACACCATTGGAGCTTAGTGGTTCTCCAACAGCAAGACCTGAACATCCCAAGGTAGAAGAAGCAGAATAAAATGACTTAAAAATAACTTTATGAAGATGATAGAGGCCCTTAAAGAGGAAATGAAAAATTCCTTAAAAAGAAATGAAGGAAAAGACAAACAAAAAATTGGAAGAAATCAATAAATCTCTTAAAGAAATCCAAGAACACCAAGAAAAAGCAATCAAACAGGTGAAGGAAACATTTCAAGACTTGAAAACTTAAATAGAGGCAATAAAGAAAACACAAACTGAGGGAATTCTGATAATTGAAGATCTGGGTAAACAAACATTCCACGACAAAACCAAATTTAAACAATACTTACACACAAACCCAGCCTTACAGAAAGTACTAGAAAAAAACTCCAACCCATAGATGATAACTGTACCACTAAAAACACAGGCAGCATATAACCTCACACCAGCAAACCCCAAAGAAGGGAAACATACAAATACTACCACTAAAAAAATAACAGGAATCAATCCTCAGTCATTAATATCTCTATTATCAATGGACTCAATTTACCTATAAAAAGACACAGGCTAAGAGAATGGATAAAAAAGCAGGATCTATCCTTCTGCTATATACAAGGAACACACCTCAACCTCAAAGACAGACATTATCTCAGAGTAAAGGGATCAGAAAAGATAGTCTAATCAAATGGACCCATGAAACAAGCAGGTGTAGTATACTAATACCTAGCAAAATAGGTTTCAAAGTAGAATAAATCATAAGACATAGAGAAGGACACTTCATACTCATCACAGGAGATTTCCATCAAGATGAAGTCTCAATCCTGAACATTTATGATCCAAATACAAGAGCACCCACAAATGTAAAAGAAGCATTACTAAAGCTTAAATTGCACACCAAACCCCACACACTAATAGAAGGAGACATCAGCACCGACTCTCCCCAGTGGACAGATCAAACAGACAGAAACTTAACAGAGAAATAAGAGAACTAACAGATGTCATGACTTAAATGAGCTTAACAGACATTTACAGAACATCTCACCCAGAAACAGAAGAATATACCTTCTTCTCAGCACCTCATGCATTCTTCTCTAAAATTAAACACATGCTCAGAAACAAAGCAAACCTCAACAGATTAAAAAAATAGGAATAGCCCCTTGTATCTTATCACATCACCATTGCTTAAATTTAGAATTCAACAACAATAATAATTGCAGAAAACCTAAAAACTCATGGAGATTGAACAGTGCTCAATTAAAATACACCCGGGTCAAGGAAGAAATAAAGAAATTAAAGATTTCCTAGAATTTGATGAAAATGAAGGCACAGCATACCCAAATCTATGGGACACTTTGAAAGCAGTGCTAAGAGGAAAGTTCCTAGCATTAAGTACCTATATAAAGAGAGTAAAGAAATCTCATATTAGTCACTTAACAGCACATCTGACAGCTCTAAAACAAAAAGAAGCAGACTCACCAAGGAGGTGTAGAAGACAGGAAATAATCAAACTGAGGGCTGAAATCAACAAAATACAAACAAAGAAAACATAAAGAATCAATGAAACTAAGAGCTGGTTCTTTGAGAAAATCAACAAAACAGAAAAATGCTTATCCAAACTCATCAAATGGCAGAGATAGAACATCCAAATTAACAAAATCAGAAATGAAAAGGTGTGACATAACAACAGACAATGAGGAAATCCCGAGAATTATTAGGTCATAACACAAAAACCTGTACTCCACAAAATTGAAAAATGTAAAAGAAATGGACAATTTTCTGGATAATTACCCCAAACCAAAGCTGAATAAAGACCAGGTGAACATTTTACATAGACCTATAAACTATAAAGAAGCTTCCCAACCAAAGCAAGCCCAGGACCCAATTGCTAGTTTTAGTGCAGAATTCTACCAGAACTTCAAAGAAGAGCTAATACCTATACTTCTCAAAGTGATCCACATAATAGAAACAGAACAAACATTGGCAAACTCCTTCTATGCGGCTAGTTACCCTGATACCCAAACCACATACTCAACTAAGAAAGTGAATTACAGACCAATCTCTATCATGAACATTGATGAAAAAATATTCAATAAAATACAGGCAAACTGAATCCAAGAACACATAAAAAACATCATCCACCATGATCTATTTGGCTTCATTCCAGAGATTTTGGGATAGTTCAACCTACAAAAATCTGTCAACGTAATCCACCATATAAATATACTGAAAAAACATATGATTATCTCATTAGATGCTGAAAAAGCATTTCACAAAATCCAGCACCCCTTCATGATAAAGTTCTTGGAGAGATCAGTGACACAAGGAATATATCTATCTAAATATAATGAAAGCAATATACAGCAAGCCAACAGTCAACAGCAAATTAAATGGAGAGAAACTCAAAGTGGTTCCACTAAAATCAAGAACAAGACAAGGCTGTCCACTCTCTCCATATCTATTCAACATAGTTCTTGAATTTCTAGCTAGAGCAATAAGACAACAAAAGGAGATCAACAGGATTCATATTTGCTAGACAGAAGCCAAACTTTCACTATTCGCAGATGATATGATACTATACATAAGTGACCCCAACCAAAGCAAGCCCAAGTACTATACCAGGGAGCCCCAACAGCTGATAAACACCTTCAGTAATGTGGCAGGATATAAGATCAACTCAAAAACATCAATAACCCTCCAAATATACAAATGATAAAGTAGCTGAGAAAGAAATCAGAGAAACATCACCCTTCACAATAGCCACAAATAACATACAATATCTTGGGGTATCACAAACCAAACAAGTGAAAGGCCTGTTCAACAAGAACTTTAAATCTTTGAAGAAAGAAATTGAAGAAGATACCAGAAAATGGAAAGATCTCCCCTGCTCTTAGATAAGTAGGATCAACATAATAAAAATGACAGTCTTACCAAAAGTAAGATACAGATTCAAAGTAATCCCCATCAAAATTCCAATATAATTCTTCACAAATCTCAAAAGAACAATATTCAACTTTTTATGGAAAAATAAAAATCGTGGACAGCCAAAACAATGCTATATAATAAAGGAACTTCTGGAGGCATCACCATCCCTGACATCAAACTCTATTACAGAGCTACACACACACACAAAAAAAAGATCGTATTTTCATAAAAACTGACAGTTTGAACAATGGAATTGAGTAATCAAAGACCTGGATATTAATCCACACACCTCTGAACATCTGAATTTTGACAAAGAAGCTAAAATTATACAATGAAAAAAGAAAGCATCTTCAACAAATGGTGCTGACACAACTATATGTCAACTTATAGATGCTAGCAAATAGATCCATATCTATTGCCATTCACAAAGCTCAAGTCCAAAGACCTTAACATAAATTCAGTTACACTGAACTTGATAGAAGAGAAAGTGAGAAGTAGCTTTGATTGCATTGATACAGGAGACTAATTTCTAAATATAACACCAGCAGCACAAACACTGAAGGCAACAATCAGTAAAAGGGATCTCCTGAGAATGAAAAGCTTCTATAAGGCGAAGGACATGATAAAATAAGACAAAACACCAGCCTACAGAATGAGAAAAGATCTTCACCAATATCTGACAGAGGATTGATCTCCAAAATATATAAAAACCTCAAGAACCTAGACATCAAAATTCAAAGTAATCAAATTAAAAGATGGGGTACAGGTCTAAGCAGAGAATTTTCAATAGAATCTCAAATGGCTGAGCATCCTTAATCATTAGGGAAATGCAAATCAAAATGATACAGGGTTACCATCTTACACCAATTAGAATGACTACAGTGAAAAACCCTGATGACAGCTTATGCTGGAGAGGATGTGGAGTAAGGGGAACATTCATCCACTGCTGGTGGGATTGCAAACTGGTACAGGTGCTTTGGAAATCAGTATGGCAGTTTCTCAGAAGATTGGGAAGCAATCTACCTCAAGATCCAGTGATACCACTCTTTGGGCATATACCCAAGGAATGCACATTCATACCACAAGGACACTTCATCAAAAATGTTCATAGAAGCATAGTTCATAATATCCAGAACTTGGAAGTAACTCTTATGCCCATCAACCAAAAAATGGATAAAGAAAATGTGGTACATTTACACAATGGAGTATTACTCAGCTGTAAATAACATTGATGCCATGAAATTTGCAGGCAAATGGATGGAACTAGAAAAAAAATGAGGAATCCCAGACCCAGAGAGATAAATATGATATGTAATCACTTATATATCATGGATATATAGACGTAAATCAAAGGATAAGCAGACTACAGAAAAGCTAGGATAGCAAGAAGATCTCCCAGGTAAACTGGGAGTAAGTGGGGCGATAGTGGGGGAGGTGATGGGGCATGGGAAAATGATGGATCAGGTTGGTCGAGCTGTGGGAGGGATGGAATGGGCGAGTGGGAGGTCCCACTGTAGACAACACCCCTCCCCCCTCAGGGTCCCTAAGACAGTCAGATGCAGCAAGGAGTTGAGTCAAGCA
The DNA here is from genome assembly GCF_982192425.1 of Myodes glareolus. NCBI lineage: Eukaryota > Metazoa > Chordata > Mammalia > Rodentia > Cricetidae > Myodes > Myodes glareolus. Next base: position 12,509,223 of record NC_142026.1, read on the forward strand.
GGAACTCATTTATTTCCTTACAGCATGCAACTTATAAAGCAAAAACCTACAAATCCCAGAAGCAGCAGAAGGGAAATTAGCCATTTACATCAGTTGTCACCTCCGCATGAGCTGCGGCTCCTACAGCCCCTACTGGGGATCACGAGAACATCAAGAACTTTACTTTATCTTACCTCTTCTTTGACTCCAATTATCTTTTTGTTAACAAGTCAGATCTCCTACCCCCTTGCTCCCCTACAGCACCATCTTGGCTGGGAGTATTCTTCAAGGGCTTGTGTCATTCCTGTTTTGCATATCGGGCCCTTTTCTAACTGTTACACATTTGGCATAGTTGTCACACTTTTGACGTCAACTTGGCCACTCCAGCCTCCTATATGCCCGATTCAGTCCACAGGAGAGCAATGAAAGTAATATATTGACAGAGGGAGCCATTATGGGGTTAGGGAGAAACCCGATGATAGGAAAATTCCTAGGAATCTACAAGGATGATCCCAGCTAAGACTATTAGCAATGGTGGAGAGGGCGCCCAAACTGTCCTTCCCCTGTAATCAGATTGGTGAATACCCTAACTGTCATCATAGAACCCTCATCCAGTAAGTGATGAAAGCAAATTCAGAGATCCACAGCCAAGCACCAGTGGAATAGAGAAGGAGGAGGGTCCTTCCCCTCCTCATATTATATGAGCAAGGGGTGGGTCAAGATCATGAAGGCGAAATCTACGAACACAGTTGAACCAAGCTCCTGGGCACTCATGAAACCTAGACTGACAGTTGTGCCTGCACGGGGTGGGGCTAGGCCCTCAGCAAGTGGGCAACATTTGTGTAGTTTGGTCTATCTGAGGGGTCCCTGGCAGAATCTATCCCAGGTGCACGAGCTAGCTCTTTAGAGCCCTTTTCTTATGGTGGGATGCCATGCTCAGCCCTGATGGAGTGACTTGGTCCTGCTTCAACTTAATATGCCAGTCTTTGTTGACAGCCCATGGAAAGTCCTACCGTTTGGGAGGCAAGGATGGTGCATGGCCTGTGGAGGAGGAGAGGGGGAAAGGAGAAGGGCTGAGAGGGAGAACTGTGGTTGGAATGTAAAATAAATAGAAGGAAGAAACAGTAAATTCACCTATAAAATCATTTGGACCTCAAGATTTCCTTTTTGGGAGCACTTACTAATGTAATTTCTTTAATAATCTTATAGTTTTATCAGGATATTTCTCTTTAGATGAGTTCTGGCTGTTTGTGTCACCCAAAGAATTGTTCGGTTTCATCTAAGTTTTTTGTCTTACACTCATAAGCGATTAATATCATCTTACTATTCCTCTGCTCCATTCTTGCTTGTGATTTTAGTCTCCTTTTCTTTGCCATTATTCATTTTTTACATAGTTTCACTGTTTCTTTTTAAGGGATTAATATTTTGATCCATTAGACTTTAGTATGGTTTTCCTGTGTGCAATGTCACTATTTTCTACGTTTACCTTTATTTTATCATTGTTTTAGTTTGAATTTATTATGCTTTTCTTTATTTGTTTTTTTTTTGTTTTTGAGGAAAGAACTCATATTAACAATTGAACTATTTTGTAATCTATAATACAAGCAACAATTTGTTCTTTATTTTCTCAGCATTGGTTAGCATAATCTCATGTTTCAGTGTATAGTATTTTTATTTTCCTTACAATTTCCTTTGGTCTCATAGATTATTTTAACAGTGTCCTGCTTAAACCTGTTTCATCCCATGTAGATGTTTTTCTTCCTGGACTTTCCATTTCTTTCTTTCTTTTTTTTTACTTCTGTGGAATAGTAAACTTTGTATTTATTACATTATGTATATTATAAAAATTACATTTGTATATTATAATATAATGTGGTATATTATAGTATTATATTGATATTATATAATATATAATTTATCTATATTTTGTTTGGATATATCTCAAAATCTTTTAGCTGTATTCTTCTTTTTCAGTAACATTTTTATCTATTCTTAGTTACATTTATTTTTCTGTGTATAATTTGAAAATGTTTTTCCTCCTGACTTTTATAAAAAGTGTATCTTTGATTTAGCCATTAATGAAAAGGTTCTCCATCTCTCTAACATTTGGTCTTTCACTGCTTAAATTTCTGTGATTAATTGCTTCACATTTTCTTTCAGTGTCTTGCATTAACTTTTAAAACATTTTCTCCATGCAAATCTTATATTTGTTTGCGTGAAATGTAATTTTAAGTATTTTATACTTTTGCTGTTGTAAGTGATCTTTTAAAAACCAATGACTTGTTTCTTTCTTGGCTTCAAGGCCTTCTTCAACAGATTTCCAGAGGGTGCTAATACAGTCAGTACAAGATCATCACTCTGCCCAACTCCATGTCTCCGTCAGCAGGAGCGGAGCAGGATTTCTCAAACTTGGATTAAGACCACGCCTCAGCAGAGCTTCATTAGCAAAAGACAGCAAAGTACAGGAACACCCAGAATTAGAGCAAACCGGTCATCTTGGCTCTGTCAGCCAGAATCAAATGGAAGATTCTGAGCAGTACATCTTCTTTGTCCCTCTATACGGTCTTTTATCTGCACAATATCATTTTTCTTATTTTTTCTGAACATCTGAAGGAACCCAAGATTCCCAACTCATCATTTATTTTCAGAACTTTAATCTCACCACATCACTCTTCCTGACCAAACAATCTCTCTTTCCTTAACTTCTGAAACTGTTGGTACTTATTGGACTCAAGTTCATTTTCTTGTTCTGCTGTAGTGTTCCTTCTGTCCTGTGCCACTGGAAATCTAGCTGCTTCTAGTAATAGCTGTGCAGCCAGTGGGGTCCTGACAAGTGTTTAGCAGTCCGTTTCTTAAAGAGCGGCATTGGAGGAGGTGATGGTGTTAGAAATACAGCTCAGCGATCGAAGCTACAATCTAATGTAGCTGAATTTGCGTTGGAGACAGGTATTCACAGTCAGTCTCCGGAACCAGCTCCAGCACGATTGAAAGCGCAGCCAGGGGTGTTTATTTTCTCTATACTCAGTCAGTGCTCTGCACCTTTTCTTCCTTTGCTGCTTCAAACCATGGTCCTTCCCTGTTTCTTGAATATTCCCTTCCTTGATTCTCATTTTGATCAGATTATCCCAAACATAATAATTGTTTATTTCAGGAACATCTTTTCTAGTGATTTCTCTTCTTCTTCTTCTGGTTTTTGTTTTTCTGGATAGGGTTTCTCTGTAGCTTTGGAGCCTGTCCTAGAACTAGCTCTTGTAGACCAAGCTAGCCTCGAACTCACAGAGATCTGCCTGCCTCTGCCACGCGAGTGCTTGGATTAAAGGCGTGCCCCACCACCGCCCTGCTCTACTGATTTTTATAAATGAAAAGCAATGAATCCCGGAGACATTGCCATTTTCTTTATGATTCTAACCCTACACTTAATGATTTAAATGATCTCATAATGCTTCCAACACTGTGGACTTTGAACTTCTTGACATTTGTCCCCAGTGAGCACAGTTCATCATCGTCAGCCGCTCGCTCTCACAGCCATGTCTTAGGCCTTGCTGCTGCTCATAAATGACTCTTACTATCATTTACTGTTGGTGCCTCAGTCCTGAATCCTGCAAGTAGATCAGCATTCAGTTCTTGTATGTCTTTTGTCACTCCCTCTGTGTGACAGGGCTATGAGTTCTGCTGACATATTCTCAAGGTCTGATTTTAAGTACCCAACAGCCTATGTGACTGCTGAGAAGATAGCTATTTCCTTCCACACTTGTCTCCACCCACTTTTCCACATTTGTTAATAGAAGTGCTACCCTTTCCACTAAGTCTAAACCCTCGGCACTTATCCTGAGCCTGGGGTGTCCATCTGTCTGTCTACTCTACCTGTGATATGAAGGAAATTATTTTGTTATGTTCTTGAAAATGATCTTTTCTTTCATAACACTAGCGCTGTTTCCCTCACACCTCCTCCCCATTGCCAGCCCTCACTCTGACTCATGCTATGTGTCCTTCATCTGTAGCTAAGATCATTGCATAAATATTCTCGCTAGTCTCTGCTTTTGTCTTTATTTTCCTGTAAACACAGTAGCTAGAGCCGTTATTCTAAAAGGAGTCAACCTATAACATTTCTTTGCTGAAATCTTTTCAGAGTCTCTCTGTCTTAATCATAGTTCCAGCGAATTCCAAGCATGATGGCTTCTAAAGCACTCTGTATTCCCAACTATTTACCTCTCTTCTCTTTTGCTATGCATTGCACTCACAGTCCAGGCATCTACGAGTTTCTCAAACACTGTATATATGCTCCTATCTTGGAAGATTTGAGTTTGAGGCTTTCTTTGTTTGGGTTGTTCACTTGCATATCTTAAAGTCTCATCCCATTATTTCCAGTTAGCCCAATTTCCTTTAATTTTTCCCATAGTTATCCAATCTATATTAAATTTGATTATTGTTTATTTTTACAATAGGGTCCTTTTTGATGTAGCTCTGCCCAGGCTTACACATGAAATCATCCTGCCTCAGCCTCCTCAGTACTGAGAATCAAGTTTGCACAATCACTCCTGTCACAGTCTAAATTGTAATGTGCTTACTAATTCCTTGCTACTTCTTGCACCTCTTTACCGCCCTACTTTTCACTCATGTGCCCTTGCATGGTTTTACATGATATGCCATGCTGATCAGCTTGTTCATCGCGATCCTTGTCACTGAAATACCAGCTCCATAAGGGCAAGAAAGTGCAGCTTTTCATTCATTCCTGTGACATTTCCAGGCTGACAGACACATCTGGAAAACAGACATCCTGTTTCTGCACACCTGCTTGAATGCATAAGTAAAACTGTGGTCTGAGATTGTTATAGAAAACACATTTACTTAGCAGGAATTAATGTGAAGTTATTACCTTATAAGCTTTTTTTTCCCTATGGTTTGTAGTTTAGTGGAATTTCCCCAGTAAATAATGATATCATCTGTGAATAATGATTGTTTTCATTTATAGGTGTAAATTTCTGTTTTACTTATGATTGCATATTACTTAGAATCTTAAGAAAGTTGCTATATATGTGAACAGGCATTCTTACCCTTATTTATATAAAAAGGGAATGCTTCTGATGTTGCAACACAAGGAATATTTGTTGGTTTTAGTAGATAGTTACAATTTATTAAGTTTGTCTATGTTTCAATGAATGTCTAAATTTTTAAATAACATTTTAGTGGCAATTTGTAAATCATGTTTAAGTATGATTTTACTTCATCATAAATATTGTGTCTTCTGGTTCTGAGGTGATTTTTTCCATTAATATTTCAATGTGGTAAATGCCATTGCAGATTTTCTAAATAAACAATCTTTAATCTTTTCCACTTCTTGGATAAAACTAACTGGTTGCTTGTGTGTGATTTGGTTTGTGTAGTGCTGGATATTGCTATAATTGTTATCATATGCCACATTTCTATTAGAAATTTCTATGTTGTAAGAAATATAGTAATTTCTATATTGTAAGAGAAGTATTGGGATTCCTAAAATTGTTGTCTTTTTGAAATTTTGAATGAACTGAAAAATGAATGAAATTTTGAATGAAGGATATAATAATGTCCTTATATATTCTTTAGAAAAGTTTCAATACCATAAAAGACCTTTATTTTCAATGTATGGCAGAAATTTCAATAAAGCTAATAGAAACATTCTGTACTTAGAATATTTTACATTGTGACTTCTTCTTTTCAATATAATAGAACTGTGGAGGTGATTCCTTTTAGAATCAACCCTGGAGAGTTAAAAAGCAACAAGCTTACATGAATCTGGACATGTTGTCAACTTTTGAATTTACCACTTTGCAGCTACTCGTCACATTCTGTCACCTGTTCAGCAGCCAGTGACCGCTGTTACAGCTTTTCTTGCTTTGTGAGCTGTTCCCTTCCATCTCTTTCTTCAGGCCATGCTTATTTCTCAACAATGTTCTTTAGTCTATGACAACTTTACTGGTATTTCTGAGGATGATTATTACTCTGTGTTTATATTGGTTATTTCCTGTTCTTTACAAGCTTTGAGTTCATTTTGTTCGTTATCGACAGTCTTCAATGGGTCATACATAGTCAAATTATTTTAGCCTACTATTCTAAGTATTTTATATTATAAAGTCCCTCCTAAATAGTTTTATTTAATTTTTCTATACAATGCATTTAGTCATATTCTTTCCTTTCTAATTACTACCAGATACTCCTCACCTTAACTTTATCTCTCTCTCTCTCTCTCTCTCTCTCTCTTTTCTCTCTCTCTCTCTCTCTCTCTCTCTCTCTCTCTCTCTCTCTCTCTTCACCCCCAGCTGAAATATGCTTATTTGGGGATGCTGAATATTGCATGTATACATCAAATACAGCTTGATTATTATATATTATTCTTATCTGTGACATAGATCAGTACAAGCCAGACAAAGTCCTGTCATGGAGGAAGAGGTAAGCAATGCTGAGAGCAGGCAAAAATACAAAACAGGATGAACTTGTGGCATGAAATAGGAAGAATTTTTCCATGTTCTCACCAATATGTGTTAGCATTACCAGTAGGATAGATGAAAATATTTGCCATTACAAATATTTCTTCATTTACAAGTGACTTGAGATTTCTCAACATATTTGGAGTATTTTGAGTCTATACTTATTTACTTCTTTATGTGGTGGGTTGGGAGACACATGCTATTCTGTGCCTCTTGGAGGTCAGAAGAAGAAGTCAATATTCTCTGTTTTCACTATGTGGATCCTTGGGTTCAAACTCAGATCTTAGGCTTGGCAGCAAGTGATCTTGACTGCTGAAACATTTCACTGACTAGGTTCTCGTTTTTTAATAGTGTGTGTGTGTGTATGTGTGTGTGTGCATGTGTGCGTGTGTGTTTGCAAGGGCATGTGTAAATCAGAAGTCAATGTTTGGAGTCTTTGATTGTTGTCCATTTTATCCTTTGAGACATGTTCTCTCAATAACTAGGTGTTTGCCAGTAACCACGATTGACAGGTGAATGAGCGCCAAGATCCTCTTGTTCACCCCACGATTACGGTTGTGCCCAACAGTGCAGGGCTCTGCTGTGGGGACTGAGCTTCTGAACTCACGCTTGCCCGGCAAGCACTTTCCCCCGAGCCTTCTCTGCAGCCCTGGAGTTTTCCTTTTATAAAATGTCTGTGTTCTTTGTTGATTTTCTTATGAATTTAGTTAATGTTCTCACTCCCCTCAGTCAGGGTTTCTCTGTGTAGCCTTAGCTGTCCTGTAACATGCTTTGTAGACCAGGCTGGCCTCCAACTCACAGAGATCCATCTGCCTCTGCCTCCCAATTGCCTGAACTAAAGGTGTTTGCCACTATCATCCGGCTTTAGTAAATGATCTTTATTGAATAATGGCAAAAAGTTTCTGTCTTCCAGTTAATTAATATATGATGTTACAATTGTTTTTGCATTGTCTTATGACAATATTTAATATACATGTTTAAAATTTTTATTTATCAAATGAATGCCACTGGGTCTGTGAATATAAGGACAGGGCTTCCGTGTAATCCTGTATTAACTCTGTGGACAGCTCCTATGATGTGCCAGCCTTACTGATGATAATGGATAGTATCTGCTTTATAATCATTTATTTGGGAAAGCTTCCTCTCTGGCAAATATTTATCATTAAAATAGGCAGAGTAAATTTAATTGCATTTTGTAGATTCAAATTTAATCTAAGAAATAGTGCATCTTGTATCCTAGATGCTAATACTGAGAGAAATAGTACAAAGTGGAACACAAAGCCCTGTGTCCTCTGTGGTTAAAGATATCATTAGAAGCTAAAATTGGGGGGGGTAATTTAATGATAATGACTGTTATTATTATTTTTGCTTATTTGAGCTTCTTTAACCATATAGATTTCAACATACTTTAATTTAATAGTTACTACATCTATAAAGACTTACAGAATTATTTTGCTTTATGTTAGTTGTTCAGTTAAAAGTCTGAATTTACTTGGCTGTATAAAATATTCTATTTTAATGTGCTTCACCAAATGGCAAGGAATTAAATGTGTGTTCAGAGCAACCTCTAAGGTGTGCGGAGACTCCCATCACAGTTGTAGTACCACTTGCCAGCTCTGTAATCTCTGACAGGAACTTAGTTCTCCTTCCCCAGTATGCTTTCCCTATTCCATCCCGGGTCTTTATTTTCTGTGTAGTGAGAAATGTAGGTGGATAAGAACTAGCTGAAGCCATTCTCAAGTTTATAGCCAGTCATAGCTGAAAGTGCATTGGGGTGAGAGTCAGAACCCCGAGCTTCGGCCTAACTCACACTCTTTGTTAGCAGCTTGAGGCTAAGCAATGCCTGTGTGTAGATTTTCTCCACTCCCTTTCTTCATCAGTGAGGAGTGCATAATTAGAAATAAAGTGATGAGATGTGATCTCTAGGGGTTTTCAGAGCTGAGGTAGTGAATAGAAACACCAGCGGTTCCTGGAAGTGTTGAGAAAAGCGTGGGGAACACAGCCAAGTAATGCTTTCTTCTAAAACTGGTTAAATTTCCTTCATATTTCATATGAGAAGCAATGGAGATCTTGGATACGTAGGAAAATGTGAATTGTGCCATAACAAATATACATAGTGATACAAGTGAGATTTCTTTGAATGGTTATACTGTTGAAGTGTTTCACTCTCCCGTGTTTAAATCCACTTTAATGCCCCACCTATCCAAGGAGTTCATTCGTTGACTAGCAGAGATACTAATTTTATTTCATTATGACTCACTCACTATAAGGTACATATTTAGTAAATTTTGTAGGATGTTTCCAAAAAGTGGTTTTGACTTTGAAAATATTTGGTTTATGGGTATGGAGAATGGCTCAGTGGTAAGAGAACTTCTTGTTTATGCACAGGACCCATGTTCAATTTCTCACATCCAAATGGTGATCCCAAACTGTCCATTATTCCAGTTCTATGGCAACAGAAGACTCCCTTTTCTGACCTCCTCAGGCACCAAACACAGACATAATGTACAGTCATACAAACAAAACAGTAATGCACATAAAATAAATAAAAACATAGTTTATTAATTGCAAATATTTATCTGAGCTGTTGTCATTTATTCCAAGTACTGTTTTGTTGTAGGGAGAGACTGCTTGTTTGACCTTGCCGCCCCATTAGCTTAACCCCAAAATAACCATACAGAAATTGTATTAATTAAATCACTTCTTGGCCCATTATCTCTAGCCTCTTATTGGCTAACTCTCACATCTTTATTTAACCCATTTTTATTAATCTATATATCACCACAAGTTCATGGCCTACCAGGAAAGATTCAGCATGTCTGCCTCTGGCGGCTCCATGGTGGCTCTTTCTCTCTGCTTTCTTCCTCCCAGAATTCAGTTCTGTCTTCTCTGCCTACCTAAGTTCCGCCCTATCAACCAGCCCAAGGCAATTTCTTTATTCATTAACCAATGAAAGCAACACACAAACAGAAGAAACTCCTACACCATTGTTTAATTCTTTTTAAAATGTCAGTAAGTTTGTTTTTATGGAACCATTTTTATTAATCATAAATAATAGCAAATATGGATTTAAAAGTTTATTTTTTTGAATTTCTTGTCTTTTTTTCCAGTATAGTCTGTACTATTATATAAAGCACTACCATAAGAAACTTCTAGTCTGTAAATATTGTGGTCCAAACATGAAATCAATTTTGCATTCCCTATGCATTATTTCTCATGACATTTGGGACCATGGGTAAATGAGTCACTCTAACTTTAGTTCTCATGTGGAAGTACAAACAATACCTGTTGTGAGCTTTCTCGAACACACTAAGAAAGTGTGTGCAACTGCACAGTTTGGTGTTCAGCACATGGCAACCATTTGGATAATTACTGCTAATAAAGCCTGCATCTTTTGCTTGCTTTTTGAAAACACCTTCACTTAACAATTTCTGTAAGCTTTGTTCTCACTGAAGTAGATCTTTCCTTCCACAAATCCTGATGTTATGTAGGGGACCACAGGATCCCTGTGAACAGGCCCCCACATCTCAGTGTTACAGATCCTGACTTGTTCTGTGCCAGTACAGTTTGTTAACACCCCAAGTCATAATCACCGCAAAATTTTATCTTTTATGTTCATAAAAACTTGGAGGCTTGAGTTAGGTAAATCTCATTCTCCTTTACCTTGATAGCAAAACTTTCACCAGTTTATATTATTCTTCTGTCTGTTTCTTTTTGTGGATAAGCAAAATGTGCAGGGCCCTTTCACTAGTGAACACAACCCCTGGTTTGTGGATAGGCAGAGTGTGCAGGGCCCTTTCACTAGTGAACACAACCCCTGGTTTGTGGATAGGCAGAGTGTGCATGGCCCTTTCACTAGTGAACGCAACCCCTGGTTTGTGGATAGGCAAAATGTGCAGGGCCCTTTCACTAGTGAACACAACCCCTGGTTTAGCCCTTTGTGTCTCTTATCCCCAGCTCTTCTAGTTGCAAGCATTTTTGTTGTTTATAATTTTCGATAAATATTAAATAATAATGCATGCTTCTAATCTTTATCATCTGGAGTTTCTGCCTCCAAACCTTCACATGTGATTACAGTACGTGGAGGAACCACACAAAGCAGCGCAGTCTAAAGGGACCAAAGGTGGGGAATCTGGGGAGGGGACAGTAGGATCCACATGATGTGAACTGGGAAGTGGAAGAAATGGGACGAGGCCTTCAGCAGGTGAATACGGAAGGAGGAGACAGGGAACAAATAACACCAATGTTGTTTGAAAGTTGCCATTCTAATTAATTTTTAATTCATTTAAACTAACTGAATGCATAGTATTTTGTCCATCTAATACTCAGAAGTACTATAATTTTATATTTTACTTAATTTAGATTTCTATCTGGATAATGTCTTGTTCTTATAGATTAATGCATTTCTCAACCGCTGTCAGATTCATTTCTGTTTGCAAGAGATGGCGATTTATACAGAGACGCACAACTAATCAAAGGATAGAGAATAAGAGACCGAGGAAGCTCAGCCCTAACTAGGGCATCTCTATCACATTCCTTCATTTGGAGGCTCAGAGTCATTGCAGAAGAGGGGGCACAACAGTTGTAAGAGGCAGGGAGGGTAGAGGACTACCTGGGAACTATTTTCTGGCATAGCACTTACATGTATGAAATCTGTGTGGGTGTAACAAAACCCATGCAAATCCTGGGCTCAGGTCCTAGGTGGGGCAGTGGGGAGAAGGCAGGAAGTCCTCCTTCGCTTGGCTGGGGAGGAACTGGTGATGGACAGCTGCTAGGAGAGGCTGCCACTGCTCTGTGAAAGTGCAGTCCTCAGTATGGTTATGGGCCAAGGCCGTTTCAGGCACCCTCTCCTCTGTCCAGAGAACAATCTGGGGATCTCTCCTTGGACCTGGGATCCCATTTATAATCAAGTCTCCTGTAAACCCTAAAATGACTCCCTTAGTTGAAATATATTCTTCCCTGATCCCATATCCATCCTTCCTCCCTCCCCCCCCATGCCAGTCCACCAAGCTTTCCCCATTCCTCCCCTACTCCCTTCTCTCTAACCTTCTCCCCTTCCAACAACCCTCCCACCCCGCCATGCACCCGAGGTTACCTGGGACTCTTGTCTATTTCCAATCTCCAGGCAGATAGCTACATGATTTTCATCAGGTTCACCTTCTTATTTAGCTTCTCTAGGATCCCGAAAAATACGCTCGAAGACCTTTAATTATGGTTAGAATCCACTTATGAGTGAATACATACCATATTCCTCTTTTTGGGTCTGGCTTACCTCACTCAGTAAAGCGTTTTCTATTTCCATCCATTTGCATGCAAAATTCAAGATGTCATTGTTTTTTACTGCTGAGTAAAACTCTAATGTGTATATGTTCCACACCTTTTTTAACCATTCTTCTATTGAGGGGAACCTAGGTTGTTTCCAGGTTCTGGCTATTACAAATAGTGCTGCTATGAATATAGTTGAACAAATGCTTTTGTAGTATGTTAGGGCATCTCTTGGGTATATTCCCAAGAGTGGAATTGCTGGGTCCTGAGGGAGGTTGACTCCCAGTTTCCTGAGAAACCGCCACACTGATTTCCACAGTGGCTGCACGAGTTTGCATTCCCACCAACAATGGATGAGTGTTCCCCTCATTCCACATCCTCTCCAGCATAGGCTATCATTGGTGTTTTTGAGTTTGGCTATTCTGACAGGTGTACGATGATATCTCAAAATTGTTTTGATTTGCATTTCCCTGATCGCTAAGGAGGTTGAGCATGACCTTAAGTGCCTTTTGGCCATTTGAAGTTCATCTGTTGTGAATTCTCTGTTCAGTTCTGTACCCCATTTTTTAATTGGGTTAATTAGAGTTTTAGTGTCTAGTTTCTGAATCTTCATCTGGCGATGGATGGAGATAGAGACAGAGACCCACATCGGAACACTGGACTTAACTCTCTAGGTCCAAACGAGAAGCAGAAGGAAAGAGAACGTGAGCAAAGAAGGTAAGATCAGAGAGAACCTTCATCCGATGATGGATGGCGATACAGACGGAGACCCACATTGGAGCACCGGACTGAGCCCCCCAAGGTCCAAATGAGGAGCAGAAGGACGAAGAAAATGAAAAAGGAAATAAGGACTGCGAGGGATGCGATCACCCACTGATACAAGGGGACGGATCTAATGAGAGTTTACCAAGGCCAGTTGGACTGGGACTGAACGAGGACGCAATCCAACCAGATTCTCTGAATGTGGCTGGCCTGGAGTCTTTCTGAAAAGCCATTGACAATGGCACTGGGACTTGTTTCCTCTGCATATACTGGATTTTGCGGATCCAGTCTGTCTGGACACTCACCTTCGTGGACCTGGAGGGAGTGGGAAGGAACTTGAACTTCCCACAGGGCAGGAAACCCTGACTGCTCTTAGGGATGGAGAGGGAGGAGGAGAAGGAGTGGGGGGAGTGGGAGGGTGGTTGGAGGAGGGGCGGAAATGGAAACTTTTATAATTTAATAAAATTACTTAAAAAAAAAAAAGAAAGTGCAGTCCTTGGTGACTTGACCACACTCCCCCTAGTGGAAGGCCACATGGCCACGTGGGCAACATAAATTGGACTTAATGGATTTAAAAACCTAAAGAAGACACAAAATTGAAGAGTGAATAGGGAAGGGTGGTTATGTCTGGGAAGAGTTGGGAAAGGGGGCAAATATGATCAAAATACTGTAAGAATTTTTCAAAGAACTAATAAGATTAGCTAAATGTTTGCACTTATTGAATTGCATGAGTATATTAATTTTTCTCTTAAACATTAATTTATATTAAGTACAATTTAAATTTATTTTAATCAATAACTTATAGTAGTAGATTGCTGTTAAAAATTAAGGCACTTTGGATCTTCATACATAAGAATTTGTTTGATAAATATGAAGAAACTTTTCCCTTCTGCTGTTGACTATGTGGGTGGACTGAGTGTTGTGAAAAAGAATCAATTAAAGTTTCCGGCATTAAAAACTTGAAGCAAAATTGATGTGATCCATTATTATGTGTATAGCTATTATTAAATTTTGGGTTAATTAGGCATAGGCAGTATACATTCTACCCAGTTATCTTTTATTGAGTTTATGCAACATCTAATCATTTCCTTGGTCGGTTGGGAGAAGACTGTAGGTGAATAATTTTCCACATTGTGAAGCATAATGAGATAATGTGAATATTATCTCATTATGCATATAAATAATTTCATTTCATGATAGAAACGGGGATGAAAAGAATTTCAATATACCTTTGTTTTGGTAGGTTTGGACACCTGCACTTTATCCTAAATTCTTGGATGATTTCTCCAGGGCTCCGTTTCCTGATTCTCTCTATGTAATTAATTCCTAGTATTACACTTTCAGTTCACACACTTCCTTTAAATCTAGGTATGTGCAGCCAATTCTCAATTTCCCTTCATATTAGATGTCTTAGCTTTGACGCGAAGTTTCTCAAAAGTATCTACAACTCAGCACAGCCCAATATGACCTCATGATGTCATTTATCCCTGGCCTGATAACTGCCTTGGGGACATTCTCCGTCATAAATCTGATGAGCCAATCAGAAACTCAGGGCTCTTTAGATGTGTCTCTGTGCCTTTTCTCTTGACACCAGCTTATCACTTAAACATTAATCAGTTTGAGGTTTTTGTCCCCACAACTCTCCATCTCTTTGCTCCCCTGTAGGGACTCACTGCCTCCCCTGGATGTGCGTAATTGCATCATTCCTCCACAGCATTTACTCACTGAAGCCAAACGACCTTCAAACAGCACTCAGTCTGGGCCACATCTTTAGTAGTTCCCAACCACTGTAAGGATAGCACAAAACTATTCACATACTAAGCCGGGACCCTCGCCCTGGCCATTGCTTACTGCATCTTAGCCTTGCTTTTCCATTGTGAGTCACGGGTTTCTGCTCTATTTTGACCTTACCTTGACTGGGCTTCTGTACAACCCCTAAAAGAGCTTTAAATTCCCTGTTTTTTTAAAAATTATATAGTTTTCATAAATAAGAATAATGGAATTTGTTTCCCATATAATCATGTGTCTATAATTAACAAAACACAGAAAAACATACTAATACAAAGTGTTAGAATTTGAGTTTTCTTTAGCAGAAGTTTTTGCATTGATTTTTTAAAAAGTTCTCTCATTCCTGTGTGACTTTCACATATCAGTACAAGGCTCATTTCTTCAGAAAATCTTCCCTTGATTGTTGATTATATTTCAGGAGGTTCTTTTGCCTCCCCCCCCATCTTTCAGAATCTAGACCCTTGTTTCTTGACTTCTCAGTGACTTCATCTTGTTTGTTTATTTAATGAAAGTCTCTCTCTTTTTCCTTTTGCAATTTCTGAGAAAGCTGAACCATGTAACTTCCGGCTCAGAGCTGTGTCTCCAACCTCTCTTATTGTTTTCTCTGGTATTTAATGTATATTTTGCTGTTCTAGTCTACAGGAAAGTATCATGTGTCTGTTCTTCTTATATTTGGCTTACTGATTATAAGTGTGATCTTTATATATTTATAAAACAATAAAATTTAAGTTGACATCTTCTTTGGATTCATCTTGGGAAAAGACACTTAAATTAATCATAGGCTAAATAACTTTTATATCTCTATACTAAATAAAAATTCTGAGGACTAAATGCACATGCCTATCAGAGAGAAATTATGATGCCTGGGAGTGATTCCCTGTGTAGCCTGAGGTTGCCATAAATTCTAGCTGGACTTCAAGACTTATCGTATTCAGTGTGTAGTGCAATTTCTTTTCATAAATTTAACTAAGGGGGTGAGTGCTGGCTTTATAGTCACTCTGTAATATACAGCCGAGCCTGGAAATGAAGAGCTGTGGCTCGACATGTCATGATATCAGGAAAGGTACTCGTCGGCCCTGGCAGCTTCCCTGGCAGCTCGCTGTGCAGCCGCCTGGCTAGAGGTGAAGCAGCCTCTCCTCTCCACCTTTCCCTGAAAATATCACAGAGCATCACAGTGGAACGAAGCAATGATTTGGCGAATGTGATTTTGACCATATGAGTAATGTTTGCATTCAGTAAAATGCAGGTATTCATGAATTATTGCTGCCAAATCTTTGATTATGTTATGCATTCACTGTGTGAATTCTTGGTGAGAAAAAGTGGAGTTTAATTCAGAAACTCTGGAACACATTGCTAATAAAAACTTTTAAAGGCATAAAGCTTACACGTACTTAGTATTACAGTGGTCACAATAAATCAGTAAACATATTTTTTAAACTATTTAAATCTTTAATATGCATTTTCTTTCATTCTGTAGTACGGAAATGAATAATGTCTTCAGCCGCTCTCTTATAGAATTCACCACATAATGGTCGAATTAGAAAAATAAAATTCTTATGAAGTTCTGTACCTACATTACATAAATCATAATGTGATTTTTTTGCCACTTCTATCTCAGAGGAAAGTGTTGACTATATTTCGAGAATGAAATATATACACCAAATTGACTTGTGAGACAGCTATGTATTCACCAAGTAGTCACTTGTGGAGTGCCTATTATATATAATATTCCAGGCTGAGGAGATAGAAATGAATACTTTATTGTTGTTTGCTGGTACCTCATAGTTGAACTGAGCTAGGTTATGACACAACTGCCATGTTGTGTATAATACACAGTTCTATATTAATAGCAGGGTTGGTATAAGGAGCGGGCGTGGTTTAGGATTGGTTTATATTTAAATATGAAGTGGAAGATGGTGTTCATTAGATCGGTTCAATTCTGAAGAAGGAATCTTAGATGTCTTAGAAGTGTAAATTTTATTCTGCACCATATAGTCATAGCAAAAAAGATAAGTGATTATTTCTGACTTCCTGCATTATAATTTTTGTGGGGGATTCATTTAATGGGGAGATTTACTTAAGGCTGCAGCAATATCATGTGGGAAAAAATGGGAAAGCAATGAGAAAGGAACACTGTGGGAGAAAAATGACTTCAGAGGTCTAGTTTAGGAGTCACTGGAAGATGGCTACGTGCCCTTAGTCTTGACCATGATATGAAAAGTGGAATATATGTGAAAGTTAAAATAAAAAATGTAGGCTAAACAGGGATAGGGTGTTCATGCTTTTGTTTGTCGTTTGCTTTGATGGTGTTTAGAAAGACAGATATTTCTAGTTCCAGCCTGTATCTTCCGGTCTATTTCTGGCTCCCCCCCCCCCCCCCCGCCCCTCTCATTGTTATTTCGGCCACAGATCACTGTTATTCTGTGCGGTACGCTGCAGTGGTCTTTCTCCAGTCAATAATCATCCACCTTCCATTTCCCCTAGCGTCTGTTTGAACCCCAAGGCTTTGGTTCTTGACAGTATGGGTCTCTTCGGCCAGGTCCCTGGCAGAGGGAGAGGAGAGAGGAGTGACGTGAAGGCTCGAGCTGAGAAGGCTCGAGCTGAGATTCAAATCCAGCTAAACCGCCCACGTTCTTCCTATGACACCATGAGTGTGGTCAAGCCTGTGAATGTCGCCATGTCGCCAAAGCTGTTGAGGACTTGTGGAAGAGCCTAAACTCAGCTCTCCGGGCTCTGTCAGCGTATACTCCATCTTTGTGCCTTCCCAGAGACCCACTTTCTGTGTGAGAAGGTAAATTTCCTATGACAGTGCTACCGTGTTACTAACCTTCACAGCAGGGTTGTGCTCATACCAAGACTTCTTGCCTGGCCTCTCCCTCCAGCTGCAAAGACAAAACCAACAACAGCAAACGCCCACTCTCTTCCCCGTGGCCCTCCCACAAGTTTTGGACTACATGGAGATAAAGCTTAATGCAAAGAAGAATGTTTAGTGCTAGGCATCCAGATAGATGAAAATCTACAGGAATAGACTGAGAAGAGGGACGTTATGGACTCTGAAAAAGTACCATGTTTTCTGTTCAAGTATGTAAATAATGTTATTTTGTGCCACTAAACTAAGTGGCAATACATCAACGCCAGAGCAATTGTTCGTAAATATGAGATCATCTTTCACAATTGAAATAATGAAAGCAATATTTTAAAACAGATTATGATTATATTTTTTTCTTTTATTGAAAATAGATTTTTTTCTCACATAATATGTCCTGATTAAGCTATTCCTGCTTCCTGTCTACCCTCCTATCCAGATCCATACCATTTCTGTCTTATCAGAATAAAACAGATTTCTATGATATAATAATAAAATAAAATATAATAAGATAAAACAAAAAAGTCATTCATAATAATGGGGTAAAACAAACAAACAGAAGGAAAAGAACCTAAGAAAAGTTCAAGAAACAAGGGGCTCCACTCATTTGCACACTCAGGAATCCTTTAAAACTTATACATAAAACCTATAAAATCCTATATATATACAACTAAGAGACATAATATATACACCAGGGACCTGTGTGGTAAAAAGAAAAATGTATTAATAAAATAAATTTTAAAACCTTTTAAAAAGGAAGAGGTCTGGCACAACATTATGAGACAGAAAAGCTCCAGAGATGCCCTTGAGCCCATTTCCTGCTGGCCGTCTACTAGGCTTGTAGTCCAGGCTAGCAGCAGTTAGCTTCTGCGGGGAGACTTCCTGGGAGGCTAAACTAAATTTGCATTTGCAAGTGGTTATCAATTGGAGATTGGTTCTGGGTTAGGGACCAGGGCATGAGTCCCTAGATTTCGATTATTAATTGAATTTCTGACTGTAATTGATTCGTAACAAATGACTCAAAGACCAACAGTATAGTAAAATTTCAAGACTAATTTATTAGCTCACCCTGTGTTATTACACACTATTTTTTTTAAAGAATTGATAGATTTCTAGGGTGGGGATACAGGATCCCAACAGGCAAAGCTATATTTTGCATCAATCATAGTTCACATATATGTGCAGATTCATGTAGGGTGTTAGTGGTAGATGGATAAATTATATTCAGTTCTTTCTAATTAATCCTCTTAGTCATGAACATATTTCCTCAAGGTCCTTAGAAATTGGATGGGATCCTATTTTAAGCTTTTCTGTAATATTGAACAAAAAATTAAAAGTACTCATTGTTTGGGGTGCTATAGCTACTAGCTGAGTTTGTTTTTGTAGCCATATAGACAGCAAAGAATAAGTTACGTATTTCAGCATCGTAGTTAGAGTTTATCATACCATTCCTTCAACAATCATTAAAGCTATTGGGTTGCTTTAAATCTAATCACATAACAAAACAAAAGTGGATTGTTTGTTTGTTTGTCTTTTCTATTTTTTAAGACAGGTTTTCTCTGTAGCTATGTATAGAGCCAGTTCTGGAACTCACTCTGTAGACCAGGCTGGCCTTGAACTCACAGGGATCCGCCTGCCTCTGCCTCCCGAGTGCTGGGATTAAAGGCATGTGCCATCACCCCCTAGCAAAAGTGCAGTGTCGGTTGACAGAGCAACAATGTATGTGAAAGGGTACATACATGTGTGGTAATAATGTCATGAGCACTACTCTTACTAATAGAGTATAACAATATGGCTTGTTGTTGGTGCCTCTGAAAATGAAGCTAGTAGTGTTTCATATGCATAAAAACAATCTGCCATCATTACCTCTAAGGATAGTTCATAGCCTGTTTCTTTTGAGATGCCTGTATACTCTTCCAGATCATCAACTGCTCTAGCGTCTTTAGATCCCAAAGAATCTAGCACATCACTCGCATATTAATACTTTTTCTTAGTGAATTGATAGGAAGTCCTTGTTGTTCTAGAAATTTGTCTGTTTTCACTTTGCAAGTAGAAGTAGAAGGAAGCTGAAATTAAGAAAATGTATGATCTGTTTTCTGGATATCCTATTAAGTTTTCTTATTTAAAGGCAATGATACTTCCTGCTAATAATTTCTACTGGGTTTAAGGAATCAAAGCTAGGACTAGACAGCTGGTAGTCCACAGGTGAATATGTTTGCTTGGTCTTCTATCGCATTCCTTATTTTTGTTATGTTCCTATTAAATTAAAATTTTGTTTTCAACATTTTAAATTAATTCTAATCTACATACTATGCATCCTTACCTCTGTTCTTAGATACCCTGGCCTCCACTTTTTCTGGAATATGTTACCATCTCTTCTTTTGTTTCTTTAAGCTGATTTTTATTCTCTTTGAAGTCTCTCCCCTTCGAGTTGAGGTCATCTGCATCACCACCTTCAAGTGTTCACCCCAGTTCCACCTCATCTGTGAGGACTCTTCAGACTGCTATTTCTGAATTTACATGGGTCGCACACAGCTCGCCCTCTCCTCTACTCAGTGTCCAGTCCCCTTATCTTACTACTCCATTTTCTTTTCTTTCCAGAGAAGTTTTTGTCTCCTGATGCCCCATGAGATTTACTTGCATGTGTTCACTGTTTATTTTTTCTCTTCCCAGTATAACATTCACTGTAACAGGTGCCTGGTTTTCTTTTCTTTTGCTAGTGTATGTTGAGCAGTTGGTATAGTGTTGGGTAAATTAGGATTACCGATAAATAGTTGAAAGACCTATCATATCTAAGGCATTGAGCTTATTCCCAAGGCCTCCCACCCCAAGGAACAAGGAAGGAAGAACAGGGAATTTGCATGTTTAGTGGAAAATAGAGATAAAATTTTTTTATGTTACATGATGTAAAGTAGACTATATCTCTTTGTCAAATATGTAAAGTGTGTATGAACTGCTAATGAATTCATTTCAATTATCTTTCTGATGTCTGACTTTTGAATGTCAGACGTCTTCTCTAAATAGTTACAAAAACAACCTTATTTAAAATTCAAAGAGAGCTGAACCTTGCACTAATAAAAATCAGGTAAATCTTGTAACTGTATTAATAGCACGTACCTTCTGTAGCTCAGACGTACCTTGTGTAGCTCAGACAAGATGTTGTTTCTTTTACTGTGGAGCTTTATAATGACCTAAGTTATGAAGCCACTAGCAGATGATCCTCATGGATTGGTTATGATTTTTATCACTTTAGAGTAGACTTGCACATAGATGTGGATAATAAAAAGATACCAGTCAATTAGAAGAGTATTAGGTGTGTACCCTTGGCCGTTGGTGTAAATTTATCCTATATAGTAAATTTTGCACTGTTGATATGGAATGGAGTCAGGTGACACATGTCAGTCATCCATAATTTGTACCCAGAAACAAATCTCAAAACATTTGATACTTACTAAGTATCAAATGAATAGTAAAATTATAAATTCTTGGTCTTATTTGACATTTTTTGAAACACTGACAGAAATGGCCTCTTTGGTCTCTATCCAGGGATGCTCTTTTCTGAACTTTCAAGTGCTTTTTTCTATTTTTTTCTATTTTCTATTTTATTTACCCTTGGTTTTAGAATTTTTAGATTTGCAGCACTTTTGTGTGATAAGGCTAGTATTAAACAAAACAAAATTTATACTTAGAATTAATTTACATACAATGTGCTTACTCTTGTGTATTATTATTGTATAGATATATTATTGTATAGATATATTATTGTATATTGTTATACTATTGTGTAACACCTTGTATCATAATTTAAAAACTGAACAGTTTGAGTACGAGCCGGGGGTAAAGGAGAACAGGGGGACCCACAGAGACAGCTGACCTGAGCTCATGAGAGCTCACTGACTCTGGGCGGACAGCTAGGGAGCCTGCATGGGACCCACCTAGGCCCTCTGCATGTGTGTGACAGGTATCTAGCTTGGCCTGTTTCTGGGGCTCCTAGCAGTGGGATCAGGACCTATCCTTGGCATTTGAGCTTGTTTTTGTGAACCCACTCCCCAAAGTGAGTTGTTTTGCCCAACCTTGATGCAGGGGAAGAAGCTTGGTCCTGCTTCAACTTGATGTGCCATGCTGTGTTGACTCCCATGGGAGGCTTTACCCTTTCTCAATGGAGATAAAGAGGAGTGGATGGGGGGAGGGGTGGAAGGGAGATAGTGGAGAGAAGGGAAGGAGAAAAGGGAGGGGAAATGTGGTCTGTATGTAAAATAAATAAAAAAGAATTAAAAATATCTTATTAAATTACACAATAAATTTTATTAATTTCCCAACATTAAAGCCAGTGTAGGACAACTGAGCTCTGTTGAAATTTCAGTTACAAAAAGGAAATCTTATTCTTCAGTTTGGAAGTCTGCCAACTAGAGACTGTGTTCGGCAGTCAGTGCACCTGGCTGGTCACTCGATGGGGAACTGCTTGCTTGGTCAGATGTAGCCTCAGGCAAACCGACCCTTCTTCAGGCTTGTTCTCTGTTTCTGCTTTGTAGCGCTTACACGATTGTTTGCTT
The DNA here is from genome assembly GCF_982192425.1 of Myodes glareolus. NCBI lineage: Eukaryota > Metazoa > Chordata > Mammalia > Rodentia > Cricetidae > Myodes > Myodes glareolus. The sequence goes on from NC_142026.1 coordinate 12,530,900, forward strand.
TCAATGAAAATTATAGAGAGGTACATAACCTAAAAGTCAGTGAAATTTCTTCTATCTATTTCAGTTTCTGTGGTTCTAGGGGAGAGAAATTAATAAACGTTTGGAATATCCTTATTTCCAAGGTAACTTGTAATGGAAAATATCTTTGTTTTACAAAATTAAACAGATTATGTCCTTAATAGATAAATGTCCATTTTATTGATTTCTGTCATCTTTCGATTAATTTCCCATGTTTATTTATTACCAAATAATGTTGACAGAGTTGTTACAATCATTTTTCATAGTACTTGACTGACCTGATTTAAAGACCTATTGCAAAAGTAGATGCGTATGTGCTTATTAGCTACCCATAAACAATAAGTAGATTCTGTCTAAAGAACCCTTAGCCTCCCTGAGTACTGCTTCAGATTTGTTTAGCAACTATTTATGCTCCTGGGGATTATGAAAACAAAATGGATGACTTCTAAAGAATTAGAAAGATATATGCTCATCGTTCCAGAAACAGGAACTCTGCCAACTTGCTGTCCTCAGAGATGTGTGTGTTGCACAGGGAGCTATTGGGAGTGTTTCATATTTTCAGAAGGAAAATTTTACCTGGGGGAAGCACTGGACTTATTCCCATTTCTCAAGAAAGGTCTGTGCAAGAGAAGGAGGCAGGCGTGATTCTTTTTACAAGTCTCCCATCACGGCGGCTTCTGAGTGGGAGAAAATTATCAGATTACTGACAAGCACACTTGGTTTGTGAAATTAAAAATGGTAACTGAGTCAGTGTCTTTGGTCATGGAAGCAGAAAAGACTTGATCCAACTTCTTACTCTGTACGGCCTTGTTTAACCAGGTTAAAAATTTTAGTATTCACATAGATACTTCACTCATATTTTAAGTAGCTAACTGAGCACAGTGTGTGTTTCACATAGTTCATGGCCACTGTGGATCAACAATGGGGTTCTGTTCTTTAGAACCAACTTGAGACATAGCCTGGTTAAGGGTTTGACACTTGCCTTCTCTTTAGAGGACAGGCACCAAGAACTGGGACATGTGTGCTGGTGTCTCTTGTCTGACACTACAAGTGGCCACACGTGATTTGGCTCAAATCTTATTAGTGAAGCCAATCAAATGACCATCCCATACTTGTCTTCAAGGTAGCAGAGAGTAATACTTGTGGTTAGCCATATTATCAAACTGACTAAGTATCAATTTAAGGAAACTTTGGTTCCTTGGTTACTGCCATGCAGTGAGTCTGGAATCAGATCAGAAGCATAATCCTATTTAATAGAAAAGCAAAAATGTATAAAAACAAATAGTCCTATGACCCATGGTTCTTCTAGCTCATTTATTTTGTTGATGGGTGTGTGTGCATGTGTGTGTGTGTGTGTGTGTGTGTGTGTGTGTGTGTGTGTGTGTGCTTCATGTATGTTCTTGTTTTAGTGTGGGCATCTATGCACATATGTGGAATCCAGAAAGGTTAACACTGAACGTTTACTGTCTTATTTTCTTTTATTTAACTTTTATTTAAAGTTGATAAATCAAGTTTATCAACTTGGCCCCACTGAATAGTGGGATCCAGGTATCCTCCTGTCTCTGCCTCCAGGCCCAGACATGCACCACCATACTGTCTTCCTGTGGTACTGGGACCCTGACTCAGGTCCTCCTGTTTACAGAGCTGGCTTTAGCATCTGGACTATCTCCTCAACATCCTTCTCTGTTTTTTTAATTAATACATGAAATAGTCATGTTCTTGAATAATATTGACCATAAGTAAAACTTAAAATTTTAAATATCTGAATATTCTCCAAGGCAGATTTCAAAATATATGAGAACAAACTGGCTGTGGTTAGAGTATAGAATTGTTGAGTCAAGAACTATATTGTTAATAATGTGGTAAAGTCCATTTGTGCTAAAAGAAAAAAAAAGAATGTTAAATGGTTATACCATAAAGTTAGAAAATGTGCTTATATTCCTTGAAATACATTGTATCTGAAACAAAGATGTTTAAACATTGCTCTTCTCCAAATTTTTAAGATCATCTCAATTTATCATAGAAAAGTCAATAAAGCAAAAATAAATTAAAACTTCAATGCAAAGCATGCAAAATTACTGAGATGCACACTTGCATTAATAGCAGGAGCACATTCTGAGAGATGCAAACTCAAGCAAGTCACTCACTGTGAGGACACTGTGATGCATTCTTACAAAGAAAGATCCAGAATGTCTAAGTCAGCCACTATATGTGGTCTCTTGATGCCTTTGAGACACTTGGTAAACGTGAAATATCTGAAGCAAAGTGATGTATGATATGGCATACTCTTCTATAGTATTAATGTTCATACATAAAAGAAAAGAACTCTAAAATAATGAATGAAAATATACCATAGATCATTGAGAAACTCAGGGTGTCATTTATTATCATCACCAAGTATTGTGTGCTATATACAACTACATGCTGTATAAATTAATACAACTGGCAACAAGTAGCTTATTTACAGCATCTTCAACACAAACACATGAGGAAGACATTGTTCTCTAAGACAGCAACAGCTACTGCATCATGAGACTAGGGAAGATGATACTAGTTTGCCAGCTGCATTATAATCATTTGGGACAGTTATGGTATGTTTACTCTGCTATTGTTCTTATGTGGTCTAGGACTTCATTTCATTTTACTTACTTACTGACATACACACACACACACACACACACACACCTGACACATATGACCTCTGCATCAAGTGAACCATTATTTGTGCATGTCTCAAACTGCTCTTCATGAATTGCTAACACTATCACCTGAGTGCATGTGTTCTGTAAGTCAGTTAATGTCTTCTTTGATGGGAATTGAGGTGTTTCTAGTTTGCCACTATATTAGGTTCATAACTTAACTTATGGTATATATCTTAACAAATTGGTCTGAAAGCTTTGTAACATACAATTTTGGAAGTGGAGTTACTGACAGAAAGAATTTGGCCATTTAAAAATATGTTTGAAGCCCACATAGTAGAGCACAAATAGACTACCAGGGTTCTGATTTGTAGCTCCTGACATTCTGGTTGCCTTGTCGCTACTTGTCAGGGATCAAAACTTTCTCCTTGCCCCTCTCCCTCCTTTTAGAACTTCTCAGTAGCCAGACCCCTCCCAACAAGGGACCCTCCAGCCTGCCACATAGCACTGTCTGACTGGAAACCTCCAGTTGCCCTATCCAGCTTGTCAATGCCATATAGAGAAATATGTTCCAAGATCTTGACCAAGTCATTAAGAATATAGTGAATATCTTCAGTAAAATTGTGTAAGAAAATTCCCAAACGTAGAGAAATACATGATCATTCAGGTAGAAGAAGCCCACAGAATACGAGAAAGGCAACAACAAGAAAAAATTCTCCTCTACAAGTTACAGTTAAAATACTAAAATTCTGTAATAAAGAGTATTGAGCTGAAACATATAAAAGTGAATTCACATACTAACACAGGCCTATTAGGCAACAACAGTTTACTCATCAGAGAGTTTTCAAGTCAGAATCTGGAAAGATTCCAAGTCCCAAAAGACCACTTCTGTCCATCCAGACTATTATACCCAGCAAAACTATTGAAGCTGAAGGAGAAATAAAAACTTGCAATGATGAAAAGAAATTTATGGAATTTATGACTAGTAAGCCAGATCTACAGAGTATACTAGAAGGAAAGCTTGGATCTGAAAAGGAAAAACATGTCCAGGAGGTCACAGGCAATAAATTACAGCTTTCAGCAATAACTCTGAATATTGATGGTCTCAGTTCTCCAACAACCTGAATATTGATGGTCTAAATTCTCCAACAACAACTGAATATTGATGGTCTCAATTCCCCAACAACAACTGAATATTGATGGTCTCAATTCCCCAATAACAACATACTGATTAACAGATTGGAGTGGAAAAATATTCCAGGAAACCCATATCACTGGTCAACTTCAGATACTACCTTAGAGTGAAAAAGTAGAAAACGTATTCCAAGCAAATCAAATGGAACTAAGAAACATTTATAGTTGTTCCAATATCTGGTAAAGTAGATGTAAAATCAAAACTAATCAGAAGACATAAGGATGGCTACTTGTTATTTCTTACATAAAAAACCCACCAAAAGATATTATAGTTCTAAACACATGTGCACCAAACACAGGGGCACTCACTTTTATAAAATAAAAATTGCTAGATTTAAACCACAGATTCGTCCCGCACAGTGATAGTGGGTGATTTTTTTTTTCAGTATTCCATTCTCACCAAAAGGACGTAGGAAAAATAATTCTAAATAGAGAAACTCTGGAGTTAAAATCATATCATAAATCAGATAGACTGAATAGATACACTAATATATAAATACTATTTTGAGCAGACTGTGGGACTTTCTCCAATTGACCACATATTAGGACTTGAAGCAAGTCTCAACAAATACAGAAAGACTGAAAGGATAATCTGCTTTGTATCTTAGCACAGTGGAATATAGGCAGGTATTAATAATAGAAACTATAGGAAATACACAAGCTCATGGAAACACACGACTGGACACATTACACACTACTGGACAATAATCATTAAAAGGAAGAACTCAAAGAGGAAATTTAAAAATTCTTAGAATTTAATAAAAATTAAAAAATTTTTAATGGATATTTCTGAATTTCTCTCTTGAAGTTTGTTTTAACTTGTGTTATCACAATCAGTACATGTGGATACCTCTAGCCATGTATGACATCCGTTTTCTTATTCACAACACGTTACTTACAGACTTGCAAATAAATAACATTTAGGTTTGTATTTAAGTTTCAAATAGTTCAGTGAGATTGAGTGTTCCTATTTGCTTACCTGCACAAGTCTATATTCTATCGCCAACTTTCTTGCAAAAACTTTAATTTACTATAATAAAATTTAAATTTATATAATTTTAAGTAAATGATTAATTATTGTTACTAACAATAATTTGCTTGCAGTTTTCTGTTTTCTCTAATTTCAGAAGTTTAAAATGCATAATCAAATAAAGCTATGTTTTACTTCATGATTTTTGCTTTACTTTATTTTTACTTTATATGTATGAATATTTTTGTCTGCCTGCATGAATATGTACTATTTGTATGCCTGGTTGCAGCAGGAGCCAAAAGAGGACATCAGATAACCAGGAACTGATGCTATCAAGGTTTGTGAATCACCATGTTGGTGCTGGGAATTGAACCTGGGTTCTTTGGAAGGCAGCAAGAGCTCTTAATATCTGAGCCATCTCTTCAACCCTTCATGATTTCTTCTTTAAGAAAAGTTTACAGTATTCCAAGATCATGTTTTTTTATTAATTTCAGAAATGTTATTTATCTTTTATGGTTTTTGAAAAAAACCGTTTACTTTAAATGGAGAGAAAACTATTTTACAAGCAAAATGTAATATTTTTCTTTTCTTCTTCCTAAATACTTGAGGCAGTTTTCACAACATATGTGAGTAATCGATACTGAGCTGGATGGAGACTTCAAGTGTCCAAGATGCAGTCTTAGACCTAAAAGGGAGCAAAGGATGTAAGGTTCTCACTGAAGCCAAAGCATGATTAACATCCCATGAGTTCTGGTGTAGAAAGGCTAATAGCCTCCCTCATGCAGTGAAGATGTTCTGTCTGATCCCAACTTAGAGCAAGACAGGAATCCCTGATGTGAACCAGCAGCTCATTCTTCAGGGAGAGAGGGAACCTGGAGATAAGAAGGTGGAGGATAGAAGATGAGATGACAAAGTTCGGATTGGAAGGTTTGGCACAAGCTATGCCTTTTGCCAAGTACACTTACGAAGAAGTACAGCACCTTATATGCTATGTCCTGGAGAGACATGGGACAAAGTCAACAGGGGGCTAATCAAGAAATGTTACACAAGAGGAATACAGGGTATCTCAAGAACATTACAGATTAAGTAAGCACACAGTAGCCTTAGGGTGAAGAGCTGGCTTCTCAGATTCTGAAGCTACAGCTCCCCCAAGGCCCTGGTCCCAGGCCATGATAGGCTCTATCAAGCATATTTCTGGTTTTGGAGAAGAGCCAAATACCTTCTTCATACATCAGGACCTCAGAGCTCTAAAAACCGCCTCAGTTGATCAGTGCCTTATACTTTGAGACAGGGTCCATCACTGAAAGTGACCTCTTCAGTTTACTACACTGGCTGCTCAGAAGTGCCCAGGAATCCTCCTGTTTCTACTTCTCCAACACGAGGACTAGAGACGTGGATCACCATGCCCACCGTCTCACACCTGTGCTGGGATCAAACTCGGATCCTTATGCTTGCCAGGGAAGCACCTTATTGACTGAGCGGTCTCCCTAGTCTTGATTTTAAGGTTCTTGATATAGTTATTCCATAAGATCAGGGAAGGGATTAAGCTAATACAATTTATACTTGGCTTTCATGTAAAACTGGAGTGATGGATGATAAACAGGTCAAGGCAGTGTTCTAAAGACTCACAGTCCCGTTAAGCTTTCTTCTCATCCTCAAACCCTTTGCAAACTGAGTATTCCAGTTCAAGAAGATACCAAATGGACAATGTTCTTAGAAACCCTGGACTCTAAACATTTGTCCTGTCAGAGAAGTCAAATGATTCCTCTTAGGTGAGGGAGAAGGCAAACCTTAGGGGTGATTTGCCTTTTATCAGCGACACAGTTAAAGACAAGAATAGCGGCAGTTTCTGGAGCCGCGGAACAAGGAGGGCGTGATGTTTTCGGGAAAAGGTGAAATTCTGGCTTCACTGATTGGCCTTTTGTACAGCTTCATGAAGTCCTGTTTAGCCTATATCTTTTTCCAACTAACTCTCAATATGCAGAACTGTTGTTGCTATTTAATGTAGTGTATTTGTGGGTCAATAAATAAGTGCTTATTTTAATACTAATTACACATACATGCATAGACTCTTGATGTTTTTCCTGTTTATTCTGTTCAATCTAATGATTAGTTCAAAATCCTAAATGATGTTGGTTTTGTGAATGCAGTTGTATATTATAAATAACGATTGGAGGGGAATTTTCCTCTTCATTAGTAAGAAGTTTTTATTTTCAATTCCTGAGTAACTAATATTTTATTACATGATTTTGATGATACTTCAGTGATATTAAAATGGAAAGGCATGATGACTCATTCAAATCCAGTGGTATTACATTTTTATTCATTTTTATTAATGCAGTCATTTTAATATTGCAGAGATTATTTATGATATGAAATGGCCCACATTTGTTTCTTTCCCTAGGTTCTCTTTTCATGGTCCTTATTTGTACAGATATGACCTATAAATCTCTTTAGTCAGGTGTGCTGAATTTTGAAACATGGGCTTTGATGAAAGAGATCCTTGAACTTCAGACAGCACTGAAATGGCCTGGAGATCTGGCAAATGAACTGGTAGAAGCAGGTTTTTGGGTGGTATGGACCTTGACCTTGGTACAGTGAAGGTGGGATTGAGAATTTATATCTCCAGAAGGTTCCTAGGTAATGTTGGTTTATGAACCAGAGGAAAGTTCTGTGCTAACCCCACTGGTATCGACAAATTGTAGCCAGTTACCAAAAATATTATTCAACACAAGTAACTACTTTAAAAATTCATTTATTTATATACTTATCTATCTTTAGAAGTTGATATTTTAAGATGCCAACTTTGGTGTTGCCTTCACCCAAGATTTTAATAAATTGCTAGTTCTTTGTCAATGTCTTCCATGTATAAACTGTATTCTGATTGGTCTTTACCACAAACTTGTCTCCCTCCTGTCTCAGTTCATCTCTCTTCCTTCCTACCAGTTTCTTTCCCAGACTTATCACTTTTGTCCTCTATTTTCTGTCCTGTTTAGTTTAACCATGCTTTCAGTGGAGCCAAAGGATTAGAACTATCCAGTGGAGCCTGGTGGTTACACCGCTGAAGGCAATGATCGCCCCATCCCTGTATCTTTCAATAGGAAATAGTTCAGTCTTGAGGGGTAGGAATCCCTTAGCTCCTTCTCCATACACGCCTGATTGTTGTCTTTTCTATTCAGATTCAGTGTAGTCATCCTCAGCTGTTGAGAGTTTATGGTTGCAGTGGCTGTGAATTGCTCAAAAGATGGCAGTTTGCATTCTTCCTTCTTATTTTCTGGCTTTCCAATTCTTTCTGCCTTCTTCTGCAGTGTACCCTCAGCCTTAGAAGGGATTGTGTCCATGTCTTGTTTAGAGCTGAGTACTCAACTTCCTCTTACTAGAAACTTGTGCAGCCGTAGTCAGCATTCACCACAGTTCACTAGAAAGAGAGAACTGTGATTTAGACTGTCAGGCAAAATTATCTATGGGTGTAAGCGGCTGTATTTAGAAAGCAACTTAATGCTTAATTTAGCTTAACTGAATTAAGTTCTTCCTGAGGACCCATGGCCTCCCCTGACCTGGGGTCTTAGTTGGTTTACAGTACTAGATGTGGCTTCTTGTCCTTCCACTCCAATCAGAGAAGAGTGTTTGTCCCCACAACATTGCTGCCTCTATTGCACAAGTAGGTGGGCACAGTCTGCCTGGCAGGTTCCTGTTGTAGTGTATGGGGGTCACAGCTAGATAAGCCCATAAATGCCTTCTTTCTCCAGTAGCCTGAATAGTGTATTCCGGCTCTATGAGAACTACTTGGTAGGGAGCGAGCTTCTAGATCAGTGCCAGTCTAAAGTGTTTCTTAAAACAATAATTCCTTTCATAAAAAATTCTATAAATATTCAGTATGTATCTAGTATAATTCACTATGTTTGTAAATCAAGCAGATCTTGGGTCTCCATTCTGTTAGTTTATAGAATAAATAGGGCATTAAGTCTAGAAATACACTTTAAAATATGGTGAAGGTATAGAGTTCTCAAGTATAGTTTATGGCTGACCATTTATTTCTGTGCATCTTTTTACCTCATTCTAATTTGATATGAATCAGTATAAGGAATGTCTTGGCGATAGCTTTAAAATATATAAAACAACCTTATTTTATGCAATATATATATATATATAGTACAGACTTTAAAACTGATTAGGTGTTTAGTAGCACTAAATACCAAATGCTTGCTTTTGGAAAAACAGTGTTTTAAAATGTACTTTTCTCCTAAAATCTCAAGCCCTTAGAATGTAAACAAACATAAAGGTCAAGGGAGCAACCCAAAATATAAGTAACGTTTTTCCTGGCTCGCTGTAATTGTCAAACTTAGCCTGTGAATGTCAATTAGCTCAAACAAGTCTTGCTGATAATGTCTGCTGTCAATCATTCCTAAGGAGTGATGTATGAGGTTTGCCAGCAGGTATTGGATCAGTTGAGCGATGAAGGAAATAATGAGGGCACAGAAGCCTTAGCAAAACTTTTTCATTTCTGGTAAATATATTTCTATGAGGGGGATTAATAAAAGAAAAGTGATGTCTCATTAAAATTCATTTCGATTTAATTCATTTTAAATAAATTATACCTTAAAACGTTAATCTTTCAATGATGAATTTTTAAAAATTCATGTAAATGACCAATGATCTACCATTTTGCAACATGATTGATTGTTGAACACAACACTTATAAGAGAAAAGACACAAATTTATATTAAATGTTAGTTTGAGTTGAATTAAATATTCATATCAGTTTTCATGAGATTTGAAACAAAGCCATTTGACAGACTGAGTCCACAAAATAGTCAAACTAACCAAATTTGTGTTATATATATATATATATATTTCAAATGTTTTATATTATTATTTCATTTAGCATTAAATCTTGTTACTAGAATTAAGGGAATTTACTTAAATTGTAACTTTAGTTTTCTCTTTCTATATAAGAAGTTTAATTTTACATTTATCAGATTTAATCATCTGTAGTAATAACCTTTCATCACCATTTCATTTTCCTTTTGACTTATATTTCCCTACCCACCCATCTTTGTATCCATCCATCCATCTTTACCTTATCAACATCATCATGGGAACCATTAATAATATTAAATCAACTCAGATCTAACTCTCTCATCTGTTAACATAATTATAATATCTGTAATTAGTGATAAGTATATGTTCTCTGATAGTTTTATTATTTATCTCTACTTCAATATTCTTTTACATATTCCTCCTCTAACATTTAAATATTGTATTCTTTATGTGTGTAGGTTCACATGTGTGTAAGGTGTACATACATTTATGCCCATGCAAATAGAGAGGTTAGAGGTCTAGACTGAGTACTGTTTCTCTGGCCAGATCTGTGAGGTCTAATGCTAATTTTCATCTTGATATAATCTATAATCACGTGGGAGATGAGGCTCTTGATGCCTCGTCTGTAGGAGGTTATCATAATTATGTTGAGGTGTGCAGACTCCCTGCTGTGGGTGGCACCATTCCATGGATGGAATTCTGGAATTTGAAACGAGTAAAGGGAACTGTGCACCAGGATGCTCTGATTTCTGGTTGGGAATGCAGCGGGACCAGTTCCCGGAGTTTCTGTTGCTCTCACTTTCCTACCAGACTGGACTTCAACCTTAAACTTGCAACCAAATTAAACTTTCTCCATTGATTTGTTTTGTCAGGGCATTTTATCACAACAGGAAAAACTAAGGTACTTCCTACCTTGTTTTCATGGACAAGGTCTTTCCTCCTCCTTGGAGATTATTGCTGTCCAATGAGATAACCCCCGCAGCATGCTCTGCCCCCAAATTAATTAATTAATTAATTTAAAATAAGCAGACAAGCAAAAACTCACCTTTTTTCTCCATCTTTGCCAACTCTTCATCCATGCTAGTGGCCTCAGGAGCTGCACCGTGTCACACAGGATACCCATTGTCCAGTCAGCCCCACTACAAAATGTTCATTGCTGTGAGTTACTGGTCTTGATCGAGACCTCCGGCACACTGTCTTCACTGCGTGCTCACTGAAACTCCTCTTAGATATCCTCCCTGGGAGTCATGGCCCTCAGACACCAGCATGGTCCAGTTGGCCTAAACCACAGCATTTGAATTCTTTCAATGGTATCAGGAGCCACAGAGGTCCACAATAAAGACAGTGAATGATTATTTACAACATCCTACATGCCAAGCACGCGATACCTGCTTTACAAGGGTTATGCCACGTGTTGCTCAGGGAAGATGTTGGCCATCATTTACAGTTGGCAAGGCACACCTTAAGGACGAGTTAAACAGCTTGCCTGACTCTCGTTTCAGCGCATGATAGCTGAATTGCTAAGGAGCGGCTGGATTTTCAGACCTGAGTTTTTCTTCATGTAGGGGGCCTCACTTTGAAGTTGTCACTCAGACCAAGTTTGGTCTGGAGTGGGACCATGATTTTTAATGTTATGGTGGCTATGTAGCTTGAAATAATAGTTTTAAGCTACCCTTCCTCTGTCCTCTGTGCATTGCTCTTATTCATGCATTTTCCGTTAAAGTTACTGATTCTCTCTGACCATTTATTGGCCGTTGTCTCTTGGAATGTTGGCTGGGTGACTGCAGTCTTGGGTTTTGTCTCTGTGAATGTATGCATGTTGACAATCTTTAGGGCTTGATTTGTTTTCTTGTAAATATTCTTTCAAATACCTATTTAGTTATTGTTATATTTTCTACCATGCTTAGAAATAGGTGATAGGATTTGGTAATATTTTAGTAAATGTTCAGTTTTATTAGCTTTATGCAGTTTCCTGCATAAATGCTTATGAAAATGATGCATATAAGTGTTTTTGAGGAATGCAGTGTTATGTGTACATATGTATGTATTCACGTTATTAACATGATCATTAGAAGTTTAAGTTGGGATAGTCCTGAAGATATACCTATGAAAAACTTTCATATTTTTGTCAAATGTTTGCTTCATTTGAATTAATTATTTAAGCTTCTGAATGTGTGTATGTGCTTTAAAAAATAATCCATGTGGTACATATTTATAGACAGAAAGCTTTGTTTATAGCATTGAGCACTATGAAAGAGACAAAAGTGTTATACAAAATATGGCATCTATAATTTTTACAAAACAGACTGAATATGTGTCATGTGAAAACATGACTGTGATAGTGTTACAAAGAAACTTCAGGATTAATAAGACCTCTCATACAGTAAGAGTAGATGACTTAAATACTCCACTCTCCTCAATAGACAGGTCATCCAGACAAAAACTAAACAGAGAAATTTTGGAGTTGAAAACTACAGTAAATCAAATGAACCTAACAGGCACCTTCAGAACATTTCACCCTAAAACAGAAGGATATGCTTCCTCAGCAGCTCATGGCACTTCCTCCAACACTGAGCATGTAGTAACACACTACAACACAAAACAACTCTTAGCATATGTAAGATCGTTTAAATAATACTCTGCATCCTATCTGACCCACCATAGATTAAAGGTGGATATTAACAACAACAGAAACATAAACAAGTATACAAACTCATGGAAACAGACAAACTCAATACTGACTGAAAATGGGTCAAGAATTCAATAAAAAACATTTGCATGATAGAATCAAATGTATACACAATATATCAAATGATGGGAGTCATGTGACGTCTTTGGGGAACAAGGTCTGGGAATTGATGTGGGATTCCCCTCTGTATGCTATGAATACCATTGGTGAATAAAGAAACTGCCTTGGCCTGTTGATAGGGAAGAACTTAGGTCAGTGGGGAAAACTAAACTGAATGCTGGGAGAAAGGAGGCAGAGGCAGAGGAGACACCATGTAGACCCACCGGAGACAGACGCTGTAACTTGACCTGGTAAGCCACAGCCACGTGACGATACACAGATTAATGGAGATGGGTTAATTTAAGATATAAGAGTTAGCCAGAGATACCTTTAAGCCATTGGTCAAATAGTATTGCAAATAATACAGTTTCTGTGTGATTATTTTGGAGCTGAGCAGTTGGGAACAAACAAGTGGCCTCTTACACAAGGGAATAACATAAAAGGTTCTCCTGTGTCAAAGCCCTGGAGACCATTACTTGCAGATGGATTTGTTCTCCTGAGAAGGATATATGAAGTCGGTGCCATGAAGAAATGGTGACCTATTTGATGTTGTTTAAACAAATGACTCAGGATAGTCTGGAGGTGTTTTTATTTATACAGTTTTAATGGTTTGTATAAACAGTTTTATAATCAGTTTTTACTTCCTAAGTTTTAAAATTGATTACACTAATTACTAGTTTGTTTTTCATTCTTTTGTCCCCCAATTTTTCCACTGGTAGTCATTACCTTTCTGTTCTCTACTGTTAGAAGCACAAGCAATCTTGTAAACTACAAAGGAAGTTTTCTAACTAGGCACACCTGTAGGTAGAACAGTGTGCCCAGTTGGCAGCATATGTGGTTACCTCATCATGTAGGATGAGAGATAGTTTTGTCTCTAATGGTTAATATTTATTTACATCTGATAGGTTCTGGGTTTTCACAATCAGTTCACAGTCAAAGATCAAACAGTCTTAAATATTGTAATAACTGCTAAAGATATCTACCAGCCCAGATTTCAAGTTGTATTATAGAACTATAGTAATAACTAACAGGATTGTATTGACACTAAAACAGAAATGCTGATTAATAGAATCAAACTGAAGAACTAGACATGAGTCCATACACCTGTGAACACCTGATTCTTGACAAAGAAGTCAAAATACACACTGGAAATAAGACAAGATATTCAGTTGATTGTTGTGGTCATATTGGGCGGCTCCATATAGAAGAATGAATATAGATGCTTATCTATCACCCTACACAACACTTAGCTCCAAATGGATCAGTTACATCAGCCGAACAGCAAATGCTCTGAATCTGATAGAAAAGATGGTGGGTAACGTATTTGAACTCCTTGGCACAGGAAAAGACTTTGAACAGTTCACTGATAGTACAGACAGTTTGATGAACAATTAATAAACGAGGCCTCATAAAACAAATATGATTCTCCATGACAAAGGACACCATCATTCAGACAAAGGAGCAGCTTACTGAGTGGGAAATATCATTATTAATTATACATCTGGTAGATAAATAATATCTAAAATATATAAAGAATGAGAGAGCTGAACAGCAAGAAGACAATCCATTCTTAAAATGGGGCTAGTGATCTGTGCAGAGAGTTCCTAACAGAGGAAACTCAAATGGTTGAGAAACACTAGGACTATAAGTCTTAGTGAAATGATCAACATGCTTAGCCATGAGGGAAATTAAAAAACTACTTTGAGATTTCATCTTACACCCATCAGAATGGCCAATAGTAGTAAAACAAATGACAGCCCCTGCTCTCATTGGAGGAAAAGAGAAACACTTGTTCATTGCTGGTGGGAGGGCTAGCTTGTCCAGCTGCTATGGAAATTGCTGCGGTCTGCAGGATTATGAGGTGAGATTTCAGCTGACAAATCGGAAGGTCAACCCACCAGAAATGTGTGTTCTAATGGAGACAAGCCCAAATGTAAGATGCTGGGAGGAGTGGCTGTTCTTGCTGTAAATTCCTTGTGTAGTGGGACTCATCCCAAGAGCTTCAGCAGTGAATTAATCAATTAATGGGCACAATTTTTCACATGTTCTGTTTTATTGGTTGACATTATTCCCACAGTGTGGCACCCTGGTAAGAAAGTTAGTCACACAGTCAAAAACCTTTTGCTCCCCTTCATCAATTCTCTGCTCCATTCCCTGAGATAAACTTAGAAGCCATCTCCCCGCAGTTATTTTTGGTTGTCAGGGCATTTGGACAGGAGTTTGGTCTTCCAAAAAGGTCACATTTGGGACCTTCAGTGATAGACACCAGGAGAAGTGTATGGCATGTCGAGCTTGTTAATTCATAGCCGTCACCTATATGGAGAAGGGAGTCCTTAATTCACCCACAGTTGATCTGGGAAAGTCCAGCTTCAGTTGACCCGGGCTCTAACTTGAAAAAGGATTAATACCCTTCATTTGCTCTCAATTCACTTTATTGATTCAGGATTTTAGTCTAGGAAATTAACTGTCTGTGTCTTAACCCTGAGAGATAACAGGAAAAAGTCATTGATCATTTGACTAGCTCTGGAGAAAGGTAATTCTTTTCACATGGACGCCATGGGAACAAATGTGCCATTTGGCCAGAGTGGCCGGATATTGTCAAGCCCCAGATTTTTATTTTTTAACCACAGATACCGCCCCCCCCCGCCCCTTGTTCTAACTGCTTCGGGTGATAAATGTAATTCTTAGATCTGAGAGGTCCCCCTTAGGCAGCTAACATTGGCGAAAATGCTAATGCAGAACAGACTCCTTGTATCTTCACATCTTCAGCAGTTTACACCGGTCACCATGGCTACCCTGAGGCGGTTGAAGGTGCCCCAGCTCCAGTGGGCCAAGAGAGTGCGCATGCATTCGCCCTCTTCCTTTGCATTTGTCAGTCACGAACATCTAGTCTAACTATTCACATTCAGAAGTGTACCACACGAATCCCCTTTTTCCTCTTCCTAGAATTTAAAGATCTATAAATCAGTCTTTTCGCTTCAAAGAGTTTTCCAGGACTTTCCTGGCCACGCCTCCCTTGAGCCATAAATTAAACTGACAGTGTCATTTTGTTCAGCGTTTATCTTCTGAGAAATTCAAGCCTTGTAACCTTGCTGTTGCCAGAGACTTGCTGTTTGTGTGTGTACATAATCCGGAAACTTTGTAGCATGGCAGAACAATAAAGGTACTGAATTGGAAAAGCATGGAATGAGTGACTCCCTCGCCTTCAGACCTCTGCTGGCTGTTGTTTCCTTTCTGAACCAGAAAGAGCCTTGGGCTGAACCCAAAAGGTTCTCCTTAGGAAATCAAAGTGACATTTCTTCAGAAAGCTGGAAATCAATGGAGCACAAGATCTAGCTACACCATTCTTGAACATATACCCCCCAAACTACATCCTACTACCGAGACAGTAGCTCATCCTCTTCCATATCCATTCATAATTTATTCATGATAATTTGGAAATAGCTTAGATGTCTATCAACTGATAAATGGATAATGAATATGTGGCATATTTACAGAATGGAATCTTACTGCGCTGTTAAGAAAAATGAAATTATAAGATGGGCAGTGGTGGTGCAAACCTTCAATCCCAGCTCTCGGGAGACAGAGGCAGGCAGGTCTCTCTGAGTTTGAGGCCAGCCTGGTCTACAAAATCTAGCTCAAAAAAGAAATGAAATTATGAAATTCATAGGTAAGTGGATAGATTTGGAAAAAATCATCCCGAGTGAGGCAATAGAGACCTCCAGTGATTAATAATGTTTGTTTTTTCTTACATGTGAATTGTAGTTTTTAAGCTTTCCATTTACGTACTATAATCTGAATAAACGTAGAGGTTGGCTACTAAGTAAGGGACTATGGGGTGGTAGAGGCACCCCCAAGGAAGGGGAAAAGAATATAGTGCTGTATGGTAACACAAAGACAAAACTAGGATAGGGGATTAAATAAGGAGGGACATAGGAGAGAGGAGGAAAGGAGGAAACATGAGAATGACAACTAACACCTAACGGCCGTTTGAAAAACTCTATGTAAACTACAGTTGCACATGCGTCCCAAATCATATACATATATGAAAGATCCAAATGAAGTTACCAGATAGCAGGGGAGACAGTGCTCCAACTAGACATTTTATGCCACAGAGTGAAACTTCCAGTGCCTGGAATAAGTTGCAACATGTGGGGGCTTTGACCAAAGGGTTCCATAAAAATCACCAAACATCACAGGTTATTTCCAAGGCTATCGGTTGCTTTCACCAACCTGATCGCAAGGTCCTATTTCTGAATATACCTGTGTCATCAAACAAAGAAATAGAGCTGGTGCTTAACTAGAAGCATTGCCCTTCTGACTAGCACTGATGGCATTGGAAGGTATACAGGTATAAAATATACAGTGATGATCTGCCTGCAAGATATACTGGTATGGTAGTGGCACAAATGTTACAGGAGTAACCAACCTTTTTTTTTTTCACACTCTGTAAGACAGAACCCATACTTCATATTGCTCAAGGGGCCCAGACCCTAAGATTAGCTAGTTCATGGACCTGAAGAAAATATATTCATATTGATCTTTTAAAGGAGCATAGCATGACTCCTTATGTCACATTGTCATATCCATAAATCAGTGCTTCACACAATCATCAGAGAAACTTCTTGCCTTATAGTGGAATTAGCACTGAGATTCACAAAAGGACAATGTTCAGAGAAAGAGACTTTGGAGCACTCATTTTGAAATATAATTTCTTCCCCAAACTCTTTCCTCTATAATCATGAATCTATATGGGAAAGAAAGCAGAAGGAATGTAAGAGCCAGAGGTGATAGATGACTCCAAGGAAACCGAGTCTTCCATATGCAATGAGATTGTTGCACATATGAACTCACAAAGACTGTGGCAGCATGCACAAGATCTATACAAGTTCAAGCCAGATGGGTCCCTGAGCTGAGAGGAGCAAATGGACATAGAGACCCATCTCTAACCAAAAGCTGCCTGTATTTAATGACAGCTGGCAAAGGAGAAATCATTCTTTTCACTGGGTCTATAAACTACACTTTAGAGCAGTTCCCATGCCCAGGAGTATTTGGTCAGCACAAAACAAACTCAATGGTATTGTTGTGGACTTTTTGTTTTATTTTGCCTTTTATTTCACACTTTCTATCTTATGGATCTTTTTATTGGTTTTGGTTTTGGTTTTGGTGTTTGTGTGTGTTTGTGTGTTTCTGGTTTGTTGGTTTTCTTGTTTTGAGGTAGTGGCAGAGAACATAAAGTTGAGTGGATAGGGAGGTGGTGAGAATCTTGTAGGGATTTGGGAGAGGAAAACATGATTAAAATATATTGCATAATCTTTTTAACAAAAAAGAACAACAGCAACAAAATCATTTTCAAAAAGAAAAGAAATTATAGTCCCAATATTATGTAATCCAAGGGGAATCAATTAAATAATTAAACCAAAATGTGAGTAATAAGTATATCTTGGTGTGAGACAAGAATTGATTTGTTTCTGTGTAGTATTATAGTGTAAAATTTCTATGTATATACATATTACGTTGTTAATCAAAAAATAATCCCACCTACAGATGTTGGTTAATATTTTCTAGCTCTCGTGATATGAGGAATCATTAGAATGTAATCTCCATAAGGGCATCAGTTGTTACTAGATTTGTTCATTTATATATTTCCCCTGTCAGGAATATTATTAGGTACAGTGTGGATTTTAGAAATATAATTTGAATATATAACTGAGTGCAAAAGTAAATATCTCAATTTCTAATGGAAATGTTAGGAAGTAATTACTATGGAATTATTTCCTTTCCTGTGTGTATGGATTTAAACAGATAATATGTAAGTCATTATAGATTTTGAGTGCTTGTCTTTAACATCCCTTCAATGAGGAGATTCCTTTCTTGTAGAGTTTGCTTGAGCGGGGAGCGGGTTAACTAACAAATGGAGATATGAGATCTAATGCTTGTGATTTGAAGGCTATTGCAGAAATATTTTGCTATTTTCAAACACCTTTAAATTAGTCCCATTTCCTTGGATTTAAGTAAGAAAATCATAACTAGCCTGCTATCAAGAGAAATGACATCAAATGAAAATATTTGTAGTCATATTGTTTACAGAGGACAAATGTGGTTCACAAATCCTTAGGCTTTGATTGCTGAAATGAAATTGATATTAGGGTTGAATGATTATCAAAAAATGACAATTGACAAATCATATAAGATTATGTTGTACTTCACAGTAATCTACAAGGGAAGGCTTTCAAGTCATTTTTAATATGTATGCTGCCCAGAGCTAAATCATCCATGAAAACAAATAGGTGCTTTATTCTAAGTTTTGTCTTGCTTGAATATTTTCTCAAAATTGTTTATGGGGGATAAGAATCATCTATAATGATATTTTTGTTAGGACTTAGTGTTGAATTAAGATAGTATCAATGTATACAGAAGTATGGTGGATATCTAACAGACATCTTTTTCTTCATCCCCACCTCTTACAGGATTCAGAATTTCCCACAGATATGCAACCAGATCCAAACTTGTGTGCATGCAAAGAAAACCTTTGTCCAGCAAAATTTGACTACAAGTTAAACAACATTTTTAGACTTCATGAACTCCCAGTGAGCTGGTAGGATTCTTAAGTTGTATCAATGCTTTTGAGATCTTCTTGTTCTGTTTAAACTTTGTGGTGTTCTTTTTACTAGTCATAGCTTATGTGATTTACTCTTACCCTGTTTACAAATAGGTACTTGCGGCAAAGAAAGTTGTTCAAATTAATTTATTTAGGCACTTGGTGGCAGTGCAGACTAAGTACATTATTGTGATTTATTATTGTTGAGGTTATACTTCCAGTTTAAAATAACACACATGGTTTTAAGAGAGTTTTCCAGGATTATTTTGAACCTGAGATCTGAGAAAACTATAGATTTCATTTATTTTATTGATTCTAACAATGTAGATTTTCATAGTAATATAATTTTTAATTTGCTCTTATTGAAGTCATAATTCCATGAACTACAGTAACAGTGATTTAAAGAAAAAAGTATTACATTGAATTCATTAAACTATAATTACTTCATAAATCTGAACATTTATATTTATGAAAAATGTATTTATTTTGTGTCTTTGAACATTGATAGGGCTGTTAAGTTTTTTGAGAAAATATTTGTCAGTATTGTGTAACTATAAAGTAAAACTTAGTGAAACACTGAAACTTCACTAAATAGTTTTTGTTGATAAACATGGATTTTAATTATAGCTTAGGTAAATAGCATTGCTTTCTTGCATTTTGAAATATAATCTAAGGTATATATAATATTTCTTCAAGAATCAATGATTTAAGTAAAATCATATGCAGGAAAAAAATTCTGTAATTATTCATATACTCCTTAAGTAAGTCTTGTTCCTGTCATGACTGAATATATTTTACCTTTAACTCTTCTCTTTTCCATTTGAAATATGTCCTCTGCTTTTTAAAATATATGGTATGATATTTAGATGGTTGTTTTATAGGTGATATATATGTATATAAATATACTGAATAATATTTGACTATATCTTAGGAAGAAGAATGTTATCCGTGATGTCTTACTTTAGGTACAGATAAATATGATCTTAGTGACATGAATAAATCTCTTAGGTTACTGAGCTGAAAAGTTCAGTTACTATTTGAAGAGAATCATGAAAATGATACATTCTCCCATTAAGGTTCTATATAAAGTAAAAAATACAGCTGTGTGTGTGTGTGTGTGTGTGTGTGTGTGTGAGTGAGTGTATGTATAGGTATGTGTCTTTTGAAGTAAGGTCATGACTTTTTCATTAAATGTCTTTTAACTAGATATGATTCTATATGCTATTACTTAACATCAGCTAAGCCAATAGTGCATCATCTACCATTTTGACTCAAGATAAAAGCATTTATTTCCACGGATTTAACTTATACTTCAACAGTGGGTATAATATGAATTGGTATAAAAAGAAACTTGTGGTTTTTTTAGAATTGCATTTTAAGAATTTTACACAACACTCCACTCTATTACACCCAGACAATGGCAAGAATATGAAGATTTAATTTGATAATAAAAGGAGAATTATAATAGAAAATGACTCTGTAGAAAGAAATTCTCTTATTTGCACAAATGTCCAGTAGTCTGTGTTTCAAAAGAAATGCATGCATTGAGTTCTTTTTCTTTTATAGAAAATTGTTTTTTTTCTTTTTTCTCCTACAATATGATTATGTTCTGATTATGGTTTCCTCTCCCCTTACTCCTTTCAGTTCCTCACCATCCCCTGCCATCCACATCTATAATCTTTCTGTCTCTCATTGGAAAGCAAACCGGCATCTAAGGAACAATAAAAGAAAAGAAAAGAAAGATGGGATAGGACAAAACTAAAAGAAAAAAAAGCATCAAAGAGCAAGAACAGGAAACACATATAGACAAGGAGACACATGTGTTTTCACACAGAGGAGTCCCATAGAAATGTAAAACCAGAAGACTTAATCTATACCCAAAGGACTTGTAAGGTTAGAGAACCACTGGGCATGCAGTCTACCCTTAAGAGAGATTTGTTTCTCCAGCGAGCCTCCCTTGGAGGAAAATGCATTTTCATTTGCAAGTGGCTATCAATTGGACATGGCTTCTGGGTCAGGGATAAGGGGTGTGTTTCTACTTCTTTCAGCTCTAGGCCCTCTGATACAGACCTCTGCAGGCTTTGTACCTGTTGTAACAGCCTCTGTGAATTCACATGTACTTCAGTCCTGCTGTGTTCAGATGGCCTTTGTTCCTTGGTGTCCTCCATCCCTTCTGGCTCTTGAACTCTTTCAACCTCTTCTTCCATAGGGTTCTCTGAGGCCTGAGGGGAGGGATTTGATGGAGACATTTCACTTGTGGCCAAGTGTTTCAAGGTCTTTTACTCTCTATACTTTGTCCAATTGTGATACTCTGCATTTGCTCCCATCTGCTGCAGGAGCAAGATTCTCTGACGATTGCTAAGTAAGGAACTGTGCTATATGTATAGTACAATGTCATTTGGAGTCATGTTACTGTTACATTCCTTTAGCAGAAGAGTAGTGTTTGGTTTTCCCCTGGGACCTTGTTCTCTCTAGTCTCAGGTTCTTTGTCACCCTAGCAGTGTAGAACATGGGTTCCCTCTCTTGCTGTCTACCTGAAGTCAAATCAGATGTTGGTTAGTTACTCCCATAAACTTTGCACAGCCATTGAACCAGCATATTTTGCAGACAGATCACCATTGGAGATTTATGGCTTTATAGTTGGGTTGGCATTTACTATTTTCCTTTGGTAGCTTGCAGAGTACTTTCCAGTACCATGAGCACTAGTCCATAGGTGTGAAGGCTCTAGGCGGGCACCAGTCTGACTTTCCATGTCCATTGAATTGTGTAAGCCTTGTCTTCAGCAATAGGGCAACCATCAGTTTGTGGAGAGCAACCAATAGCTTTGACAATAGCCGTGCTTTGACCATCTACAATTTTAATTTGTGGTTTCTTTAATCTAAAATGAGAACACCAGGCTCTAAGAGGATGATTTCCCTACTTATTCAGGATAATTTAGTTTTCATTGATAGCAATTCTGTTTCACATCCTCATATTTCATCTCCTAAATTAATAGCTAATCACATTACAATAGCAAATCTTGGCTTACAGAAACATTTGGTAATAAACTGATTGACTCTTCATAGTCACCTGCCTTGGCTGTCCAGTAGCGGCTGGCCGTGACAGCGGAGCTCAAGCAACTGGATGTAGTAGGCACAGCTGGCACAATTTACAGAGAGATGGAACTGGTCAATTAAGAAACTGAGTAGAGGTTAAAGGTAGACTTTTTATTAAAAAAAAAGGAAAAGCAAGAGGGAAATGCAAGAACTCAGATTGTAGCCTATTTTATTTCCAGCCTCTACATGACAGCTGCCCCATAACTGCTGGTGCAGCCCAGGGAGGAATTCCATCATCTATGCTAGGCATTTTATTAGGAGAGAATGGGCTGCCTTTATGGCTTATGCAGTGGAAAGGTAAAGCAGAAGAAACAGTGGTGTTTAATCTTTTAGTGTGACTTAGCTTAAGTTACTCTTTGGGGACAACTGATTTAGGGGGTTGTTGGCGATGTTGGCAGTTTGGTCATTTCTGCTCATGGTACCACAGTTCTTCCTGCTGTCTGTTTATGGGGTTACCATTTATTTCCTTTGTCAGCTCTTCCTGTTTTCTCTGGTTTTCACTGTCAGTCATTAACTACCCATATTATAAAATTTCAAAGTAAGACTAAGGGTTCCTCTCTTCCTAGAGATGGGGGACTGGTGGGGTGGACGGTGGTTAGGAGTGCTGCCTGTGCAATTCTGAGATCCAGAACTCAGATCCCAGAGCACAGGCAGCAAGCTGGAACCCTGGAAACACATCTCGTTCCAGCTCTGAGAGAGTCAGCACCATCCTGGTTCAGTACCCCATATCACAGAAAATAAAGGCATAGCCTTATTATTGTAATTCCATGTTATAACCCTATACATACAACCACACAGTGTCTTGGTACTTAGTATATCTTCAGTAAAGTGTTAATTGATTTGATTGTATGCTTCTTTAGGCAAGAACATTTTCTTAATGATCAGGAATTAATTTTGCTTTTGTTTGTCAATTAGTATCAGTGGGAAAATGTTTTTAAGCTAGAGTTTATAGTTTTTTAACTTTACAATATATGAAAAGGCCATTAATACTGAAATACTAATAAATACTAATAAAACTGCTATGTTTTCCCGAGCAACCATAATGAGATTTATCTGCTTTATAGGCACTATCTGAGGACATCTCAGTATGGAGTTCTGCTCTCTGTTTTTGTCAGATACAGACAGAAGGATGGACAGACAGACACACACAAACGATGCTCGGACACCATAAGAATTATAAGATTTGAATCGGACATATTTTAAGATGAAAGCAATAAGCAAACCACATCTTATTTAAGAAAAATTTTAAAGAAGAAAAACTTCTCTTTTTACAACTATGCATACAATTTACCAGTAATATAAAACCCTATAACTTATGATTTAGGTCAAAATCTCTTTTTTCTCTCTTGAGAGTCATGACCTAGGATAATTGCTTTCTAGTTGAATATTAAAATAATTAATTAGATTGTGTGTAAGTGCAGAAAATGCTAATTATGCATTCTTTTTCTAGAAAAGCAGATATATCAAAACGTTTTTACTATTTTTTTAACAAGGTCATAATAAAAACATATATTAAAATCCAGATAATTTAAAAATTCTTAATGTCTTGCTAATTTGCATTTTTATAGAGTGTAATTTCATAGGTCAAAGAACCAGAAGGCCTTTAAATTAGATTAGTTAAGAGGACATTTAAGCTCTGGTTTAGGTGTCCATGTTTCTACTGCTCTCATTGGATGTATGAATGGCGTCCAGCAACCTAAACAGCGTGCTACAATGACACACATCAGCTAAGACTCCCCTTTGCCTCTAGAACTATGTCCTACTCATGTTTTGTCCCGGCACCCTGCTTTCTCCTGAGACCTGGGCAAAGATGCAGGGACTCACAATCCCACTTGTTCTTTCCTTTCTCCCCACACTGGAGTTCCTGTCTGCGTTTGTTGCTTACTTTCTGGTCAGGACAAGAAAGAGCAACCTCTACTTAAACAGTTAAGGAAGGAAGGTTGGTTTTTTGGTTCCTATCTGAGGATGCAATCCATCATGGTGGGCAAGCGGGAGTGGCAGGAGTTTGAGGCAGCTCGTTGCATTACATCAGCAGCCAGGACGCAGAGGAAAGTGAGCGCTTGTGTTCAGCTGACTTTCTCCTTTAGCTCAGTCTACACCCCTAACCCTTGGAATATTAGCTCCCGTATTTAACGAATCTTTCCAACTCAATTTACTGAATCTAGATACTCCCTCAAAGATAAAGCTAGACATTTATTTCCATGGTAACTCAAAATTCCAACAAATTGACAACGAAGATGTACCATTTACCTCCCTTCTCTGAAACTCCTTTTATCAGAGAGTCACTAGAAACTTTTTGTACTGTACCATTGGTCATGCTTGGCTGCTCATTTTCTTCACTACTGAGGTACTTCTTAGACAGCTGGCCACTCCTGTATTTCCTCCTGTACTCCAGCTGGTGTTTGTGTATCCTGAATTTCCTGTGGACTCCCATGCTCCTTTCTCTAAGCTTGTCCAGTGATTGCTCCTCTTGGGAAAGATGCCTGGTTAAGGGAGCACCCCTTACAGCCAACTATTAGCTTCATCTTATCTCTAAGTGCAGTTTCTCGGGTGACATCTTCTATTCTCTGGCTTTCAATAGTTTCCAAGTGGTAATATCTTGACACCCGCCCCCTGAACTTGAGTATTGAATATGATTTGTCAACTCTAATGTTCAATGACATTTGTGTTCCCCCAGAAAGCCTGGACTTCTCCTAACCTTCATCTTCATGAAAGAACTACCATGGGTAATAGAAATAAGCTAAAATCTCACACATATTTTTGATCCTCATTCTTTCACCCTACAATTTTTACCTTTAGATCTCCCACTCAGGATTTGTGGAGGATGTAGCTCAGTGGGAGAACCCTTGTCTAGTACATTGGATCCATGTTTTGGGGGGAATCTCCCAATAATTTTTGTAGTTCTTTGATTTAGAATGCATTAAAAATGTTTACCTTTATTCTCTACTTCTCTTAGTAATCACTAACAAATCAAATCAAAAGGCTACTAGTTAATCCCACCATACTCCATGATAATTCATTTATTTCATAGAAGGTAAATAGATGTTACAAAAATATAAATTGAACTGTCTCGAAAACCTAAAAAATTAAATTGAGTCATCAGAGCTCCTATTTAAGTACGTGTTGCACCTGTCAGACTCTACGAGATAAAAATCATGCCTTCCTTTTAGCCTTGTGCTCCCCATCCTCCCTCTGCCTACACATCCCAGTCATTTCTGTTCTGTGGACACTTAATACTGCTCCATAGCAAGAGCCTTTCACTCTACTGGCAGCGTCTACACACAAGGTTTGCATCTCTGCAATTCACACCTTTACCGCAAATGCACCTGCTTCCAGAGGCAGTTCCCCAAAATATAACTAGCATTTTGCCCTCCATTTTCCAGTTATTTTCAGTGCTTTCAGTTTGGTTACTTTTTAAAAAATACACTTTCAAAGATTATGTTTCTGTCTGTGTATATGTATCTTCATGAGCATATGCGCACGTGTGTGTGGGGTTGGTGCACACACGGAGGCTCAAAGAGGGTATTGGCTCCCTTGGAGCTGGATTTGGAGGCATTCTCAGATGCCTGGCTTCATATGTAGGCACAGGGATCTGCACTCCGCTTTTCATGATTGTGCAGCGAACATTCTTAACTGCCCCACCGCCTCTCCAGGCCCGCTCTCTTTTCTTTCTCCCATTGCTCACCATATGCCTGGGGAGGCATGCATTTTGAAGCATTCATGACAAGACCAAGATGATTAGCTTTTGCCTAGTTCATTTGAAGAAAAATAGTGCTGGTAGATGTTCACTATCCAGTTTCCTCTTTTCTGAGTCCATTAGAATATTCTGTATCTGGCTTGCTAAACAATAAACTTCACCATGCAGCTGAACCTAAGGGACTGTCTACTCGTTGTCGCCAGAACCAAGGATATTGTAAACGCTCAGAGCAATGACAGGAGCTGGATTCCTGAGGCTGCTGTTTGTGGGCTCTCCAGCATTTATCTGGTTTTAATCTCTAGATTTTCTATGCATTTAAAAATTAAATGAGTTAGCCTGTTTAAAAAGATTTCAATGCAAGAAATACTGTATGATATTTATATTCACAAACTCATTCAACAAAACAGAAGACTTTTCAATTATTCTGGACAATTAACTCTCTGAAAGAATTCTGTTGCAGTCAGCTGACATTTACTTGACATCATAGTAAGTCAAGCATAAAATCCATTGATGGTAAAGCATGTTTTGTGGCCCAAAGTCCTATTGAAGAACATAAAAGGAGGCAGAGGGAGAAACAGTACAGGGTAGCTTTAGGATCAAAGATGGACCAGGTCTTTTCTGATAGGACAGCAGGTAGAATGAGACCCTGCAGTGTTTGAAGAAGTGGGATGTGCAGAGAGCAAGGAAGAAAAACTGAAGTTGGACCATCTTTGAGGCAGATATGTGTGTGCAGTATTTCAGGAGCAACAAGGAATCCAATGTAAACAGAGTGAGGGAGCTTAAAGATGCAGTGAGAACTGGGTGGTGGTGGCGCACGCCTTTAATTCCAGCACTCAGGAGGCTGAGGCAGGTGGATCTCTGTGAGTTGAAAGCCAGCCTGGTCTACAAGAGCTAGTTTCAGGAAAGGCTCCAAAGCTGCAGTGGAGACATGGGAATCACAAGATCACAAGAGTGTTCCACAAGACCTTAAAATTGTAACAAACACTTTCCATGTATGCTGAACACGTTGAAAACCTACTCTAAAATTCTGAACAAAAGATACACAAGTTGATATGTAAAACAGGATCTTTCAAATTTCTCTGTGAAAACTGCTTCCAATGGGATGAAGGATAGGAAATGACACTAGATAGGAAAGATTTCAACAATTTAAGAGGGCTATAAAGATTTCCATGTTAAATAAGATGGTGCTATAGAAGGAGATAAGTGACCAGGTTGAGAATCAAGGAGGTTTTATGAGAGACTGAATTGGGTGAAGAGATGGGAGTTTCAAGGGTAACTGGATGTCGCCCTCCAGCAGATGAAGGATGAAGTAAGCATCAGTTGTGTGAAGAAAACTGAGGGTGAAGCGAGTGTGAGAACATGGGTGTGCTAACCTCATGAGGCTCGTGAGGCTCAGGCAGGCTTGAGAACTTTGTGCTGTGCTGTGAACAAGGTACACGCTGTGTATGGTTTGACATGCAAAAGGGGGCCGGTTGGTGGTATTCAAGGAATTGCCCTGGTGCTTTTACCATAAATATGGTAGCTGGCTGGCATTTCCTCTAAAAACTAACCTTTATAGAAGTATGCTTTTTATAACCATGGGTCACTGTCAGGCCTACCTGGAATGTTTTGCTTGTAATTGCATGCTTTTAGGAGATTGCAAGTTATACTTATCATGTATTTTTAAAATTAAATAACTATAGATTGTAATTACTATCTCAAAAACATATAAGCTTTTATACTGTAGACATGTTTATCTCTTCAAAATCATCAGTGTATTAGAGTGTAGCATGCATTTGATTTAATTTATAGAAATTCCTATAGTTTCTAAAGTTAACCTAAAGAAAAGTCTTTCATAGAAGGATAATTATTGTAGGGATATAGTCTACTTGTTTTAAGATTTGGTATCAAAATACTAAGGAATTAGGTATTAGATAGGCTTCCATTATATAATGATACAGTAATAACATTTGTGCTATTAACTTTTAAGAAGGAAGACATACATGAATACACAGTAAATACAAGCATTAATTTTAATGACCTATTTACTTTTTAAGGGTATGTTCCATGAATAAGTGCATCATTGAATCAGCAGATTAAATTTTCAGGTTTTTTATGTCTTTAATACCCTTCACTGTGTCATTCCTTAACTTTAAACTAAGTTTAACTTTGGATTTGTCAAGTGTCTGCCATTTTCCAAAAAGTGTTCTTATTTTTTTTTTTTGGTCAACTCACAGCTAAAAATTATGGAAGGGCTTTTACATTGGTCACAGATGATGCGTAAAGCACTTTCAATTCCAGCATTTCATAGACTCAG
Organism: Myodes glareolus; assembly: GCF_982192425.1. Taxonomy (NCBI): domain Eukaryota; kingdom Metazoa; phylum Chordata; class Mammalia; order Rodentia; family Cricetidae; genus Myodes; species Myodes glareolus. Next base: position 12,559,019 of record NC_142026.1, read on the forward strand.
CCAGAGACCGACAGTTGCCCTTCTGGGGCTATAACCATTTTTCATTCCCTTTTAATTATCTAGATCCATAGTAATAACCACAGTGACCTACAAGAAGGCATTGTTGGACATATTATAATTATATATAGCAATTATGTTTAGTGCCAACAATGCATAAAATCCTACTTATTAACTAAGGATGGTAAAAATGAAGCTTTACTTGTCTCCCTTAGGATATAGAGTCAGGTTTTGAAGAGCCAAGGCATTTAATTTCTGCATAAAACTTTTCCTGAAGTATATTATTATGATAAGACAGGTCCATTTCTGTGAGATGATAGTGAATTAAAAATATTTCCACAAATATAGAAAACACTTCTCACTTCAGCTCCTTCTTTCATTGTATACTGATATTTCCTATTACCTGCTGTGTAATAGGAAGGGAAATGGAGTTCAAAGCCAAGGTTAATCTCTATAGGATCCAGGAAAGGTTGCTTAGGACACGTACCAATAATACTCTTTTTCTCTTGAACAACTTATTCAATGTTTCAAAATATTTATAATTGTGTTTAATAATTAGAAAGACTACATGATATTTGAATGATCAATGACTCTAGCAGTTTCTGATATTTCTTAGTGCCTCATTTAAAATTGGCAAGTTTCATCCATTTTTAAGTTAATGTATGTGGAATGACATTTATATATACATGTACACACATGTATGAATAATATGATAAATGGGCTTGAAGAGTGAGGTCTAAATCTTCAACATATTCTGTAAATTTTTTACATGGCCATGACAAAAACATTTGTGTTGGTTTCACATTATTTTTTGTATTAATAGTGATTTTATAATCTAATAGAAAGCAATCAAACTTTTATTAGGCTTGTGCACTCCACATACATAACAATATTTATGTTCAGATCCAACTTTAATTTAAAACTACTGACATTATCCTAAGGCAATAACCATTAATTTTAGAGTGGCTCATAAAGTATCCCATTTTAACTTGCATATTTGTGAATACCTAATATTTATCAGTTCTTTGTTCAGTATCTCACTTGACTGCTATCCTGCTTTTTCCCCAACTTCGATTTCTTCCATTTTAATGTCATTAGCTTTCCTAAAGTATCCTTTGATGACTGAGCTATGAATCTTTTAAACCTCCTCCTTACCACTTATTTGTCGTCTTAATTAGATCACTTACGCCTATGGGTTGATCTTGCTCTTCTTTCAAAGGCTGTCAGTTGCAATTCAGTCCTCATAGTTCCCATAAACGTCTCTGCTTATCATTGTTTTATTTTTCCAAATGGAATTACTTTTTTGTGTTCCCATCATAATAATCTTTTACAAATTACAATAAGATACAATATCTTATTTTTATTTTAAACTGTATATTCTAACATCTGGAGGTTTGATTATTTCAAACTAACTTTGGACTTCTTCCCTTCCTTCCTTCCTTCCTTCCTTCCTTCCTTCCTTCCTTCCTTCCTTCCTTCCTTCCCTCCTTCTTTCCTTCTTTTCTTCCTTCCTTCTTTCCTTCCTTCCTTCCTTCCTTCCTTCCTTCCTTCCTTCCTTCCTTCCTTCCTTCCTTTCTTCCTTCCTTTTTCTCCTTTCCTTCCTTTTTTACTGTTTCTTTGTTTTAACCCTCTTTGTGTGAACCCACTGTGCTCTTTAGACAGAAATGCACTTTATCTGTCTTTTTCATTTGCAGAAACTCAAGCATCCTTCAGAGTATCTCCATCCCTAAACCAAATCTCCTTTCTGTTCTCTTGGTACTAGGTTCACCGTACAGAGGATACATAAGATAGGTCACAAAGAACAAATCCTATAGAACCCCTATGGTTCATTGATAACTCTGTGTTTCCCAATGTTTTGAAAAACTCAAAAAAAAAACAAATCATAAAAGTGTTACATACTCATAATGGTCAACCAATTTCGTTTAAAATTTCCTTTAAAATTGAGTGTAAATGTTCAGAAGTTTCTACAAATGCCTGTAATTCAATTATTCCTGCTTTTACCCAAACCTGTAATTGAAATACTTCATGTAAAGAAGGAACCTATACACATATGCCTTTCACTAGCACAAATGTTAAGTGCTTTATGCACCCATGGCCAGGTTCTTTCTCATTCTTCAGGAGGATAAACAGGTTCTGTGGCAGATGTTTATGTTACTTTGTAGAACAGTTCACTCTCTTGGTTGTTATCCCCTGTTCTTGCATATATGATTTTTTCTATTCCCACACATCTGCTTTTAGTTTTTATTTTATTTTTTAAAGATTTATTTTATTCATTTGTGTGGGCATTTTGCCCTCATGTACGTCTCTGCACCAAGCTCCTGTGGTGTCTATGGAGACAGAAGAAGGAGTTGCTGGATCCCTGGGAACTGGAGCTTCAGATGGTCATTAAGTGTCACATGAATTCTGAGAACCAAGCCTGGGTTCTCTGCAAGAGCAGCAAGTGTACTCAACGTCTGAGCCATCCCTCCACTCCCCCACCCTGCATCTGCTTTTAAGTATTGTTTTGGAGCCTTATTGAGCTCTTGACTCTCCTGCTCTGTTCTTTTTAACCATTTGACCTCCTTGTGAAAAAGAATAGCATATATTCCCAGGATTTTCTAGCCTTTCTGCTAATATTTTCTTGTAACACTATTTAGAAAAATCAACCGAAGTGCCAGGAACAGGTCCTGATCTCAACGCTAGGAGCCTTACAAACAGACAAATCTATACAACTGTCACACACATGCAGAGGGTCTAGGTTGGTCCCTTTCAGGCACCCTAACTGTTGGTTCAGTGTCCATGAGCTCCCATGTGCTCAGGTCAGCTGTGTCTGTGGATTCCCATGTCATGACCTTGACATGGGAACATTGTATGATTTCTCTGGCTCATACAGTCCCTCTGCCCTTTGTTCAGGAGAATGCTTGGAGCTCAGAAGAGTGCTTGGCTGAGGATTTCTACATCTGCTTCCATCAGTTACTAGGTAGTCACCAATTTAGGGTAGTCATCAATCTTATTACAGGAGATGGTCCATCTTCACTATTGCTAGGAGGCTTAGCTGGCTTTAGTTCCCCATGCTGGGTTACCTTGCCCAGCCTTGATGCATGGGGAGAGTTTGGTCCTGCCTCAACTTGATGTACCAGGGTTTGTTCAAGCCCATGGGAGCCTGCCACTCTCTGAATGGAAGCAGAGGACTGGATGGGAGGAGGGTAGATGGGACTGGAGGAGAGAAAGGAAAGCAACCTGTAGCAAAAACAACATTTTGTGAGTAGTTATCTGCAGAGGAAGCTAGGTGCTTAAAGCTGGAAGACTCTTTGCTGCTGCACGAAGCACACTGCAGTCTTTACGTTCCTTGGCTAGTGGACGGCATCGCACTCTCGCTCTTGGTGCTAAGTGCAGAGCAAATGTTTATCTGTAGTGTCTGTCTAGGCACCAGTGGCAGATGGATCGTGCTAAAGCTTATCCAGCAGGAAGTTTGTTGATTTTAGTCATTACTGCTAGTTATTTTTCACTTTGCCTATTTACTTCCCCAAGAGAAACCTCAAGAGAGGAATCGTTTATTTGTGTATTAAATCAGACAAAGTTTCTAGGTTACCAATCCATGTGAACTAGGAACTGCATAAATGTATCATTCTTTAACTATTTTCTAATAGCTTCTCTTTGAAATACTGACTTTCACCTTGCAATAGCACATGGTAATTTCAACTCCCCTATCCCACTACAAACTGTATTTTATGTCAGGATCCATACCAAATAATTTATTTTTGTTAGTTTATCTGCTACCAAGTCATTTAAATAAAAGTAAGCTATTAATTTTTATTTCTTTGTCTAATTTTACACACTTTGACAGGCTATTTAATTTTTGTTTCTTTTTGAAACATGAATGACTGTTACCGTCATTTCAGTGGATTGTTATGGTGTCTAACGACACTAATATCTGGGGATTAGAAAGTGCTCACTACAGGTGCAAGAACGAGGGCCTGAGCTTACTCCTCAGCGCTCATGTCAAACCCAAATGGCTTTGGTGATCCTAGCACTGAGCAGGCACTGGGGCTCTCTGGGCAAACAGCTGTTTTGAATCTGCAAGCTCCATGTTCAATGAGAAGATGTGTTACAAAGGAAAGAGATAGAAAGTCATTGGGAGAGACACCTGCACAAGCTCATGAGAACCTGCATGCACATGCATACATACACAAGCTCATGAGAACATGCATACATATGCATACATACTACACCCAATCTTATCTCGACTGTCACTTGAAAGTTCTAAGTGAGGCATGTGTGCACACAAATCATCTACGAAACCGTCTCCTAATAACAACGTGAACATAGAATGGCTAACAGCACTGTGGTAGCAAAGCACCACAGGCAAAACTTTGTATTTTTGACAAAGAGTATTTCATACTTCAGAATGGTGGTGTGTTTACAACACTTCAGGGCTTTCCGAGTAACAGTCATAGAAGGTGCAGCACATCAATGGGAATAATGACAGTGTACTTCAGTAGGTTAAAATTAAGAATTTTCAAAATGTTATATTTAATTCTTAGAGGAATGAAATTGTCTATTCATATTCTCCATTGTCATAATGTTAAAATATGTACATAGTATAGTAAAGAACAGTACAGTGATGTAAAATTATTAGCTGATAAAATGACATACATTAAAGTGTACTGACAGTTTACTTGTACATTAAGTAATAACTGTTTATTGGAAAAGAGCATAAATTTAACGCACTAAATTGCATTTGTGTTTTAAGGTTTTTTTCATCGCACTGATATTCTCAGATTTAGAATCATGGTGAAGAAGACCTGGGGTGGGACATCTGGCCACTGTCCCCACAGCATAGTCTAGTGTGTCTTAGGACGAGCATGTTTTAAAGCTGACAAATGTGGTCCCTGGGATCTTCTGTCTAACGTGAACCTGTCCCCCAGCAAGTGTTTGGCTTCTTAGAGTGAATATTGCCCCAACTGAGAATGAGATGGGAGGCAATGACTGAGATTGGGTGAGTGCTGATTCTTAGAAAGGACAGAGCCAGAGTTCTACTCTTGCTCTTCTTCGCTGGAGACTGCCACCTGTTGTTCACAATCCTTCCTTTTAGTTTTCTTAATTATACTTTCCAAGAAACTGTTATGATGCCATATTGTACTGCAATGTTCTAAGTAAGAGGTACCACTTTAAAGAATTTTTGAGACAGGCTTTCTCTGGGTAGCCCTTGCTGTCCTGGAACTCACTCTATATATCAGACTGGTCACAAACTCAGAGAAATCTTCCTGCCTCTGCCTCCCAAACTGCTGGGATTAAAGGCAAATGCCATCACTGCTTGGCTCAAGAATTCTTGGCAGTAAGGTAAGACGACTGTGGCCTTTGCTCCTCACAGTGTTACCTAATGTCTTGAGGAGAATATTTACTTTTTCTTTTCTGGAAAAGTCATTCTGAAAAGGTTGAGGACCCATTTGTGGAGCTGCAGAGTGTCAAGGAGGAGACACTGGGAGCAAAGGCTTGCATCTTGCAAACACTCTTTAGCTCATCTTTGCCTGTCAAAATGAATCATGAAAAACATTTACCATGGGGAGCAGAGGGACACTTTTAACTGAAATTAAAAGCATAAACTAGAGAAACTCAATGGATTAAAGTTAAATAGCAATAAAATTATAAAACTTATTGCAAATTTTGTCAAGGGAAGTTAGTGAAATCAGTGAGTTTTATTTTATTTCAAAGTGGAAGCCAGCAACTAAAATGGTTAAACTGGAAAGGTAAAAGTGAGTTAACGTGTAAATGAAGACAGTTAGGTGTTGTTTTCTTTTTATGGCTTATAAAATTGTAAAGAGGTGTTCAGATAGAAACAGAGGTCCTGAAAGTAAGAGATTTTTTCCAGACTGAGCTAATTTTAATCTAGAAAGGAGTAAATGAATTTGAGAGGCTGGAGAGAAAGTGCAGCAGTTAGGTGCAGGCTCTGCTCTCTAGAAGATCTAGATTCAGTTCCCAGCATCCACATGAGGTCTCAGCTAGCACTGCACTTACATGCACCCTCCCCAATACACACGGTTAAAAATAAAAATGTTTTTTTTGAAAAGCAAAGTAATTGCAAATATTAAAATAACTGCAGCCTACTGGCTGTCCTGTAAAATTAAACATTCTATAAAGACCTACGAAAGAAATCAAGGAGCAATAATGAAAAGAAAATAGGGAGTATGCAACAGCTTGGAGCTATAGGCCAACGAGGTTGAATTAGGATGGGTGGCACATGGGATCTGTCAGACACATGTGTGCACAGAAAGCCCTTGCTGTGGGTCAGTGTGGTGCAGGCTCGCCTGCGTTGACCAAAAAGCTCAGCTCCTTCACAACTGTATGTGGAAACATGCTATTTGCTTTATAGTCTGTTCTTCCAGACTTGCTCCACAGCCTGGATAAGAGCTTGTGCTTAAGGAAGAATATTTAAGCCCTGGCATGCGTGCACCACACCATTTGTACCGCTGACATTTCACTGTTCATTATCATTTAGAACAGCGAAGGTTTTGTATAAACACAAGGAGATCTTTCTGCTTGACAAATCTAACCTTTGCTTTCACCTTCATTGTGCAGGTTATATATAATGAAGAGTTGAAGAGTATTGCCAAAGAAATGAGTGAAGTATATCAATTTCAAGTGTGCAATGTAAGGACTAATAGTTGAAATGCAGTTGAAATGAGATTTATGAGTTAAAAACATATTTCTTTACATAGTTACAGTGTTTTTAAATGATGTATTTTATCTTGTTTTAAAATTACTTAGAGATGTTGAATAAATTTCTACAATCTAGTTGGAACTTCTGTATCTGAGGGTTCTGAACTGCAAGAATGAGCTAACCAAGAATATGCTGTAAACCTTAGTTGGTTTCATCTGCACACAAATATTATTAATCTGCGATGGTTTTATTTGTGCTGCACACATGCCAGTAGGTTATGTTTGCTACATTTGTACTACAAAGATAGTATTAGTCTATGCTACTTCCATCTGTGTGACATAGATGCTATTAGCCTTTGATATTTACACCTGTTCTACATGATGTACAGACTGTTTTCCTGCCATTATTCTAAGCAATAACTTATAACATCAGATTGCATGGAAATCTACATAGTATTAGATATTATAAGTAATCACAAGATGACTCAAAGTCAAATGGATATGTGTGTATGTGTGTATATTTTTATTCTTTTTGCATATGCCATATAGTAGGTTTGCATAGCCATGGATTTTGGTGATTTTGGAAGGCCCTATTATTAATCCCCTATGGACAAACATAGTAAATTCTTGAAAGTGTTACTTTGAATGAATTATTCCATTATATGGATATATTTTCTTGGCAGTTTTTACATTTTAAATTACTGCATACCTATAATTTTGGTATTGATAATATTATTTGTAAGCAATGCTATAAAATATGAAGAATTAATTACTTCTAGTAAAATTGATAAGTATTATATAATTATATGGAAATTTATAAGCTTAAAAACTGGAATTTAATTAAGTATACTTTTTAAAAACTGAAAATAGGGACAGTGATATTGGGTAATGAGTAAAAGCTCTTGCCACAAACCTCTAAACATGAGGTCCAAACCCTGGAGTCCACAGGGTGAAAGTGGAGAACTCACTCCCACAGGTCCTCTGAACACCATGTGCAGATATTTAGAAATATATTTCTTGTATCAAATTAGCTTACAGAATTAAATTACAATCCATTTGTATGAATATATTTAATTTGAGGAAATTAGTTCTTTCAATGATTAAAATTTTTATTTTATATTTATTATATGCAAATAGTTTACACATTTTTATACCATATATTATATATAAACACTTTCCATTTAGCCATTAATCTGTAAGAATTTACTTTATTGTTCTGATAAAATATCTGTTGGTGCATTAACTAATAAAAATATTCATGTTGCATAAATTTCGTTAATACAGATATAATGTATATAAATTTCCTCTATCAAATTTTTATCAGTTATATGAATGTTATAGAATATCAGCAAAATATGTTACATTTGTTTATGCTGTAGAATATTTGTTTAATGGTGCAAAGATGTGCTGCATTCTTTTATATCGCATTTGTTTGACTCTGTGAGGCTGTGTTACTTTGCCTACCTAGAATACCTGATTGGTCTAGTGAAGAGCTGAGCAGCCAATATCTAAGGATAGGCAGGGCTGGCAGGCAGAAACAATAAGTGGGAAGAGAAGAAGAGCAGAAAGGAGGAGTGACAAAAAGGAGGAGAGAGGACGGCAGGGGCCAGCCACCCAGATACTCAGCAAGCCACAGAATAAGAAATAAAAAAGGTGTATAGACAAAGAGAAAAGTAATGGCCCAGAGTCAAATGGTAGATAGGGTTATTTATAGTTAAGAAAAGTTGTCTAGAAACAAGCCAAGCTAGGGCTGAGCATTCATAAGTAAGAATAAGTCTCCATGTATTTATCTGGGAGCTGGGTGGTGGGCCCCCAAAGAGCTAAGAGTAAAAAGTAAAAAAAAAAAATCCAGCTACATATGAAGATACATATTTTTGTTCTTAAATATTTATACTACTACTTATGTATTCTTTCTATATGACATGTTACATCTGTGTTTTTGCCATCGCAGAGGGTCACTCAGTTAATGGTGATTAGGTGCTTTCCTCATGTTCCTTGTACTGCTCCCTCTTCCTCAGCTCTTCATACTCTGAAGCTTCTGGAGTATTGGCTGGGGTCTGTCTCTTGGGCCGTGTGTAATTCATTTGCCACCAGTATACACTGGGGTGATTTACCTTGAGCGTGACCTGATCTACAGGGAGCTTACTGGTTTAATCAGTAGCAGGCCATGTGTGGTTTAAGGATACCACTGTATATGCAGAGTCACCCTTTTCTTTTTTTGTTGGCACCATTCTTGAGCTCCTTGTATCCTTCTATGTTAACAGGTGTATTCATTTCCAGGTACCATATTTTACCAATGTCATCCAGGAAATGAAAGAAGGACTCTTGTCATAGCTCTCAAAGAAGGAGAATAGGATATTGTATCCCTGCGTGTTTAGGTAAATGCTTCCCTCTGTTTTATACTTTGAGCAAATTAAAAGAGTACCAGAAAGTATATCTATTGTATGATAGAAAGCAAACAAGAAACCTGCCCAAGAGTCTGGCACAGTATCAGACTGTCTCCATGGCTGGTGCAGGGAACCTGGAAGTTGTTTCTGGACAGAAGGTGATTCTTAGGCAGGATCAAGTGTGTTGTGTAAGTTTTTCTTCACTCTTAGGCGGACTTGAAAACTAGATTGCTGACAAATGTGTTCTCCTCTACAGTGTAGTGTATTGTGTGTCCCAGCTGCAACTTCTGAGCCTTTGCCCTGGTGTTTAAGGTCTTGTTCTTGTCATATTTATCATTTTGTAGCAAAAAGAGAATTCTCAATGTTGCAAGGCTGTTAGTCATTTATTAAATGACATCTACGAAATTACTTAGTACCCTGTGGTACTCTGTTGTGGTAAAATCAAGCTGATATGAGATTCCCCTCTGTATGCTGTGAATGTTTGATTACCATTGGTTAAGAAAGAAGTTGCTTTGACCTATAGCAGGATAGAATATAGCAAGGCCAGAAATTCAAGCAGAGATAAAAGAAAAAAGGCAGAGTTAGGAAGATGTCATGTAGCTGCCAAAGGAGATAGGTGTTAGAATATTACCGGTAGACCACAGCCTTGTGGTTATGCATAGATTAATAGAAATGGGTTAATTTAAGATGTAAGAGCTAGCTAGAAATATGTCTGAATCATTGGCCAAACAGTTTTGTAATTAATATGGTTTCTATGTGATTATTCGTGTCTTGGTGACTGGGAACAAAAGAGTAGTTTCCGTTTACATCAAGTCAAAGGAAATTCTTTAGTGATAGATTGAAGTTTGGTTGAGCTTCACATATATAAGGTCAAGCATGATTCTCAAAACCCTCCTGTATATTCAGCAGACCAAGGTCCTGTATTCTTTTTTTGTGTACTTAGAATATACTTTTTTGTATATAGAATATATTCTAGTGACTTAACACAAAGCCCCTACCATCTGCAAAGATACCTGTGAGACAGCCTTTTACTGACATGAACGTCAAGTGTGGCTATACTTGAAATTGACCTTTATTTGTGGACTTTGTCTGCCTGGAGATGAGCCTAATCTGTGGACACAGTGACCTGTTTATTCCCCTCACCGAGTCTTTGCTACCACCTGTTTACTATCATCAAGGCTCCAACCTGTGTGATTCTGGAAAGCAGGTGTCCGTCCAGTTCGACTACTTTCTAGTCTTTCATTTTCCTCTATACAAACACTGTGAATCTCTAAAGCTTTATAAGGGTGACAGTTTTAGAAAGAGAAGTAAATTGCTCACTTAGTCCTAGCAGGGTATGTACACACAATACATTATTTATATTTATCCTTCCTAAATAGAAGCAGTACTACTTATATTGAATACTTGACTTTGGTAGTTTAAAGGTGAGAATAATTAGAAACTTCACAGCCCTCAGTTGACAGAAACTGATAATTACATAAATATTTACAATGAGAAGAGACCAAAATAATGTAACATCATAAATATATTTCATTAATATTTCTGAGAGATGCACTATAGTGTATTAACTTTGTCAGAAACCCTCAGTAGAGAATTAGGGCAAATTAAAGTCAACAAATGGAAAGAAAAAAGAAGGAACAATTTTATGTATCTGTCTGTCTACCCATCTACTGACAGATTATAAGAATAAATGCTAAAGTGTTGATGTCATACGTGAGAGGGAACGAGGCAGAACACCACTCCATCTCTTGCATGAGTCTTTTTCTGGAATCCTCCACTCTGGAGGGGATTTCTGGCTTCGGCTGCAGGTAAAAGAACTTCAGGATGAGTAGCGTGAAGCAGAATTAGAGAATTAGTAGAAGTGATTAAATGTAGTTGCTAGATGTGGTATTAATAGAAAATACGCAGAGAAAGAATAAGACAAGAGTGAGCCTGAGCTGCTCCAGGTAGAGATGTGTAGGATTCTTTACCCATGAGTATATAAAAGCCATTGACTATGACACTGGGACCTGTTTCCTCTACATATAATGGATTTTGGGGATCCAGTCTGTTTGGACACTCACCTTCCTGGACCTGGAGGGAGGAGGAAGGAACTGGAACTTCCCACAGGGCAGGAAACCCTGACCGCCCTGGGGGACGAAGAGGGAGGAGGAGGGGGAGTAGGGGGAGTGGGAGGGTGTTGGGAGGGGGGGTGGAAATGGAAACTTTTATAATTTAATAAAATTTACTAAAAAAAAATAAAAAAAAAAATAAAATAGTGGGTAAAGAGTATAGTTTGCAAGAAAGTTTAAAAAAATCATTTTTCTTTCATAAACAAAGTTGTAAGATTGATGTACGAGGGGTATGGTTTAGATTTAGGAACAAGAGGGAAATAATAGAAACTCATTTTCAAGACTGGTGATATGTGTCAGTGTGTCAGTGGGCAGAGGTACTTAACCCTTTGACTTTCAACCCCAGACTCCACAAGATGTCAAAGAGAAACAGCTTTTCTGTGGGTTCTACTCTAATCTTCACCAGAGTGATGAGGCATGCAACACACACACACACACACACACACACACACACACACACACAGGAACGAAAGAAAGAGAAAACCACTTGTATATCAGTTGGTTCTATGTGAGAACAGTTTATTGTCTTCAACACCTCTGGATGAGATGTCCTTAAGAAGACACATGCTCTTCTTAACCATTTAAAAATTATTATTTATTTCTGAGATTATGATACAATTACTTAATTGGTCTCCCTCTTCCTTTTCTCCCTCCAAACTCTCTGAAATACCGTTCTATACCTTCTTTCAAATTTGTGGCCTCTGTTATCATTAATTATGTCATACAATGTCACTTGAGTGTATGTTCGCAGGGCTGACCATTTGGTGTTGGATAGCCAGTTGGTGCACTCTTCCCTGAGAAGACGACTTCGCCTACTCTCAGTGTTCCTTAGTTGCCCGTGATTCTTTGTGTAAGGTTGAGGCTTCCTGGACTGTCCCGTCTCCATGTTTGAAGGCGTAAGTCACAGACAATCCCACACCAGTTTGGAATTATGATTAATAGAATGGTTATTTATTCAAAGGGGAAAAAACTTGCAGATTACCGTCCCAGACAACAGCCCCTCCACGCGAACAGGAAAAGAGTCTAGGAGCCAGAAGTGGAGCCAGAAGCCAGAGAGACGGTGGAGGACAGCCGCTGCTTTTATTAAAGAGAGAGAGAGAGACCATGCCCAAATGGGCTGGTAACTCAGTGGCAATTGGCTGAAGGAGCAGAAGGAGCTCCCACAGCATCTCCCCCTTTTGTTTAAGTAAGAGAGTTCTAAGCCTATTATGAAATTATATACAATAAGTACAAATCTATGAAATTATACACAATAAATACAAATATCCTATTCTAACTAGCTTAAGTCTTGTATAACAAATAACTTGGCCAAGTCATGAAGGGAAAGTAACTACATTTATATAATCTTCAATCCCATCGAAGATCTGAGAAGGGAAATAATGTTACCTGAGTAATTAGGAAGTTCTATCAAACAACTTCCAGAACATGTAACAAATCACAGAGACAACTAGCTACCTGGGCAAACACCCAAAGTCACGTTTGCAGCGTTGAAGCAACCAACTTTGGCTAAGGCCTGACGTAACTGACATACGATTTTCAAAGGCAAGAAACTTCAAAACTATCTTACCCTGTCTTGGCAGGATATGACAGTCCTGTTTTATCCATTTACGGATATTCTGTAACTCTGTCAGTAGTTGAGGTATGAGCATTTCTTTACCCAAAGGCCAGTTCTGCCAAGAAGAAAGGCTCCAGGTGGAGTGTCTTTGGTGCTCAACATTCTCTCGGGAATAGATCGGTGTTGCCAGGAGCGATTGTGTCTCCCTACTACAGAACTCTGAATTAGGTTAAAGGCCATTTTCTACAGCTCTTTGAAGATGTTGAAGATTATCTATCTATACTGAATATAATCTCTATGTATCTAAAGAACCTGATTAGTTTAATTATAAATGACAAACTTAGATGACTATTGATCTATATAATTTTCAATATCTACCTAACTTAAAGACTAAAATAATAAACAACTGTGCAATTAATGAGGACAATATGACCTCCAAATATAAAAAATGTGCAAGTATACATTGAAATATGGTAAATATATATATCAATACATAAACAATATATAAGTATCTTAATCAGAGGTAGAAGTGTAAAATGCAATATGGTAAATATACATATATCAATACAATATATATATAAATACATAAAAAAGTTTTAAACAGAGGTAGAAGCATGCATGTATAAAATAGTCAACATAATTTAACTTTGTATCAATATATAAGAATCGATACCAATATGTTTGTCTAAAAACAACTCACAAGTACAAATCTATTATCCCATAATCCAATTATCCCTCTTTTTTTTAAGATTCCTGCACTTATAAAATTCCTCCCCAACCCTCAACCATATACTAATTATAACCAACCCCTAAATGATGTCTCTAACCCCAAGGACAAACTTTACTGGGAGAGGGTATGTCGTTCTCTAGAATTACTTCCACTGTCATGGGGGCGACGATCTTTCTGGGGGATCCTGTGAAAGTAAAATGATGGTTAAATTTCAAGATCAATGTATTTTAAAATTACAAATAGTCTCTGAGTATTTTGTGGAGGTCTGGCCAGAATGTTGTATAAGATGTGCACCATTTCAGCTAACCACGTTGGAACCGTCTTGTGCAGCTGGTACCCAAAACAGGTCTTATAGTAGTGCTATCAGTATCATGACATCATCTCAACCAGGTGGAGTTGTTGTTATGGGGGCCCATCTTCTTCCTGCAAACTTCAAATGTCACTGCAGGAAAAACTCATTGTTCATTGTGGAAAACTTAAACAGTAATCATATAGACATATACAGACATGTACAGACATATATATATATATATATATATATATATATATATATATATATATTCAATGAAAGACATGATAGATATATTTAATGAAAGGTATGGTAGATATGAATAAAAGTAAAGATGTTTTCTAAACTCATATTTCTTTCTGTCCCATATCATGGCTCTTGACATGAGACAGAAACTCCAGAAACTCTGGGTTTTTCTTTAAACAACAGGCTTGGAATTAGAGGGGGACTGAGCCAGAGTCCAACTCCAAAACCAGCTCTATAAATTTAGAAATATGATTTGGTATATTCTACTTACAGAACCTATTCAGTTTTCTTGATAGTCCCTATTGGGCCGTTATTTTCTATCTGACAGTATTCAAATATCCAGGGTCCCTTGAACTTTTCAAAAATCAGTGTTTTCCTGTGGAAATAAGAACAGAACCCTGCCCCCATTCTGTATGTTTTTCTTACCAAATGTGTGAATATCATCATTGTAGATGAGCTGTCATTTCTCCTTTCCAAGAGGTTTCTCCTCTTCAAATCGAACCTTTATTAATTTTGATGGTATCCACAATTTTTCTTCTCCTGTGGAAACAAGAGCAAAACCCCTTTCCCAACGTAGCACATCTCCTGGCTTCCATTGAGAGGTCAGCATAACTTTGAAATAAACAGGGTGGTTTAGTTTAGAAGTTTTTTTTCCATTATCCAATGCCTCTCTGCTGCTGTTTTTCCTTTCTCATTAGCATTAAGAAAATTCAAGGTTAATAAAGCATTATGCAATCTATTTCTGGGGGTATCTTTCATCCCTTTCTGTTTGTTTAGCATATCCTTTATAGTATGATTTGATCTTTCTATAACTGCATGACCTGTAGGATTATTTGGTATACCTGTAATGTGTTTTATATTATAATAAGCAAAGAAGCATTTCATTTTCTTAGATACTCATGCTGGACCATTGTCTATCTTTATTTGTGCAGGTATACCCATGATGGCCATAACTTCCAATAAATGTGTGATTACCGAATCAGTCTTTTCTGAGCTCAGGGCAGTTGCCCATTGAAAACCTGAATGTGTGTCTATGGTGTGGTGTACATATTTTAATTTACCAAATTCCATAAAGTGGAACACATCCATCTGCCAGATTTCATTCCTTTGAGTACCCTTTGGGTTACTCCCTGTAGGCAATGGTGTTTGATTATAGAAAGAACAAGTAGGACATCTCTTTATAATGTCCTTAGCTTGTTGCCATGTAATGGAAAACTCTTTCTTTAAGCCTTTACTATTGACATGATATTTTTTATGAAATTCTGAGGCCTGCAGAAAGCTTCCAATCAATAATTGGTCAATTTCAGCATTACATTGTGCAAGAGGGCCAGGCAGACCAGTATGGGACCAGATGTGTGTTATGTACATTGGACAAAGCCTATTCCTAATTATGTCCTGTACCTGGATAAACAATGAAGTCAACTCTGTGTCATCTGGTATGAATTCAGTGGTTTCAATATGCAAGATAACTCTTTCTGCATATTGTGAATCTGTAACTATATTAAGAGGTTCTTTAAAATCCCTTAGCACCATAAGAATGGCATATAATTCTGCCTTCTGGACAGAATTATAAGGGCTTTGTTCCACCTTACTGAATTCTTCCGATTTATAACCTGCTTTCCCTGATTTATTTGCATCGGTATAAAATGTCCGGGCTCCAGTTATTGGAACATCATGTACAATTCTAGGAAGAATCCAAGAAGTTCTCTTTATGAGGTTAAGTCTATCACTTTTGGGATTGTTGCTGTTAATTTCTCCAAAAAAAATTAGCACAAGCTCTTTGCCATGGTTCATTATCATGAACCATAACTTTCTTATTTCCTCAGTAGTAAAAGGCAGTATAATTTCTGCTGGGTCTATACATGCTAGATGATGAAGTCTCAGTTTACCTTTTATAATTAATTCAGAGACTTTTTCCACATAAGTTTTTAATTTTTTACTTGGTTTATGAGGTATAAATATCTACTTTAAAATAATATCTTCTCTCTGCATTAAAATCCCTGTAGGAGAAATTCTGGAAGGCAGTATTACTAGAATGGAACTAAGATTCGGGTTCACCCTATCCACATGTGCCTCCTGTAATTTTTCCTCAATCATTGTCAGTTTCTTTTCTGCTTCAACTGTCAATTTTCTGGGACTGTTCAAATCCTTATCACCATCTAAGGTTTTGTTTAAATGAACTATTAGATCAGGTGTTATCCCAACAGCTGGTTGTAGACTGGAAATGTCTCCTAACAATCTTTGGAAGTCATTAAGAGTCCGTAGCTGGTCTCTCCTAATTTGTGCCTTTTGCGTTCGAATTTTCTCTAACCTTATTCTGTAACCTAGGTAATTAATAGAATCTCCTCTTTGAATCTTTTCAGGGGCAATTTGTAATCCCCACCTAGACAAGACTTTCTTTACTTCTTCAAACATACTTTCCAAAGTATCTTTATTTGAATCAGATAATAAAATGTCATCCATGTAATGATAAATTATGGACTTGGGAAATTGCTTACAAATTATTTCCAATGGCTTATTAACAAAATATTGACACAATGTGGGACTATTAAGCATCCCCTGTGGGAGGACAGTTCATTGATATCTCCTAGTAGGCTGAGAATTATTATAAGTAGGCACTGTGAAGGCAAATTTTTCTCTATCCTTTTCTTGCAAAGGTATAGTGAAAAAAACAATCTTTCAAATCAATAACTATAAGAGGCCATCCTCTTGGTAATAGAGAAGGCAAAGGAATTCCAGATTGTAGTGGACCCATAGGTTGAATTACCTTGTTGATAGCTCTTAGATCTGTCACTATTCTACATTTATCAGATTTCCTTTTTACAACAAACACAGGAGAATTCCAAGGGCTGGTTGATTCTTCAATATGGTTAGCATCTAGTTGCTCTTGTACCAGCTGTTCAAAAGCCTGTAATTTATCTTCAGCTAGAGGCCACTGCTTGATCCATATTGGCTTCTCAGTTAGCCATTTTAAAGGTAGGGCTGTTGGAAACTCTAAAGGTTTGCTATTGGCTGTATGTTCTTGTACAGCCTGAATCGCTGGTGACCTTTTCCCATAATACCTCATTATATCCTTCCCAGAATTGTGAGTTCCTGGAACTACAGGAATGTTAATCTGGGTATTCCATTGCTGTAGCAGGTCATGGCCCCATAAATTTATTGCAATATTGGCTATATATGGCCTTAGTCTTCCTATTTGCCCTTCAGGCCCTATGCATTCCACCCATCTTGTGCTTTGTTTTACACGAGATAGGGTTTCAATTCCCAGGAATTGAACATCTACCTCTTGAAGAGGCCAATTCGGATGCCAAGATTCTGGAGTAATTATACTTACATCTGCACCTGTGTCTAATAAGCCTTCGATAAAAATGCAATTTATACAGACTCTTAGCTTTGGTCTTCGATCGTTAATAAAAATCTGCCAAAATATATGTTTACTCAGTCCTACTGAATTTTTTGACTCATTCTCCACATGTAATTCATCATTTAGACCAGTATTACTTTTTACGGCAGACATTGGAGTTTTTAATTTTCTTGGTGAGACACATTTTCCACTGTAACTGGGAATGACTGGGCCACTTTTGGCTTGGGGGCCTGCGAGAGACCCCTCAAGGAGTTTCCTGATGGTATTGGGTTGCCTTGTCTGTCTGTTGTTGACCTGCATTTGTTGGACCAATGTCGGCCTTTACCGCATCTCCTACATATACCTGAAGGCTGAGGTCTCCTACTTTTGTCATTCCCAGAGGAGATATTATTCCTAGAATTTCTTTGCCTGCAAACCCTTTCAGATGTCCTAATTTACCACAATTAAAACACCTGGTAGTTTGATGCCTCCTCATAGCTTTGGAAATCGCTTCTTCTACCCAGGATTCATCATTATAGCTAAACGTCTCAACATTCATTGTATGCTGTATCCATTCTTCCATAGGTGCTGATCTAGATCTTAAAGGCCCAATTCTCTTTTTACATTTGGTATTTGCATTTTCAAAAGCTAGAGATTCAAGGAGTATTCGTCTAGCTTCTGGGTCTGTTACCCCTATGTTCATAGCCTTAATTAATCTTTGCACAAAGTCAGTAAAGGGTTCTCTTTGTCCCTGCCTAACCCTGGTATATGATTTGACCCTTTTTGCTGGATCTTGTATTCTATTCAAAGCACTCAAGGCTGCTTTGTGACATAAGGACAGCACTTCTTCGTCATAAAGAGCTTGGACCTGTGACTCAGCATATGCTCCTACACCAAGAATTTGATCTTGGGAAAGCTCCATACCTTTTGCTCTTCCTTGCTGTTCCATATGTTTGGATTCTTCTCTGAAATAAACTCCAAACATCAAGGAAGGTCCATCATCTAAAACTGCAGACACTAGCTGAGAGAAATCATGAGAGGTAGCTCTGACATTAGAAGCCCAAGTCCTTATCATTTCCTTAACAAATGCAGAGTGCAAGCCAAAATTAACGACAGCTTGCTTAATTTCTTTTAAATCATTCATTGCTATTGGTGTCCATCTAGCTTCTTTAACTCCCTTTGAGCCTTTAGAAGTTGACCCTTTGTCAGAATAAATTACAGGGTATGTTGTTAGAACCCTGGGTAAGCCAGTTCTAACAGCTGGTGGTATCTTGTCCTTGTGCCTTCTTACTCTGTTCACCAGCTTCAATAATTTCTTCAATCATTTCTAATCTTTTAATCATTGTCTCCCTTAAATCCTGAATCTCCTGACCTATCCATGTTTCTGGGAATTTCACTAAGGTATCAGTTTTTTGGTTCCCATTCTAGAGGTACATTTTATCTGTTACCTTATCAAAACTTTGTGGTAACGTCTCAACGTCAAATTCAACAGCCTGAATCCTTTCAGGTAACTTCCTAGTACCCTTGGATATGGAGTCAATTTTGTCTATCATAATATCCACTTGTTCAGATAACCCCTGATTTTCAATCATTTTAATCCTTTCAACTAGTTGTTCATTATTAGTCCGTAAATATCGTATCTTTCTTAATGTTAAAATATTGAAAAGAAAACTGAAACCTAGTAACAAGTAAATTAATGTATCCCCATAGTCATATAAACCTTGCATGACATAATCCATTGCATTAATAAAGAAAACAGTAAAATTGGTGTTGGAAACAAAAACTGCCATATTACCTCTTGTCTAGTAGGCAGTGCTGTTGCCAAGTCGTGACTAGAACCACTGCAAAGGTGACAGAAACAGGGTCCTGTTTCAGTGTCTGCCTTAGTATTTGTTAAAAACTAGGAAATATAAGTTGCTCAAGAAAGAAAATTTAATTAAATCAATTCCATACACAGAACCAGAAACCCAGGATCCAGGGGTAGAAAAGAGCAACCCGGAAGGCGCGTATGCCTTCATGTGACCGAGTCATTCTGATTCATGCCACTAAAGCGCTGCACTTACAAGGGAAATTTAAAAACAACTCAGAAAAGAGCAAACCAGGCAGGCAGAGACTGTCCCGAGCCTATGGAGTTTGGGAGGCATGGGGTTTAATTGAACTTCTGGCTCCACACACAGGGCACAGGCCGCAGCTGAGAGAAGGCTCGTGACTAGCAGAGCTGGCGGCAAGCCCTTGAGTTGGGGGGGTTTTCTAAACCAAACGTTGGGCGCCAGATGAAGGCATAAGTCACAGACAATTCCACACCAGTTTGGAATTATGATTAATAGATTGGTTATTTATTCAAAGGGAAAAAAACTTGCAGATTACCGTCCCAGACAACAGCCCCTCCATGTGAACAGGAAAGGAGTCTATGAGCCGGAAGTGGAGCCGGAAGCCAGAGAGAGGGTGGAGGACAGCCACTGCTTTTTTTTTTTTTTAAGAGAGAGACACCACGGCCCAATGGGCTGGTAACTCAGTGGCGATTGGCTGAAGGAGCAGAAGGAGCTCCCGCAGCACATGTCTATTGTTGTCCTTCTTGCTATTTAAGAGTTTTTGGATTTATCAGTGGTCCCTGAAGTTTTCTGAATCTTAACAGAAAAGGCAAAGCAGCTCCTGTAATGGCCTCTGTCTGTTCTTTCCAGGGTTTTCTGACCCCTTCACTGTAAGTTTCCCTGTCTTTCCCTCCTGCTCACTATCAATGCTTGTGCCTACTGTATAAAATATTAATTTGTGTAATATCTAATTTTGTGCTTTAAACAAATAACAAAATCCAGTTGTTTTTTAAATAAGCATACTATTGAATTGATAAATGCTCATTCCCTCCAATGTTTAAAATTCCCTCCCATGACACTTTATGAAACCCAAAATTCTAATTATTCTCACATCATGTTAAAAACTTCCAGGAGAATTTGATCCATATGTAATGCCACAAAATCCTTACTGTGGTTTGTGGTTTATTGTTTAACCAGAAATAAAGGACATAGTTATACTTTGCTTTGATTTTAACAGAAATGCTTAACTAAAATTAGTTGAATTTTGTGGATGTGATGAGAGCTCAGCATGGTCTGTCTTTCACTGAATTCAACAACTCAACTGCATTTACGATTGACAGCCACTGTGTCAGTGAGCTGCACTACCACAGCTTTGTCAAGCAGTGATGAAGTTTAAATTGAATTGTGTACCTATAAGATCCCTGGAAAATAAAGATGTATAATTTATATTACATTTCAAAATGGTATGGACTATGTTTGACTTTGGATACGGTGAATGAAAGCAGTTTTACCTAGAATATTTATGAAGACTCAGGCAGGGTCCAGGAGAAGGTTTTAGAGTTTGGGCTTCCTAAACCATACTATAACTTGCTGTCTGTGTGACCTCTGTGTTAATACTGACTGTGATGGTTTATATTGCTGTCAACTCAACAGCACTAGAATCACCTTGGATGCAAGTGTCTGCACGAATCTATGATAAACTAAACTGGAAAGACTCACCTTGAAATTGCACAACACCATTTCTTGGCAAGAATCTCTTGGCAATATATTCTCTCATTTTAGGATTTCCATTGCTGTGTTAAAACACCAAAAGAAACATGGGAAGGAAAGGGTTTATTTGCTTACCCTTCCCCATTGTTGTCCATCATGGAAGGAAGTCAGGGCAGAAACTTCATGGCAGGAAGTGAAGCAGAGGCCAGAAAGAAATATTACTGTGAGGCTTGTTTCTTGTGTTTTGCTCGGATTACTTACTAGCACCTCGGGATAGTACCCACAATGGGCTTGGTTCCTCCACATCAATTACTAATTAAAAAATGTTCCACACACAATGAGATGGGCCTTCAACAAAATTACTAATCAAGAAAATGCTCCACCCACAGTAGGCTGGGTTCCTTCACATCAATTAATATTTAAGACAATTCTCTAAGGTTTGTTCACAGGGCAATCTTGGGGAGGAATTTTCTCAGTTGAGAGTTTCTCTTTTCAAATAACTCTAGATTGTGTCAAGTTGACAAAACAATAAGTAAGGCAATCCTTGACCTATAATTCAAAGTAAGCCCTTCCTTCTGTAAGTCACTTTATTTTGTCACAAGAACATGAAAGAAACTAATACAGTAACCTCTACTGGTGTGTGGTCTTATCACTCAACAGTGGCTAGGAAGATGTGTTATATTGGCACCTATACAATACAGTGTGCCTAGGCTTGGGAGAATACCTAATGAATAGTATTATTTATATTTCTAATAAAATATTTATAAATATTTATATTTCTAATAATTATATATATTTATAACTCTGAATTCCTTATTTGTTAATGTTAATTGAAGCCAAAGTAAGAAATACTTATGTTCTATTTGATAATTTTTAATCTAGCATTAAGCAATTTTAGGTTATGGAAACACATCATTAATCATATTTTAGCATTTTAATTTCAAAAGTTCTTTGAAAAAGTAATTTTCTATATTAGAATGTAAATATACTAAGTGTTGTACCGGTTTGTGGATATTGGAGTGGAAGGATGGAAACAAAGAGCGAGGCTTATATTTAACCTGTGTCTCTTCCCTGTAGAGCCTTGCTGTTGGTAGTTATGTGCACAGACGGACTTAGGCTCAGGGGCAGACCCAAGGAAGGGCTTTCCTACAGTGCAATTAGCACCTTATGCCGACTACACTAGGTACACGGTAAGTAGGGCAGGCAGAACTAGATTTACTGAACTGGAATAATTTGCCACTCACTTTTGAACTATCTGAACTATCTCTGAAAAAAGATGATTCTGAGGACAAATTTGGAGAATATTATTGTTTTCAGATTTCGAAAATATGCAGAGTAATAATCATTTTCTGACTTCTTGCACTGAACTCGACATTTTCAGTAGTGGTTGTTTGAAGTGAATTGGTGGTTTGTTTTTTGTTGTTTTTGTTGCTGCATGTTTTGTTTTGTTTTTGTTTTTGTTTTTGTTTTTTGTTTCTGAGACAGGGTTTCTCTTTATAACAGTCCTGGTTCTCCTGCAACTCACTTTGTAGATCAGGCTAGCCTCAAACTCACAGAAATCTGCCTTTTTTCTGCCTCCCAAGTCTGGAATTAAAGGCATATGCCACCATTGACTGTTTGTGAATTGATTTTAAAGCAAGCTTGATTTAAAAACACGGGTGTTAGATTGTTGAATAATTGCTACTTTTTTCCTCTGGAAATTTATGCTTAACCTTGTGTAATTTGGAACCAATTTGCTGCTGAGATAAGTCATCTGTATCACAATAAGTTTCCGAGGAAGGTGATGATAATTTTTGGTATTATAATTTAAAATTTAAAATTCATATTGACAAATTATTCTAGGGACATATCTTTTCTATGTTATACAGTTTTGTATCACCTTGTGACTTTGTTTGTTCTGTTATACTTGATATCATGGATTAAAACTATGAAAATTAGCTAAACTATCAAAGCATATTTTTTAAACTCTTATTTTTGTATTAAAGTGCATTTGTCCTCAACATTTGGTTCTAGGTTTAATTTTTTTAACGTAAAAATTTCCCCTTTGGGATAAAAGAGAAATGAGCACAGCATCAATTGTTTTTACAAAGACACACATGTGGTGTGTTAGTTTACAACGACACGCATGTGGTGTGTTAGTTTACAAAGACACGCGTGTGGTGTGTTAGTTTACAAAGACATGCATGTGGTATGTTAGTTTACAAAGACATGCATGTGGTATGTTAGTTTGGTTAGCTAAGTGTAGTGGCATTTCAATTGTATTTTAATAAATAAAGCTTGCCTGGGGATCGACAGAGTAAAACAGCCACACCGGCAAACTTTACAGCCAGGCAGTGGTAATCACACATTTAATACCAGTAGTCACACTAGTTGCCATAGAAACCTGGGGGTGCATGCCTTTAATCCCAGTGGTGCACACCTCTAATCCCAGTGGTGCACACCTCTAATCCCAGAGAGGATTATAAAATGGGAGGAAACAGCTCTGAGACACAGTCTCATTCTGAGATTCCTGGAGGCAGGATCACCACTTTGGACTGAGGTCAAGTTTGAACTCCAATTTTACTCTCTGAGTTTTTATTAATTGTGTTTTATTTGGCACCTAAAGTGGATCATGAATTAATAAAAAAGTTGTCTGCCTGAGGCTTTTCAGCCACTGGCACAGGCCAGAGGTGTTGCAAACCTAAACACCTGTGTTCAGGAGGACGAGTGTATCCACCTCCCATCTGACCAGTGCTTGGCAACCACATCCATATAAAACCCGAGAGAGCTTGGGAAGGGAATCTGGACAGAAAGGAGCAGAGTCAAGCTTGGCTTCCTGGTGGCAGCATTGTCCTGGGTGGACTCTGTTTCCTAGAGGCGAGCAGACATGAGATTCCTTTAAGAGAAGCGTCCTGGCTCATCGTTAGTGGCAAAAACCTTGCGACTCTATTAAGAGCCTTAAGTGGTGTTTATGAGCAGCTGAAGGCATACTTTTTGGTGGCAGCATGGACTTTGAAAATCTTACAGATTGTGGCAATAAACATTACTTCCACTAGTACCTCTGCCATGAAGCTAGACTCTCAGAAAGCTAAGGAGTGGGGTGGAGACAGCCACCAAGACTGAGGTTTTAATCCTCGCCTTACAATTTAACAGATTAAATACTCATGGGGCAAAAAAAGATAGACATACAGAAAAGACAAATTAAAAAAAAAGAATACCAAACAAACAGAGTTCTAAATGGTTTGCAGTGTGTTAAAAATATACATAAGTTTAGAAGAGAAAAGAAAAAGGCTAGAGAAAGTCTTTAAAAGAAGAAATAGAGTTGCCGGGTGTGGTGGCATATGTCTTCAATCCCAGTACTTGGAGACAGAGGCAGGCAGATCTCTATGAGTTCAAGGACTACCTGGTCTACAGACTGAGTTCCAGTACAGCCAAAAATACACAAAGAAAACCCTGTCTCAAAAAACCCAAAAATTAAAAATAAAAATAAAAGAAATGGAATAAAAACTTAAAGCTACATAAAGATGGAATATACACAGAGAATCTGCATACTCTACATTATTGTGCTGTCTTTGCATTGTTTGGCTGCTGAGGAAAGAGAAACAGCTGCTAAATGACATTTGATTATAAATGTTGCTGGATTAATCTAGCATATATATTTTAAAAATGACTTGACTTCAAAATTTAAATCAAAAGATACATTACTTTGGAGAAGAGGTTTTGCTTTTGTTTCCACAGGAAATGAGAGGCTGAGGAGTCATTCAAGGATAAGAAAGATAAGGTTTGATTCAGGCAGACCCACTGAAAAGTCTCTGGTAGGAACAGATGGCTCAGATGATCCAACGTTTTAGAACACCTCTGTTGCAGTTTCCTCTGAGTTTTATGTTCAGAACTGCCTCAAGACTGCTGACTGACATGAACCAGGCTCACAGAATACTCCAGGCAGGACTTGAACGTAATCCTATATTTTCTTTGGATCATCATAAGATTACCAGCACCCTAATCAGCAGAGAGTAGCCTAGAAAACTATGCTCACATTCCCACAAAAATGGACAATGAATGTTTGTCTTTTTTTAGTGTGTTGGTTAGAAGTTGTTAAGGATAATAATGTTCAGGAAAAAAAGCTAAACAAAGAAAATTAGATTCAAGCTTCTTGTTTTGAAAAGAAAATGAGGGATATAGATATGATAGCGTAAAATGGCAGATTTTTAATCTACTCTGAAAAGAACAAAGGGAATATATGATCTTGTTTTGAAAAGAGAAAAAGGGAATATAGATATGATAGGAAAAAATGGTAGATTTTGAATCCACTCTGTAAAGAAAAAGAGAGGACATAGATATGATAAGGTGAAAGGATAGATTATTGAATCCACTTTTTAAAAATGACTATTAGTTTTAAATGTTTTACATTGGACTGGATTTTTGTATATTGATACAAATTTGAGATTAATTTTGTTAAAACACACTGTACATATATTTCTACTTTTGTTCAAGGTATTGTACATATTTAACAATGTAATGCAAAATTCTAGTTCTTGAAAATTATTATTACCAACTGCTTAGGACAATAAGGAAATATAGGTTAGTAGTTAATCACCTAGTATAATCAAACTTGTAGTCACATTCTGTATATTTTCAAAATCAAACAAGCATGCATTTTAGATAAACAGGTCATCTTAAAACACTTCAGAGATCTACAGAATATGGCATTTAAGATGTTTTACTAACCTAGGTTCTTCTCTTTTTTAATGACCATGAGACATGCCTGCTCCTGGCAGCACCAATTTACCTCAGAGAAGATAATGAGCATAGAAGAGACTCCACATGGAGTTCACTTTCTTGTGATAAAAGCAAGCCACTGAACAGAAAAGGCCCCTGCCTTGACTGCGGACAATGTACTGTCCTAATTAGACAAGCAGGACACAAAATATCCTGCTTCACAGAAAAGTCTGTCAGATGTGCTAAGCCTGCATGCCAAAGATGGATGCCCCATCATTGCCTAGGGACTTTGGGTGACAGTTAAAGTAGCCAGCTGTTTCTGTCATTGCTCACATTTTGTTTTTGGAAGTTGCTTGCTTGTACTTTCTGCTTACGCCGTATTATTTCCTTCTTTCTGAAGTAGATGAAGACTAGATAGTTAAATTTCTTCTTGTTTACCTGATGCAGAAAGCAAGTTATGATAGAAAGCAAATTAGATATAAGACTTTGAGCTCACCAAGATACGATAGATGTGGAATATTTTCTCTGCATTTGTTATATGCAAATGGATCAGACATTTTTGATGTATTTATTGCCTGTATATATTGTATATAGTTATTGTTCTTATTATATATACTTTTTCTTATATTAGTTATAGCCTTCTTTTTATTTTAGAGCAAAAGGGGAAATACAGTGTCATTTCAATAGTATTTTAATAAACAAAGTTTATCTGGGAATCACGAGAGTAAAATAGCCACACTGGCCAACCTTACAGCCAAGCAGTAGTAGCACCACCTTTAATCCCAGTAACCACACTACTTGCCATAGAAATCCTAGTTTAATGCCTTTAATCCCAGTAGTGTATACCGTTAATCCCAAAACTAGAGAGAATTATAAAATGGGAGGAAACAGTTGTCAGACACAATCTCATTCTGAGATTCCTGGAGGCAGGATCACCATTTCGGACGGAGGTCAAGATAAGAGCCAGTGGCTGGTTGTTTTGCTTTTTGGGATCTTCAGACTGAGCACCACTTTCTCTCTCTGAGTTTTTATTAATCATGCTTCAGCTAAGACTTCACTTCAAGAGCTGCTGTTGTCAGTACTAAAAGTCATAATCAAAGTGTATCTTTGCAACAGTGAAGCAAATTTTAGTATCACTGGTGAGAAGTCAGAATTCACACCAACGGAAAAGACTACACTCTTCACAAATAAGCCACGCTTTTGAACAGGTATTGGGTAAATGTGTTTGATCGATGAAATGAGACAGCCAGGAGAACGACCTAAAATCAGGAAGAAAATATCACATTTTAAGTCAATTTTGAATGAGCAAGATATTCTCTGTGTATAAGCTGCAAAATCCTGAATCTGTCAGAGCAGCTTTGGAACCTGCTTCATGTATGATTACTTACGACAATGATTCAAGATTGAGAGTAACTGGCACATTCAGTGTTTGTCATAGGTATCACTTGGTTTTGTTTGCTGATATTAAAAACACCACCACCAGGGCAATATATGGAAGAATCTGCTATGGCCTATGCATCATCATAGGGATGAGTGTGTCACAGTGGGGAATCGTGGCAGTAGGTGGCATTCATGGTGGCAGGAAACAATTGAGAGCACACATGCTGAGCCATAAGCAGGAAGCAGAGAAAGTAAGCTTGTAATGACACAAATCTTTTCTTCCAGTGACATTCTTCCCCCAGCAAGGCCACACTTACTATACAATGCCATCAACTGTGGGCTAAGTGTTCAGTGCCAGGAACAACAGTGGAAATTTATTACTCAAAGCCCACATCATTAAAATTCTAGTGGATTAAATTTGTGCTGTTTTTGGATGAAAAAGTAGATGGGGTTTCACCATATTGATACAGAGGGGGACCCCCAGTGCTAGGCAGGTCAGTTTGGCTCCTGCGTTCTGTCTCTAGAAGTCTTGCTTCTCAATATACTCAAAAGTAAATATACCTCATCTTATTATCATCACTCCTGATATAAGATGTACTTTCTATAACTTCCTGGAATTCTTGAACTCCTGTTGCCTTTAAGAAAATTACAGCAGTCAACTTGCTTTTGATGGTTATCTCTGTCCTGCATGCTAGGACTTCAGCTACCAGAACTGCTGTGCAGTTCTTCATATGCTCTTCCTGCTTGTATTACATAGGCAACGGTTTTGTGAGCAGGGGAGGGTCTCTAAAGACCCCAGAGCGTTTCCTGAGTCAGATGCACCCTGATAGTCAACCAGTCTCAGAGTCTGTGTCAGTTCATTGTGATCTATTCCGTGCCTCTTTTCTGCACTATCCATATGTATGGATTATCTTTTAGTATGTCTTATCATCTGCTTTCTTGTCTTTCTGTCTTTGTTTTTTCAAAAATATCTGCAAAGAACTGGTATTTGAGAAGAACTTGACATATTCATTCTCTGTGTCCTGTATTTGTCAGGTCTCATTAGATGAACAAGGTCATTCATTCTCTGTCTTAAGTGATGGTGCTTTGGGGATAGGTACCTGCAATTTCCCTGCAAGTCTCTATATCTCTGTCTCCAATATTCCATTCTTGTATGTCTCCTGAAGCCATATGATATTTGGAGACATATTCAAAAACTTTTTCCTTATCAGACCCAGGAATAGGAGATGTTCCTTTTTGTATAGCTCTTGGAGGTGTTTTCACTAAATTGTGTACCCAGGGAATCTAAGAGATTTAAAGCTTTCTGATTTTGAAATACAAGCATCTTCAACACATGATCTAGATTCTAATGGGGACTGAAAGAGTGGAGTATCTTTCTATAGATTTGTTTGGTCAGTTTTAGGAGTATTATATTATACTAGTCCTTGGAGGTATTAAGCATCTGACACAAGGAAAACAGGGTATGTATGCTAGGGATTGTAACCAGGCAGCAGACTCTCACTCTTCCTGCTTATACTTAGGCTAGTTTCTTTAATACATATGAAGTATCTGCAGCAACTACTCCACGTTCAATGGGAGAGGAGGCGAAAACCTCTTTTCCCGTTATGAAATGTGTTTCCTTTCAGAGTTACACAAAACAAATCAATGTGTGGTAGAGGACTGAGCGTTTGAATGAAGTTAGTGATCCTCTAACTAGTGAGAGTCGGGGAGGAGATATCAGGCAGGTATGTGTTTTAGAAGATGCAACACAAATGTATCATACAACCCAAGAGAGAAGCTTCAAAAATAAAAGTGGTCCATGAAGAACATAAAGATGCTGGGTTTTGGTAACTGGATAGTCTTTCATAAGTACAGTCTACAGCATCAGAAAGAAATGATGAGATTTATTTCATATTGGAGCCTGTTAAACTGTGAATGTCAGCTGAGAGCTAGTCCATAATATTATTCTTAATGCTATGCTACATGCAGTTGACTCTGTGTCCTCAACAAAAGTGTCATTTTCACTGAATTAGGCCAATGACACTGTGCACTGAATTGTAAAGATAACATGAAAAATAGTAGTTACAGTTCATCCAAGTAATATTATATGAACTGAGAATGGTATTTACATTTTTAGGAATATATGCATATACATATGTATACATGCATATTATGTGACAGCAATTAATGAAAAAGAGGCTATGAATTTATAAGAGAGCAAGAATTGGTATATTGGAGGGCTAAAGGGAGAAAAGGAAACAGAAATGGTGGAGTTGTATTATAATCTCAAAAAGTGAAAGAAATAATTTTAAGAAGTCTAGTACAATTGGTTAAAGGCTATAAAAATGTAGCATAGTGTTGGCACATTATTGTAATTTTTAACTTTTCAATTTTATATGCTTAATATAAAATACAATTTATAACACTGAAATTATCTCTGAAAGTGAAGATACATATCTATGCTAATTGTTCTAATAACTTAGATAATTAATTATTATGCATTCCTAAAATGGAATCCCATTAAGTTACTTTACTATGACGGATGCAATCATTTTGGTAATGTAAGTAATCTACACATTTTCACAGATTAATCACAGATGCTGTTCTAAAGTTGATTTAATGTGATGAATTATAATAACTCACTTATCAACATCAAGGGCCTTTTAATAACCACTCAAATTGTGCCACTTAAAAGATTTTTATTATTTAAAATAACAAATCAAATGATATGTGACTTATTTTTCAAAAAGTATATAAGACATATAATTATGAATTGAACTAATAGTTACTTGAACATTGAATAGTTTATGTTGTAAAAAGCACTATCTGATTCTATGTAAATTTACTTAGTTTAAGCCTTCCTGTCCTTACTTGTATGTCTTAATTATACTGTATTTTCTGAAGAAAATTGTTTTTTGGAAGTCCACCAAGCAGCATCCATCTTTGACTCATATGTTGATGACTTCCTAATATGTAAGAAAGAAAATGAAATGGTGGACTTTGATTCCTATATGCTTTTCTAGACTCCACTTGTCACGGTTAATCTTGGGGGCTTCCTTAGCCTTGCATATTTACCTTTAGCTTCCCTCTACATGGTATGCCAGTCACATGTCTTTGAAATAGTGAGTGAGTTTTAAAACCATGACCTCTCTTCTCCCCTTGCATTATTGAAGCTGCAACTGTTGGTCTCTGTTGAAAGTGTGTCTTCACTACCATAAATAAATGACAGCGAAAAGTGAGAGAAGCGAACTTGCTTTCCTAACTTTGTTTTAAAAACACTTAAGAAAGTTAAAAAAAAAAAGGTCTATGGTATACCTGAAACACATCGTAGATGATAATAATTAAGAGGTAGGTTGACTGTTTACCACAAGAAATTTTGAGAACTCCAAAAGCAGAAAGAGACATGACTTTTTCTTTTTAAAATATAGCTATAATATCCCACAGTGACTCAATGTTTGTGTATCTAGGAAGCCTTACAGGTTTAGTCCCCCAAGGTGGAATAAAAATCACTAAATGAGTCTTTGTTCACAAGAATGGTGCAAAAAAAAAAATCAGAGCATGTGCTCTCGAAACAGAGTAGCCCAGAAGATTGGGGGCAGGGAGTCTCCACTGAGACTGGGAATGGCGAAAAAACTGTCACAGTCACATGTCCATCAAAAGAAAACAGGTTTTTAGAGTCTGCTTCCACTGTTAGTACAAAACAGGAGGTGAAGAAATTATGCTCAAAGGAGAAATTTAAATATTGTGGAAAAAAGAAAAGGTTATATTCTTGCATCCATGAGAGTCTGTTGAGAAAACACGCCTCAGCTGAAGCATACCTAGGTCTTGTTGAATGTAAGAGATGGAATCCTGAAGAAAGCTGAACCCCCGTGCCTGGTCCCTTTCGTGCGCCAGGGAACACTTACGGGGACAACGAAGTCCTAGTTCTTCAGGGGTATAGAATGTTTTCTTGAGAAATGACCTGACTTCACAGATTTTTAGATTTTTATGTTTTATTTACTGTTAAGGAATGAATCTAGTCAGAGGATTGATTTGTAAAGTTACAGTTTTTCAGTTATGGACTGGCTATGCATTTATTCTTATATCCAGCCTTAGCTACCGATTGAGCTACATAAGTGGTGGAATTATATAAATAAAGGCAATCCCTGCCTTCAAATCCTCAAACTCAGGTGGCTGCTGCATTTGCAACAGTGCGATGACCCTGTTTGCTTGCTTACAGCCAACCTCAGGATCTGCAAGACTTCTCTGAGTACAGTGCTGAGAAAGTTTGTTAGGTGAAAAAGGAAGCTTTTGCAAGAGGAGAATTACCTTAGTTTTACCATTAAATCTGAGTGGAAAATCTAATGAAATTGGTTGTCGCAGAAGTGAATTGATCTAGTAACACCTTGACGACTATCACTCTTGCATTAGTGTGCTCCCGGAAGGCTGGATAGAATGCTTGTGGTTTGCTCTGTACTCAGCCAAACAGATATGTATGTCTGTATGTATATATCATCACATTGAAAGTGAATTTAATTGAGGGAAGAGTGTGATGATTCAGGTGCATTCTGAAAACAATGTCAGTGTATTGACCAGAAGTTTCACTTTAGAGTGAAATAGTATTTCATCATAATCTATACTCCTAGTTTCTAATTTTTTGGTGATGTTAACATGATTTCCGCTCTCTCAGTTTCTATTTTAAACTATGTAATGAAACTTTTATTGTATTATCTTCCAATTATTCATAGTTGCTAAATTATTTATATACTTAAGGATTAACTCTGTATTTTAAGAATACTAAATAATTTATTCACAAGGTGTGCACTCATTTCCACCCATAGATTATAAAAGTAGCACAATAAAAATCATAAATATGCTTTGCATTTTAATTTTTATGTATAAGCTCTGAATGCAATCGCAGTAATTATTCTCAGTGCTTAGTCTCTATGTAATCTGTAATATATACTTATGTGTATTTCATGCTTTTGCAAACATGTAATACTAAATATAATTGGCATATATGTATGAACACATGGCATATATATATATATTACATATGTTCACATACACATAAAAAGGTTCATATGCAGGTGTGGGGGGTATCTCTACTGTCTGTCTTATGGTATGTGCTCAAGGCCCGCACTGCCCTGCCTCACTTCAGCTTTTATGTACATGCATTGAGTGGTTAAGTTTAGGCTGATGCATCTCAGGCTGAGAGGCAGAAAGAAACACTCACCTTCACTGACTATTTGTGTGCGTTTTCCTGTGGCTATGAGACACTTGCCCTACAGCAGAACTCTCAATCTATGCCATTATGAAGTACTTGCATGAGTTGCCATTTCATACCCATTTTACGTGAAATAAACTAAATGGAAGAAGCTGGCCGTAATATGTATTTTTAAAGTTCATGTGAAATTTCAGTCTCTTAACAGGAATTGTAGGATTATTTCAAACAGCTTTTAGTAAAGAGTCTTGCTATTCCTCCTCTGAATAAAAATGTAACCTGAAGCAGCAGAAATTCTTGAAAATAATGAGAAAGCACAAATAATAGTTACAATGCTTACAATCATACTAATTAGAGGTAATTACTGTTGGCATTATGATACTTTTATCACATTTATATATAAATACACATGGCAGATAGATTTAATTTTCGGTTGTGCAGCTTTTGTATTTGAATGCTTAACTAAGTGCTTGTTTTAGCCCATTCTCTGTGAAAACCTGGATGTTTCTCAAAAAGTTAAAAAAAATCTAGTTTATTATCTCGGAACTTAATTTGTATGTATTTATCCAAAGTACCTGAACATGTTTGCCTACAAAATACAAACATAAAAATGTTCAGCATTCTTTATAATAACAGACTATTGGAGTAACCTAAATTTACATAAAAATATAAAAATGTGTGTTGTATTCAGAATGAAGTACTACCCTGCCTTGAAAATACGAACAGTAAATGGATTTGCACAACACAGAGGAGCCATAAACACATTTACTGAAAGAAGAAAGACAGACTAGTATTTCCTGTGCGATTTCATTCCCAGCAAGGTTAACAATTAATATGAAGAAAGGGTAAGGTCAACCGCCAAATGGTTATTATGTCTGCAGAGAGCAAAGGGGGAGGGGAGGGCATGACAGATGGCTGTCCACAGGCCTTGGGAATGCCTCCCTCTCCCTTGGAGATCGGATTCAATAGTTTGTATTTATCATTGCATCCAAACATCATGGGCTGAAACACGTTCTTTTCAGTTTAAATGCTGAGCTCACAGATCAGAGTAGTTTAGAAATATGTATGACTTTACTTAGAAAGAGATGATTAAAGTACAGTAAGTTTATATAAGCAATCTTCATCCAAATGAGAAATCTCTTAAAAGATTTAGAATACAAATATAGATTTAAAAAAGTGCAAAGGTCAAGACATCCCCTGTCTGTGACCCAGCATCAGGGAAACCAGCATCTTAATTGTGTGTTGTGTTTGAGCCTCTAGAATCACCGAAAGGAGATTCCCACTCTTTCATCATGCAGCCGTGATATTTGTTAGCAAAAAGACCAAAAAATTTATAGAAATGTAAAAAGATCTGGCACCTAAGAAGATGAAATCATAATGTTCATCATCTAGACAAAACTTGCCAGACTTGTCAGAACACAGAAATGGATGACTCTGTGTTTGTGAACCTATTGGTCAGTTAACTATGATGTGAAACAACAGAGCAGAACGTGGCAAGAAGGATTTAAAACATGGGCAAAACCATTTCATTTGTTAAAGAACCAAAAAAAATCTTAAATATGTTAAACATTTTTCATAGGCATGAAAAATATAAAAATGATATTTGGCATTCATAGATGAAACCTATGTCTTAGGTACAAAATGCCAATATAGCTATGTTTTCCTCTGCATTTATAGTGTTTATGCATTCATGTGTGATATATTCACACAAAGTGTCTCATTATTTCTTTTTATTTTAATTTCATATTAAAATGTTAGCTTCCATGTGTTCTGCAGTGTGAGTTAAGGTCTAGTTTAATTGTGTGGTATTTAACAACTTTCAGAACTGTTTAAAAACTTGTCATTTTCTCGTTGATTTTAAGTAGCAATTTTTAGCACTTATGAGTTTGACTCTGTGTAAATGTATAATCATTTTTCAAGAAAAGAAATGCTTTATGTTAATTAGGAATGCAGGCCAAAAACTAGTGTATTCTTGCTTTGACTTTGAGCAAATATTTTCGTAAGCTTGGACACCAGTCTTCTTATACATAGTATCATGTGACTCACTGAACATTCCTCACAGAATTGATCTGAAGATTTAGAGTTAAAAGGAGTCTTTTCAGAATCATAATCAGTTGGAATGAGTGGCAGAGAGTTCTGTGTGTGTCCTCTCGTCTGTGTCTGTGCATTTGAGTCTTCAGGTCGATGCATTGGATTTTGTTTTTTCTCAAGTTTTGTTGAACTCTCCTCTAAAGTTCACACTTTTTTTACTAAGAGACTTTTATGCTTTTCTTCTTGTCTTCACTCAAATTTCCATAAAGAACTAGATATTTTGATAAAATTTCAAATTGAACTATTTGAAAATGCCATTTTTTCATTAAAAAAAATGATCCCGTATAAGAATAATTTCACTTAGACAGCTTAAAATTTGTTCAATTAAGAGTAGATACAGGAAAAATCTCAGAGACAAAATGGTAGAATTGTGCTTGCTGTAAACTCAACAGAAAGATCGGAGACGCACAGAACCTTTGCTCTCCACACTAAGGGTTTTGTTTTTATTTTTGTTTCTTATCTGCCTAATTTGAATTTCAGATGCTCATTGTCCTTTGCGCTTGCCCAGTTCCTCAGTGTCATAGTATGTTCTTTCCTCAGGGCAGAGCCTGTAGGCATTGTAATGTCACATAAGCCATGGTGCTGATGCAGCATTAATTACACTTGCTTGCTATTAGGACAGATGCCCTTTGGTGTGGTCATCGGCTTGGCAGCATGGCTTCACTAGATCAGCCTTGTTTACATAAGCACATTTTTATTTCAGAAAAGTCAGTAGATGTCATCCAT
Organism: Myodes glareolus; assembly: GCF_982192425.1. Taxonomy (NCBI): domain Eukaryota; kingdom Metazoa; phylum Chordata; class Mammalia; order Rodentia; family Cricetidae; genus Myodes; species Myodes glareolus. The sequence goes on from NC_142026.1 coordinate 12,593,914, forward strand.
TTACTGGAATTCTTTCATTATTTTGTGTTTATTTCATACTGAACTAGTATTAGAGACATTGGAAGGATGGTGTCTTGAATTCTATGGAAATATTGTCTATAAAATTTGCAATAATCATAAAGTAAATGAGAGCAATATGTTATTAATTTATGAAAGGGAGCATCTTCCAATAGTAGATTTCATGGGAATTTATGGTTTATGATGACTCCAGTCTCTTTCTTTAATATACTCCCTACTGCCTAGCATAAAACTCCTTGAAAAACTTGGATGATATGTTTTTCTACATGTCATGTTAACTCTGTGTCCTCCCTGTTCAAAATTCCTTTGCTCATTTGTTTTATGATGAGGAGGGTTGTGGGATTAGACATGTGAATTCGATTTGGGGCCTCCTATAAATTCATAAGCATATTTGTGTGCCTGCACACACACACACACACACACACACACACACACACACATGTCTGATACTGGGCTAGCATTTAATACAAGTCTTCCCATATCCCAAGAATAAGTATGTTAGGACTTGCTATTGCAAGTTTGGTTATATTGTAAAAGGAAATTAGAATGTTTATTTGTAACAACCCTACTTATAATACAAATAAAACTCAGAAAATTATAGTTGACGCTGAATAAGTCAGTCATTATGCAATCATAGTTGGTCACTAAAGAAATGTATTAATAAGAACTGTTTCTAAATAAAAGAATTTTGTAATTACTATGCAATTTCTTACCTAGTTTACTTCTTTTCTTACTGGTTAAAGTATCTATTACTGAGTTTCAAAATATAAGGTCTCTTATTTTTTGATTAAAATAATACAATGTTATTTAACATTCCCAGTGTCATAATCATTTTGTTATAACTGACAATCTACCAAACATCTATTCACAACACTTTTAAAGCAAAAAACAATCATTAATATTTAAGTTATTTTCCATAGTCCTTTTATCTTATACATGATAATTATTTTTTCATGGAAATAAACTTACTGCTTAAATGTACTATAATCTGTCAAAGCGCTTTTCATCTGTCTTACAAGTATGCATATGTGCTGCTGAACTTCTCAGAGCACAGATGAACTTGTGAGAATCTGCCTTCTGGTGCCTTCACTGTGATTAAATGTGTGTTGAGGATACAGAGTGTTCCTGACAGGGGTAGGGATGTAGCCTAGCAGGCAGATACAGCCTGTAGCATGAAGAAAACCTTGTGTTCCATCCCAGCATTGCATAAATCAGGTTTGATGGTTCACTACTTAACATTATCACTTAGGAAATGGAGACAGGAGATAAGAAGGCAGCTACAGGAGGAGAGTTAGTCGCCAGTGTGGGATACATGAGAACCCAAACCAGGAAGGATGAGAGAGTACTTTCTAATAGCAGTTAGAAATGATTGATTTTACTTCATCTAGTAACTGATGGAAGCAGATGCTAGATCCACAGCCAAGCACTGGGCCAAGTTCCAGGAGTTCAGTCGAAGAGAGGGAGGAGGGATTATGTGAGCAAGTGGGGATCAAGACCATGATGGGGAAAGCCACTGAGATAGCTGACCCTAGCTCAAGGGAGCTCATGGACTCTGGACCAACAGTTGGAGAGCTAGCATGGGACTGAACTAGGCCCTAGGCATGTGGGAGACAGTTGTGTGGCTTGGTTTGTTTGTGGGGCCCCTGTCAGTGGGACTAGGATCTATCCCTGGTGCATGAGCTAGCTTTTTGGAGTCCATTCCCTGAGGTGGGATTCCTTGCTCAGCCTTGATGCATGGGGCAGGGACTTGATCTTGCCTCAACTTAAAGTGCCAGACTTTGTTGACTCCTCACAGGAGACCTTACTTTTCCTGAGGAGTGGATGCGGGTGGGAGGAGTGAGGGGGGAGCAGGAGAAGGGGAGAGAAGAGGAACTGTGGTTGGTATCTAAAATGAATAAAAAAATTAAAATAAAAAAGGAAATGATTGGTTTTAGTACCAGTAGTGAATATCAACTCCATAACTGGATGACCCGTAGTAATGGGGTTCTGGCCCCTGCTTCCAGTTTGCCAAACTCTGCTTAGTTTGGCATATTGCTTAGTCAGCATATTGACTAAATGAAGGCTATTCCCAAGAAAAAAACTGAGCTGCAGTAAAAAAATCTTGAAAATATTCTACTCTTACAGATATTCCCTTTTCACAACCCTGTCTAGATGTTTATGAAAAAAATCCTAGCATGTAGAAAAATGTCATACCTACAGACCATTTTTATGCTGAGCAAATATGGCAAAGAACCACAATCTTCCTTTGTATGAAAAAACCATGGCTGAGGGATGGCTTACTACAAGAAAAATTCATTGCTTGATTGACTTCTAGTCTGACAAAACATAATCATTTATAGTCACCTTCTTTATCAGTGGTAGTTTAACACATAATGATTTTGCTAAAAGTTTGATTAAACCAATAAGTTATTGTATTAGTTACAATCATTTGAGGTTATTATTGCTATCCAAAATTAAAGAAGTATACAATTTGTCCTAAACCAGAGAGTAAAATACTGAATTTGACCCTGCAAGCCTTTTTTTAATCTATTAATTATTTTTTTTTAAAAAAAAACTTATCTCTTCTCATTTTACACACGAATCTCAGTTTCCACTCCCTCCTCTCCTCCCACTTCCTCCACCTCCCTTCCCCCATCCAATTGTCAGAGAGGGCAAGGCCTTCCATGGGAAGTTACCAAAGTCTAACACATCATTCTGAAGCAGGACCAATGCCCTTCCCTCTATATCCAGGCTGAACAAGGTATCCCTCCAAAGAGAATTGGCTCCCAAAAGCCAGAATAAGCATATATATATATATATATATATATATATATATATATATATATATATATATATATATATATTGTTCTGGTCTCCTTGCCAGGCCCCACAGTCTGCCCCAGCTCTAAAACAACAGTCACTCACATTCAAAGGGCCTAGTTTGGTACTTTCCTGGCTCCCCCGACTGTCAGACCAGAGTCAAGGGCTCCCATTAGCTCAGGCAAGCTGCTTCAATGGGTATTCCTTTTATAGTTCTGACCCCTTTGCTCATTATTGCTCCTTCCTCTCTTTGACTGGACTTTGGTAGCTCAGCCTAGTGCTGCACTGTGGATCTCTGCATCTGCCTCCATCAGTTGCTGGATGAAGTTTCAATGATGGCATTTAAGATAGTCATCAATATTACTACAGGGCAAGGCAGTTAAGCAACCTCTCCATAATTGCTTAGAGTCATAGCTGGGGTCATCCTTGTGGATTCCTGGGATTGTGGATTTCTCTAGTGCCAGGTTTCTTGCTAGCCCCATAATGGCTCCCTCAGTCAAAACATCTCTTTTCTTGCTCTCCCTCTCTATCCTTGACCATCCTGTTCCCTCCAGTTCTCCTCCCCCCTCCCGTTCTGCCCTCCTCCTTTTCTGCTCTCCCTTCTTCCCCCATCCCCACTCTCCCAATTTTCTCAGGAGATCTTTCCAGGGGGAGATTTATGTATGTTTCTTTTAGGATTCTCCTTGTTACCTACCTTCTCTGGGGTTGTGGACTATAGTGTGGTTATCCTTTGCTTTACATCTAATATCCACTATGAGTGAGTACACTCCATGCTTGTCTTTCTTTACATCTAACATCCACCTATGAGTGAGTACATACCATGCTCGTCTTTCCGAGTTCTTTTCTAGTTTCATCAATTTACATGTGCATCTCTTCTGTACTTTTTGACTAAGATCAATATAGGCCTGCGAGACTTTTGATTTCATATTTCTATACCAGTTTTCATGGATTGATGAATTTTTGTATGTCAAAATTTTCCCAGTTAGTACAATTCAGTAAAATAATTTAAAATAAAAAATCAATTATTATAATGTCATTTTAACATTGAAAAACAATTTATTCAAATCAGGTCTTGATAGAGTTGAACTCATAAGGCCACATGAGAAACAAGAACTTATGGCCACTGCTTTTTTTGTTTTAACTATTTGTTTTTCTTAAAGCCATATTTAAAAACCATTGAAGAAGGATATGGTGATCTCTGGCCTATAATTCCAACATTCAAGATGTGAGATGATTGTGAGTTTGAAACAACTCTGAGCTATGCACAAAACTTAGTTTAAAAAATTCCTGGAAACTTGGGAAGGCGTCATATGCCCATAATCTCAAGAGCAGAGCCCGAGGAAGGGAGGAATATGACACCAACCTGAAAAAGATACTAAGCTTCTACATGAAAACTAACTCATACAAACTGATAACTCATTGTGTTTCTGACTGCAGCCTTATTGTACGAAGTGTGAATAAGTCAGACAATATTTGATAGATATGTATCTATATATACATGTATATGTGTGTACACATATATGTGGGCAATTATATAATCATATATTTGAACACATATATGGACATGCATAAATATGTGTATATATAATCATTTATTTTTATCAATGTACACAACCAAAATGGCTAGTACAGAACACCTAAGATAATAAACATTTCGTAGAGCTTTAAGTTTAGTTTTTTGTTTTTTCTTTGAAACGTTAATTAACATGGGTCTCTCAGCCTTGAGTTAATTATTTTGTTCAGTAAAATAGAGAAATTAGAAGAACTTAATAGCTAAAGTAATATTTTCATATTGTGAAAAGTATATTTCATCTTCTTAAAGGGTTTCATTTACAGTCCTTTACTATGGGAAAGCTGGAACTGAACTAGCATGTAATTATACATTTTATTGAGAGTAGCCTGTGCTGTGACTTAAAAAGAATATTTTATTTTAACTTTTGTATTTCACAGCCATGAAAGTGTCAGGGAGAATGGGAAATGCTTGGCAACTTGAGTACCCCAGGGAAACAAAGAGAATATGAAATATTTAGGCAAAAAGCTTGCTGAGTTGTTCATGTGTGTTCACACGGAGTAGGAAAAGTTGAGTTTCAAGAGAACATAAAATGCGAAGACCAGCTAGGAGAATTGCATTGCCATCATCAATGCTTGGGCCACCAGTAACAAATCTGCTTCTTCCTTTGTGGGTTGAATAGTGCTGTAGTAAATCGTTGCTGATTGGTGGGGAGGCATTGGCTGGAGAAGAGTGGTAAGGCCCCTTTAGAGACACGTGAAAAATTAAGAACAGTAATTTCAGAAAAAACTAAAGTGAGAACAAAGGCTTGTACTCATTTGGTAAAAACCTATACATAATTAATACGTTGTTTTGTTTAGAGAAAGGAGTGATGTTAGTAATCCAGGTATACTGACTAGGACTGAGAAGCGGGCAGAGGCAGGAGCTCTATTGCTCCTTCACTGTTCTCAAGTGTTACTGACCCTCAGTTTTCATAGTCAATACATCAGAACCAAAATTGGTCAATTCTTGATGAGAATTTCCATATTGAAATACAGACTGAACATAAGAGTGAATATTTTATTGAGGCACTTGTTTCATATTTATGTGAATAGGAAAGTTAAAATGTTTGGCTGTAATATAATATAAATACAAATTGTGTGTGTAATGTAATAGAGTATAAACTGGGTTAATGAATATTAAATCCATTTGAGGATAGTAGTGGTAATAATTTACTTTTGAATTCTTATTTTAATATTATATAAAATAAAAAGGATAAGTATCTTTATGAATCTTTAATTTCATTCACATTTTCTTAAAACACTATGGCACTGTACAGATTGTTTAGTGGTTAAGAACACTCTAACCTCACAGGTCACTTTGTTTTCCAGCACCCACATCAGATGACTCACAACTGCCTGTAACTCCAACTCTAAGGCATCCAAAGCCCTTTTCTGGTGTCTGTGTTCACTTCCTTGTGTGTACGCATAAATACATAGGCACATACCCAAAAATAAAAATGAAATCAGTGTTAATAAAAGGAGATATTACTTTCACATTATAACCCGATAGGAAAAACACCATCTACTCAAAATTTAAATAAAGAAAAATACAAAACAGAATACGGCATTGTTACTATTTAGGTTTTGTTTAATCTGAGTGCTTGTAAACCACTCACTGCCAATAAAGTCATTGCATTAGCTTGGCTTCCTCAGTAGCCTTCCCTTGCTAATGCTTCATGAGGATGTGAGCACAAGGACCAGGAAATATGAGCTTTTCTTAGTGAAAATGCAAGTCTTTTCCTTTTCATTATGCAAATGTGAACAGGAAGAGTGAAGTGATTCAGCTTGAAGTCACCAAAGCATTACTGATTTCAGTTCTTTTCGTTGTTGTTTTCTAGGTTTTGTGTGTGTGTGTGTGTAAATATATTAAAAATAAAAAGTGAAGGTGCAGTTAGCCAACCTACACACAAGCAGAGCAGTATCTAAACACTGAAAACTTAACCATTGTTCTTTTTTGTTGTTTTTTTATTTTGAATTTTAATTTTTTTATTCATTGAACATACCAACCATAGTTCTTAAATAATTGTTCTCCATTTTTTTCATTGCCATGTGTTTTCTGGTTTTGCTTGAATTATGTAAATGCTTGTGTCTGAGATATACAACAAATTGTTCTCAAAGTAAGCATACGAATAAGAAAAAAGAATAAAAAGAATCAGTCAGTGTGGAGGCTCAAAATTACGAGCCAGTTTTCACCTTGACCAAAGGTCAGAGCATTGGGACTTGTTTCTAGTTCCTTCAAGGTTATTGTGCTTCTACCTCAGGCAAGGGTCCCGCCTAGCTGTAAATCAGAGGGTTCTGCTCTCTCAAGCTTATTGTCAGCAGGCAAGGCTAAATGCCAGGTCTTGTGCTCCAGGAATAGAGAGGTAGATCTGTTCCTACCTGAAACAAAAGTCTAAGGATCCAACTAAGTTCCAGTTCCCTTTATGGAAATAACTTGGGATTCTACCCAGGGAGTGGTTTGCCTACAGAGTGTTTTGGTCTCAGGTGTAAGTGTGACTTGTTTTGTTCTGGCAATGGGATGTTTAACTATGAATGTAGCCACGACTTTCAATTGGTTATGTTCATTTCCTTATATCATGTTAATGTAGTCTTTTGTCTTACTCTTACCTTTTGGGGCCAAGGGTATTTTAAGCAGTTGGAAATTAAATGTGGGCAAATTTTCAGTACCCATGAAAATTCCCAGCTGATACTATCCTACATATTTCTCTGTTTTATTGTTTTCATTGGTATCTTCATATTCTTTACTATATTTCTAATCCTCATGCCCTTATCCTGGCCAGAGGTATTTTTGTCCAGGCTGGTCCCTGATAAACCAAACAGAAAACAAATATCAGAGTCATCAAGGAAAGGGAAACATTGTTACCGTGGGAAATTTATTAAATTTGATAGATGTCTAGGCAGAGTTCTTAGAAAAGCAGAAGGGTTCTAATCACCAATATCAGGAATGAGTGAGGGTCTTCAGCTCCAATTCTACACTTAAAAGCTTATCACAGCACATTAAGAACGGTTTTATTACGAGTAAATTTTATAACTTAGATGAAATGAGTATATGATGTGATAGTGAAAGATCCCCAGAGTGGGGAGACTCTCACTCAAGTCTCGGGATAACACGACCACCCAGGAACTCACGAGAGACCATTCTTGCTGCAATCACATGAGGTTTATTGACAAGAACCAGCATGCTGGGTCTGAAACTCACTTCCCACACACAGGTAGAAGAGTTTGACCCTGAGTAGCTGGGAGAAGGGATATTTAGGGGAAAAAAAAAACACAACCCAAAGTGGGTAGGGAGGGCATCTTTGGAAAAGTCCAAAAATGCCAGTGATAATCACAAGGGGGTAACTCCCCGTTTCTCAAGATTATTCTCAAGATTATAATCTAATTTTATGGTCAGCTAGTTCCTGGAACAGAGTCACTGAACCGGCTAACCTAAATTTTTGGCTCTTCTCTCTCTGCTAGATTTTTGGCTCTATTTTTCCTGCTAGAGGGGTCTGGATTTATCCGGTCTTTCAATAGACATAAACTATTTGAATTTATTCAATACAAAATAGAAGGGGTCAGTGAGATGGATTAGCAGGTAAAGAGCTTCTCACTCAAGAGTCATGACCTGAGTTTAAGCCCCAGAACCACTTATTTGAAGGTGGAGGAGAGATCTGACTCCCCAAAGTTGTCTTCTGCCCTCCACATGCACCTTATAGCATGTGCAACCCCATCACATAAATGTAAATAAAATTTAAATAAAAAGGGCAATAAAGATGACCTAAACATCCCTAAGAAAGTGATGAGACTGAATATCTCAGCTGTGGAATAATCTTTCTGAGTACTGTGTGAATATGTCACTACGATTGGTTTATAAACAAGCTGACTGGCCAGTAGCTGAACAGAATAAAGATAGGTGGGAAAGCCAAACTGAGAATGGGGGGATGAGAAAGGGTGGAGTCAGAAGAATTGCAGTCAGCTAGCCAGCCAGCCAGGGAACAACTTAGACACACAAAATGGAATAGAGGTAAAAAACCACAAGTCTTGGAGCAGCGCACAGGTTAACAGAAATGCATTAAGTTGTAAGAGATAGTTAAATAAGGCTAAGCTATTGGCTGAGTATTTATAGTTAATATAAGTCTCAGTGTGCTTATTTACCAGTGGCTGTGGGACAGGAAAGCTCTGCCTATACATCTCTTTATGAGTTTTTCACTTTTGTGAATATTCTTATGTTTTGCCCATTTTTCTTGCTGGTTCTCAGTATTTCTGCCTTTTGTTTTTATCTTATGTTGTTTTATAAATAGATGGCTTTCTACTTTCAGACATTGCAAAAAATCCTTTTTTTCTTTTGATTAATTTCATGTATGGAGTCTTTTATTGAATACTAATTCTTTTTCAGATTTTTCCCCTTCTACACTTTATATTTTGAATATTTCCACATCCCTAGGTAAAACAATACTCTTGTGTTTTCATAGGTCTTCTGTTTTGCCTTTAGATATGGGTATTTGATCCTTTGTATTCCAGTTTGCTCTTCTGAATGCAGCAATTCTTCATTGATCAAGTTTTTCTCGGACAAATGCGCATCTTTTCGTCTAGCATCAGCCAGATATTGGTCATTCATCTTCCCTGCTTCCCTATTGCCTTTACGTTTAGTGCTGTGGATTTGAGACAATGCAATTTGTAAGATGGCTTTTGTTATCTGGTATTATTAATCCATTTGCTCTTTATATTTTCATTGCCTAGCAGATCATTCCCTTTTAAGGCCAAAAGAGTATTCCAGTGTCTAGACAAGCTACAATTCAACCATTCATCTACTGAGGAGCAACTCATTTGCTCCCACATTCTGGCCACTATAAACAAAACTGTTATGCATATCCACGTGTAAGTTGTTCTTGTGTGTTTTTGTTTGTTTTTAACTTTAAGTTTTCAGTTCCTTTCAGTAAATGCAAAAGAATGTCGATTGCTCTGTTGCTTGATAAGATCATTCAATTTTATAAAAGAAACCACCAAAACCCTTTAAAAATAGTGTTCACATTTTGCATTCCTACCAGCAATGGATGAGCTGAGTGAATAGTTCTTACTACACATCTTTGCCAACATCAGATACTCTTATCGGTACAGACTTTGGCCATTGTGCTAGCTGTGGGCATAGTTTGATTTGGGCCATCCTAACAGCTGTTGGATGGTGGTAGCTCATTTTGTGCCTACCCCCATGTTGGGATTTTGTCTGACTTGAGAGTACACGAGTCTTGAGCACACTGTCAGAACTATTGAGAGTTCATATGTATAACTGCCCTGTTGTGTCCCAGAAAACAGTGTTTCCTTGTAGTTATCTACCACCCCTGGATCACAGCTGTTCCTCTTCCTGTTCTGCAGTGGTTCTTGAGACTTGGGATAAAGGGTGTGATGTTTCTATTTAAGGAGGAACGCTCTTCAGTTTCCTGTTTGCTGCATGTTGGCCAGTTGTGGATCTCTGTGTCAATCACCATCTACTGCGAAAAGGAGCTTCTCTGGAGAGTTTTAAGGGAAGCACTAATCTGTGGGAAAGGCATAAGTTATTAGGTACTTTTTAAATACTATGTCCATTTAGCAGAACGATAGTAGTAGGTTCTCCCCTGGGGCCTATGCTTTGTCCAGCCACAGCTTCTCAGCCCCCATAATCGTATTCATACCATGTCTCGGGGTTACTATTGCTATAAAGAGATGCCATGACCATGGCAACTCTTAGAAAGGAAACATTTACTTACAGTGGCTCACTTACAGTTCAGAGGTTCAGTCCATTATCATTAAAATGGGGAACATGGTGACATTCAGGCAGATATGGTATTGGAGTTGAGAGTTCTTTATCTTGACCCAGAGGCAAGCTTAAACAAAAGAGATCTCAAAGCCTGTCAATACTGCCACTCCCTTTGAGGGCCATTTTCTTTTTAACCACCACATACAGTCTTGTGGAGCTGGCCTTAAGCCAATCATCAAGTCATTGGTCACTTCTGTGACCTTAGGATGCTCTTGTACCATTAAGGTCCCTTATTCCCTCCTCTACCCTACCCTTCCATCCTCCATTCCACTTAACTCTTCCTATTCTATTATCCTCCTTTCCCCTTTGTATTTGTCTTTGTAGGTATGAATTATTTGATTCAGAATTAACATTTTAATCTCTATCTATTTATGTGTGAATTTAATACATTTCCTTTTTCTGAACAGCTAAATAAATTTTCTAGTCTATACCTGTCCCACATTTTCAATATCCATTCTTCTGTTGATGGACATCTATGATTATTAATTACAATTTTCTTAGTTTTTTCACACATGTGTACTATATATAGCAATTATCCTTACTCTTCCATCCCATAATATCTACCCCAGTTCTTCCCATAAATCTCTGTGTTTGTTCATGTCACTCATTTTGTGTGTGTGTGTGTGTGTGTGTGTGTGTGTGTGTGTGAATAACCAGGGAAGTTTGTGTAAATAAGAGTTTGGAGCTATCCACTGTATCCTGGTGGGTTTAGTATTGAGTATAAACGAAAGACAATGATGCCCTGTCTCAAAATTGATCAGTATGCAATAGTTTGCAGAGAAAGAGTGGGGTGTCATGAGTCCCTCCCACTTCCTGTTTATAGGTCTAGTCTTGCGTGGGCCCAGTACAAGTCATGAGAGCTGTTGTGTGTTAACGACTGCAGTGCTGTGTCCCCTCTACAGAACAGCTTTCCATGCCCCTAGTCCTGTCTCTTGGCTTCTCCGTACCTCCTGCTCCTCTTCCACAATGGCCTGAACCTTACAGGTTGCTTAAGACTGGACTGACATCAGTCACTCACCTTTTATATCTTGTACAGTCACAAGTCCCTGAATTCATGGCCATTCATGTTAGAATGTATTTAGATATATACTTTGCAAATATTTTCTCTTGGTCTATGGGCTTCACTTTTTATTATTTTTCTAGTAATTTACAAAGAGCAGAAATGTTTATTTTAAATAAAATGCAGAATATTAATTTCTTTCCTGTATCATGGTCAGTGGAGTTCTTCCTAAACCACCAGTCTCAAATCCTCAACTACCAATATTTTCTTCTATATTATTCTGTACAAAGGTGCCTTGTTTTATGCTTAGAGCTGTGATTATGAAATTTTTGCGTTACTCACTTGTTTATATCACCTCTTACTCCAAGTTTCTTTTAATTTCCTCATTCATTTTGATACCTGTGTTTTATGTGTAAAGTTTGCATTTGTTGTTTGATGACCACTGGTTCAGTATTATGTTCAAGAACAGTACATTTATGATGACTTTGCGTAAATGATAGCAAAATAAACAAACATTGTTTTAATTGGGGCATACCAAGTGCTAGTACTTCTAAGTTTTGCTTTGAGGATTAAATTTCCTCCTGAAACTCCTAGAAACAAAGACCGACTTCTGGAATCCAAGTGCTGGCTCAAAGAGAGTTTGTCTGGGAAGAGCTCTCTTTAGTTCATAGAGAGCCACTTTTTCATTTTGTATGTAATCTGCACTTAGATTGCTGTAAAATGAGGTCTTTGAGTATAGAGCCTGTAGAGTCCAATTATTTGGAAGACATGCAACTTCTCTGTGAACAAGGACTCTCAAACCTGACTGTTTCTTCAGGTCTGGTGTGGGGCCTTTACCTGAGTCGGTTGTTCACTTTTGCTCCTTCGTGGTCCTCTGTCACTGTCCATCCTTGTTCTGTCTCTGATGTTGCGGACCAGAATGACAGGTGTGTCCTGCTTTCATTGACTGTGGAGACAGATCACAGCTCTTTCTGTGGGGTCACTTTGACCTCACTGTGGGAAAATTAAAAGTCAGAGAACTATTTTATTCATTTTGCATGTATCCCCAGTGCTGAAATATAAATCAAAAAATTGCATGTGAGTTTCAGGTTGAATATCCATGATGACATATATGGGCATATACTAAGAATAATTGAATTAAACTAATATGCTACCAACATTAAAAACTGAACTCCATCCTTTGGGGAAAAATACTAGGTTAAGACAATAACAATTGACATTGGTGATTATTACTATGAATAATCATACAACAGACAGAGACAGAATTAGGTGAAAGGACTTTAATGGAGGCATCTTGTTAGCATTTCTGATTTTGATGTTCTCTTAACATGAAAAGAGATGGATTCCTGAAAAGAAAACCCACGCAGGAATAAGACAAAGCATGGCATGGTGAGCGGGAATCATAACTACCTTACAAGCGGTTTCTCTCCTGCCTTCTGCCTTTAGAGAGTCAGAGAAATAAAGTTGTTTAATGAATGTGAGGTTTAAATACCCTTTGGGAATTTAAATTGCTATTGAAAATCATGTGTAATGTGGTTACATTTCTTTGCTTATGGAGTGGGAGGAGAGAGGGAAAAGAACCCGAGGCTAACAGAAACAGATTACACCTCACCTATGGAACATAGATTAAAATAATGTATTTTATTGTGGCTCTCCCTTCAGAATTCAAACTAAATTTCATTTACTTTTTCTATTTAAGTAATAACCTCAGGGCTCTTTTAAAAAATCATTATCAGAAGATAACCTAATACATCATTGATATAGTTTCTTCCTATGACAGTATCATTGACAAAATAGCGTGTTGGCAATATCACCCTTTTATAGTCTCAAAATGATAAAATAGAGAAGGGTTCCCGAAATGCAATTTTCCTCATAAAAATAGTCAGGATGAATTCTTTATTTTCTTGCTTTGTTTTATTGAAAGAGAACCAATATCAAATACGACATAGCACTTTGCTTTGAAAATGAATATTTAGTTACTCTACACAAGTTCATAATGTATTTTCTTTTGGAATATCTTACAGTTATTTATCATGCAAAATGGCTTCTTTTAAAACCAATGTTCAATGTCAGGGCTTTCACTGAATGTAAACATTTTAATTATAACTATGTGAAACTTTAGAGAATAGTGTAAATGGCTTTTTAAATCATCCTATTTTCCATATTGAAGAAGTGTGCTTTAAATTAAGGCAGATTTTTAATCAGAGGAGTGAATTGCAAGATCATATGGTGTGCAACTGTATATATACAATTGGATAAACAATACAAATCTCCCCTCTCTCCTTGGTTCTGACTTCACCTAGTCTCCACATTTCACCTGGAAGTAGCCATTTAGTATATCATGTGTAGCCATCCATCCAAGTATTTATTCATCAAGGAACTGTGATATGTTTATGAGAGTCTTATGTACCAAATGTTTAACACATTTTTACATATTTCTAATATTTTTGTTTGTATGTCATAGAAGGTCTTCATAAATTGGTGTATAAAAGATTTCCTCAAATAGCTAACGTCATCCATTCATTCATTCACCTAACACAGTGTACGATATAATGCACTTAGTCTCTAATAAAAACATGTGTACCAAAATTTTTCTTAATGCTTTTTCTGCTTACAGTGAATTGTGTATCCTAATGTTTGGGGGCATATAAATATGTATTCATATCTGCATGTGAATATTCTGAGCTTAATGTTAATATTGATAGATAATGTCTTAGTCATTGTTCTATTGCTGTGAAGAGACACCATGACCAAGGCAACTCTGATGAAAGACAGTGTTCAAGTGGGGACTTGCTTACAGTGTCAAAGGTTTAGTTCATTATAATCAAAGTGAGAAGCATGGCCGCATGCAGGTAGGTGCTGGAGCAGTAGCTGAGAGCTCTATGCACTTATATATTGGAAGAAAAATAGTCTGTACCCACCCCCAATGACACACTTCCTCCAACAAGGCCATACCTCCTAATCCTTAGAATCCTTTTAAATGGGTCATGCCCTGACAATTAAGCATTCAAATATATAAGACCATGGTGGCATTTTTATTCAAAGCACTACAGATAATAATATTGGAATTTCCCCATTTTAAAATTTTGTATTAGTTTTGTTATCCTATTAAATTTATTTCTGTGTAGCTGTATCAATCTGATAGGTTATTGGTATTTAGGACAACTTTGATTTTGAGGTTGAAAATCACTATTAAAGCCATTCTGTTATTCTCTGTGTGTTTGTTGCTCAAATATTTTGTTTATTTGAGAATCTTCTGTTGGTTTCTCATCTGAGAGAATTCTTTTTTAAAATGATGTAACTGCAAATATTTTCCTTTCTGTCATTGTATTTTGAATTTTCTTGTGGTCTTCAACTTTTACATTTGGTGTTAAAAGCTTTAAAAAGGTTTTTCCATTTCTTTTAGAGAGTTCTTCTCATTTCTGTGTTTTTCTAAACACATTCTGAGAATAGACCTATAACATAATATTCAGATAGGAATTTTATAATGTACACTTGAAACAATTTTCCTATAATTTTCTTATAGCCTTTGTTGCAGAATTTAAAATTTTTGGTTTTTTTTCAGGATAGGGTTTCTCTGTATAGCTTTGGATCCTGTCCTGACACTTGCTTTGTAGGCCAAGTTGGCCTTGAACACACAGAGATTCACCTGCCTCTGCCTACTGAGTGCTGAGATTAAAGACATGTGCCATACTTCCCAGTGAATTTTAAATTCTTATGAACTTGTGTTCCTATGCTAAAATGTTTTTTTCTCATGCTAATCTCATAGGACTTTTCTTCTTAGATTTCCTTCTAATAAATTTGCTGTTTCTAGTTATAGTTAAGTCTTTTGTGTAGTTGAATTTACCTTTTCCTGCACTGCAGGCTGAGGACGGAACCTTCTGTGTGCTGGGAAAGCACTCACCACTGAGAGATGCTATCTTCAGTCTGCTATTTCACTTTGAATATGACATGAGAAGCAAGTTGCACTGTCTGACTTAACAGTAGTCCTCAATTTTTTTTTAATAGAAATGTCATGCAAGAAAGTAGATACATAGACCAAAGGAACAGACTGTAGAGGTCAATCTATACATGTGATAAACTGGTTTTTAGCCAAAAAGTGAAGAACAGCTAATAGGAAAATGACATTTTGTTTAACAAATGCTGATCAAACTGAGGTCTATGCATGAAAGAATGTAGTTAGATAGCATAATCTAGTTACAAAATGTATGAATACCTGCTCAGTTGTTTGTTCCTGTATCACATTTTCTTTGCTTGTATATTTGAATACCTGGTTTGTTTCTTTCTTCACATAAGTTTTTTAATTTAATGTAATCCTTTTTTGTTCCCTTTTGCTTTAACAAATTTGAGGCAAGCCTCTGAAATCAGAAAAAGAAGATGTTGAAAATCGAATAGTACTCGAGGTAAACACAAAGTGTTTGTGTTTCTGTACCTAGTTTATTTCATTTAGCACAATGTCTTCCAGGTTTTCTCTTGTTCCTCCTGAAATACTCTTAAATACAAGCAAGACATGATGTTTTAAAGCCAATAACTTCAAGTTTACAATTTTAATTCCTTTTTTTTGAACTCTTTAAGAAAGCATACAGTTTTAATTCCTAACAACTTTAGTTATAACTTGACTTACAACAAATTATTTTTTCTTGTTTCAAACTTATCATTGTTTTTATTTTTCTATCTTTCATTTAAACTTATATCAGAATATTATACCTAAATCAAGCATATTAATATTTTTTTAGTGTTTGATTATTTGTTCTCTACATCAAATGTGTCTTCATTCAAATCTTATTTATTGAGTGTTTTTCCTTGGAAGGTTATTTCTAAAGTCTCTTCATTCAGACCTTGCTTTTCATCAGAGCATTTATGTGCATTTTACTCCATTGTCTACATCCCACACAGCATAGACACAGGCCCACATTATACTATTCCCATTTTCATTCCTCATGTCTACACACATTTGTCTACTGGGTGGCCACAACAGCACAGATCATGTTACCATGTTATAGCTGAAGTCAAAAATCTTACACTGAAGAAAAATGCTGAAGAATCAGCATACTGTCTTGAACGTACTTAAGTCAATAGTCTTTAAAATATGAAAACAGTTGTTTGTTTTCTGAGAGTCACCTCCAATAATTTGATTCTGCTGGTCTGATCACTGTGTGCTGATCAGCGTCACTGCTCACTGCTCATCTTAAATCTGCCCTGGATCTGTGCCTCGGCCATCATAACTTTTAAGGTCTACCTTTCCTCAGTTTGTTCTGTTATTTTTTTTAGGTCTGTTGATATACACCACATGTGTACCATACCCCCTACTCCTTATAACTTTATCAAAATGCATTTTGGGACAGTTTTGAAAAACTGGAAAGTTATAAACCATTTAAGTAGTCTGTCTTGTTCCTCTTTTGAGGTTAAATCACGGGAATACAATTAAATACTAATTATGAATGTTTTTACATGATTTACTTTCTGAAGGATATGTGTTTTCTTCCAGATTATATATGTAGGAAATTTCATTTTCAAGCATTTTGAGTGCAATGTATGTGATCATGCTATTTAATAGGCATGAGTCAAAATTGTATTAATTTCTCACACAGATGCTTGTGATCAAATGAATGTAAATGTATTGGCAACTGGAAAAGTAACTGAAAAATGATCTCACACTCTCCATTTCTGCCCTCAGGGCACCACACTAACAAGTTCTAGAAATTAAAAATGTACAACAGTATTGCGAGCCCAGCTGTCCTTCAAAGATCACTGTTGGGTGGTAATAATATGTTTTTATAATGAAAAAAATTATTGGATGTTTTGTGACACAGATAATATTAAAGGCTAATATTTTAGATACTTTTTTATTCTGCAGAGATTTAGTTGATCAGTTTGTATGGTAGATATGTGTTAGAAATGAAGAAATGAAAGCTCTTCTGAGTTGAGTTTTATAGTAAGACCAAAACTGATGGAACAGTTAAAGTAAATAAAAAATCTTCATCTTCACAAAGTGCACAAAATAATATTTATTGTTTCAAAATAAGAGGAATGCAAGTAGTTGTTCTATGCCTGTCTTCTTTTGAACAAAATAACAACTGTAATCCTGAACCATGATTTTCTGTATTTGTCTTAAAAAAAGAAGTAGAAAATGGAGGAGGAAGAAGAGTTGTCGTCTTAAGTCACCTGTGAATTACATAGTTTTTCGATTCAATATTAGTGGTTGTGCTACTTTCATTGTATAAACTTAGTGAATATCTGAACCTTTAGCCTCAAGAAGACAATATGCCATGCCGGGTTTCAGAGATGAAATTATTGTCAATTTCATCACTTCTCCCACTGCTAACTGCAAGTAATTTTAAAGAGAAACAAGGGGAAATTTTTCACTTAGAAAGTTGACAGGCATAACACAAGTGTTTCTGTTTGCCTGTCTGACTTCTTAACAATTTAATCTAAACCACAAAGCAAGTTCCACTGGTTGTACTTAAACAGTTCCTCAGTATATATGTAAGATTAGAGTTCTTGTAGTTTTATCTTAATTGCTCTCACAGTAAGAGAGGTTTAACAAGTACAACAAGGCTAAAAATAGCTCAAATCTTGTAAATTTTCATTGGCTTTTTAAACATAAAAATGTAATTTTCCAGTGGGGCATTAGATTAAGGATTCAGAGAGACCATGTTTTTCTAATTACAAATACATAAATATATACTACTGCTACTACAAAACCCCAAATTAGCTTATTTTCAAAATGGGAGCACTTAATATAATTAGTCTTACATTACTTTTGTGTGTAAAGACTAGTATTTTAGCTGCAGTATTATGTTAATATGTTTTCAATTTGCATATACATTTTCTTGTATTTTGTGGTATTAGCCATAAATACTACTTACAAATAGTTACAAAGTTAACTGAGATACAATGATTAACATGCACACAGTCCCCTACCATTTCTGTTGGAGCACAGACACATGGCAGTCATATATTGCTTATGTATTATAAGATTTGTACTTTTAATTAGCACATTTTAAAAAGTAAGAAATGTAAAGTTGCATTAAGTCTACTTTATTTACATTTCCTTTTTATTTCTGAAAGCAACTTGCTGTAAGATAAAAGGAATATGAATCTTAAGGCATTCTGTAATATAATGAATGAAATATTTTGAATTTAACATGTCACTGAAATATTGGAATATTAGCTATTTATGGAGAACAAAAGAAATGATTATAAATTGTCTCTTCACTGGTTGAACGAGCAAAGTTTGCTATTTATCCTTTATGGGAAAATAACACATATACCTTCCAAACAACTCGCCGTTGAGATTGCACTTGGTTGTAAAGTAATGTTAAGAAAGTTTGCATCAAAACTTAACATTATAAGTACACAACTAGTAATTATCTCTGTGCTCTTAGTTCCTGTCCTTTGGCACAACAGTGACTTGGCCACCTTCTCTTTTTTAATCATGTGGTAACAGATTAAGTTTTCTGCAGTTCTTGTTATGCTAACTTTAGGGGGGGAAGTGTTTTTTTCCACAGTAGAATTAAAAATGTCTCTTCTTGAGTTTGTTCTTCTATATTTGTTATATTACCTTTACCAGTTTAATTAATAGAGTTAGCATTTTTTTAGTAGCCACCTCTTTTTACTTTTGTTTACAATGATAAGAAAATTAATACAAATTAAATTGTTACCAGATTCTGTTTGTGTCTTAAATTCTGGCTGTGTATTAGTACATTAATTGCTTCAAGTAATAGCATAGGTATTAGATATAATAATTAAGGTTTTTACTATCTATTCATTCTGAAGCAATTTTAAGATTTATTTATTAATTTTGCATACAGTGTTCTGCCTGCATGTATGTCTACATACTAGAACAGGCCATCAATCTCATTACAGATGGTTGTGAGCCACCATGTGGGTGCTGGGAACTGAACTCAGGACCTCTGGACGAGCAGCCTTTGCTCTTAACCTCTGAGCCATCTCTCTAGCCCCCTGAAGCAATTTTAATAAGTTTAATTTTAAAGTTAAGATTGCTAAATATCACTGTCTAGGCATTATGATCATGTTCATGCAAAACAATACACATTTCTTCACCTGGAACAAAATGTTGCTGTCTCGGGAAGATTATGATTAATGAGGAGTGAGAGGATTTTCAATCCAAGATGTTGTCATATGTTTATAATTATGCCATAAATTCATTTGCTTTATTTCAACAAAAAACATTTTAAATACTATTGCTCTTTTTTAAAGAATTTATAAATGCTTCCTTTCTGATTCCTTCTGTAGGGGAAGTCTAGGCCACCTGTGGCATAACGACGTGTCTCTCTCAGTTGTGTCTTGAATGTGCTCATATGTAATGACATCCTGCTGGATCTTCTTGCCAGCTGTCAGACTGAAAGCTCTCTTTGTTAGAATACTATCTTTGATCAAATCAACATCTCCTTTTTGAAGCCTTTTTTGTTGGAGTAAAAATGTTCGCTGCAGGCCTGGAGAGATGGCAGAGCAGTTAGGAGCAATGACTGCTCTTCTGGAGGACCTGGGTCAGAGCGTCAGCCCCACACTGCAGTTATAAAAGTTCCCTAGATACAGGAGATCCGACATTCTCTCTTAGCTGCCATGGGTACACAGGCACACATACAGGCAAAACACCTATGTGCTCTTAACAGGAAATCAAATACCAGCAGACTTTCCCTGTAAGCTGAGAATGGGCAGGCTGTGTCCTAATGGGATTTTTGTGGCCCATGTTCAGAAATTAAGGCAGACATAGTTTGGCGAGAGCATTTTATTTTATTTTTTATTCTGCACACTCCTGCATCAAACCTCAGTAGAGTTCACTGTCTTAACTTAGATATTCCTTTTCATCTCTCATTTTTCTTCCTTTGTGGGGGGATGGGTATGTGTAAATGTGTGTCCGTGTATTAGTTTACTCAGAATTTAAACTATATTATGAAGTCGGAGTTTGCACACATCTGCAGTTTATTTATTCATTTGTCGGGGCTGGGCTTGGAAGTCCTGGATCGGAAGTTGACAGAAATGGTGTCTGTGGGGGCCAAGTTCTGACATGAACGGCAGCTTCACTTGGTGGAAGGGCTTGCTAGCTCTTTCCTAAGGCCCCACTTCCTAATATGCTTGGGATTAGGATTTCAACATAGAAATTCTTTGGTTGTCACAAACATTTAATCCATGGTGGTAAAATTCAAGTATTGATCTTGTCTTTTTTCTTTCAAAAAGTTGAATTCCATTGTTTTGATCTTCTTTAAACTGGGGGATTCTTTAAACTGGGATTTTCTTTGTTTTTCTTTCAGTATTTAATTGGACTTAATTTGTATTTTGATACAAATGAAAATACATTTTTAAAGTTGTAATTTAAGGTTATTCTCTGCTCCTTTAAAGTAATATTTTCATATATGAAGTGTAGAGTTTTGAATCACCAATGATGTCAATTACAACTTGCTTTCTATTAGTGTATAGGGTGGGTTGCTTTAAAAGACCAAAAACTTTTTTTAAAAAATTGCCCGGATCTGATAGACTTAGTGTGTTAAATAAACATCAATTTACTTTCCCAGTCCTGGAGACTGAAAGGCCTGAGTTCTGACACAGGCAAGCTCTGGTGAGGCCTCTCTTTCTGATCTGAAGGTGGCAATCATCTTACTGTGAGCTCTTGAGCTGGTAAATGGTCATAAATGAGGGGAGCAGGGAAAAGGGAAACTTCCTCTTTGTAAGCAAAGCCATTCTGTTGCAGCAGGACTCTACTTTGTGATCCTCCTTAACCCTGATTACCTCACTGGCATCCTATCTCCAAATGCACGATGAAATTAGCATGCCAACAAAATGGAAGTGGGAAGGTCAGAGTGCAGTGCGTTGCAGCATGCTATCTTTGTTTTCTGTTTCCTCTTGTGCTTGCTCTATTCTTCTTTTTCAGTGTTTGCTGCTTGGACTTAGGAGGGATGAAAGGAAGTTTGTTTTCGCTCCTTTGCTGTTGCTTCCCTTGAGTGACTATGCTGAGCACATTTGTGAAGTGCAGATGCGTGGCCAGGATTGCCTGGTGCCTTTCCTATTTCCCAGGTGTGGATGAATGGGAGAAAAGAGATTTTTTTTTTTTAACTGAAGAGAAAATAACACCCATTTAGAGTAAGCTTTTTTGCCCTAAACTACTTCTGGCTCTCTTTCTGCTTGGGATAATCCACCTTTCTACTTCAGAGTTACTTTCTGTATTCTCACAAAAGTGGGCATTTTTCTCTCTTTTGGTATTTCAGTGGCTGACTCAAAGACAGAAGGAGGGAGAGTATATCTGTGTCTAGTTGATCATCCTGAAACATTTGAAAAACTCCTTGAGACATTTATCAAATGTTCCAGTTACACAAGCCTGAAGCAAACTACTATATAGGTGGGACATTTTAAATGGAGCTGCTGTTTAAATCACTGTGGTGACATGTCATGTGTCACAGTACACATCTTGCAGCACATGAACACTTGCTGGTTAAATCACTGTGGTGACATGTCGTGTGTCTCAGTACACATCTTGTAGCACATGAACACTTGAGCAGTTATTGATGGAACAAGGCTCCCTGACATTCACTGAGCACATCTTGTGTGTCAAGAAGTGTGTCTGGTATACGGTGATTTTTATTTAACATGTTTCACTCGATTAACTTACATCAGGGAACTGAACCTATGACTTGCTTCAGGTGAAACAACTACCAAACCAAGACCTAGTCTGTATCTCTCCCTTGAGCCCACACCTCATTCACACCATTGCTGTGGGTAAATACAGTCACAAAATATATTTGAAAAGTTAAAGATTTTGTTGTTTAATGGTCACTAATAGCCAATTATTATTTCTAGAAAATTTATTAATATGTTGGAAGAGTGACTTAAATGGCATGAGTCGGTGTTATTTTCAGTGGCCAGATGCCGCAGTCTACATTCATTTGATTGTCGCTCCAAAGTGCTCATGGATTCTTTACTTACTCTTCTGCTCTTCAGTGCCATTTTTACACACTCTTCTCCATCCTGAGGATACTCTAAATATGTTAAATGCTACATCCTGGGCTTTTGTTTGTTTGTTTGCTTGTTTGTTTTTTCAAGACAGGGTTTCTATGTAACTTTGGAGCCTGTTCTGGAACTAGATCTTGTAGACCAGGCTGATGTCGAACTCACAGAGATCTGCCTTTCTCTGCCTCCTGAGTTCTGGAATTAAAGGCAAGCACCACTGCCACCCGGCCTTGGATTTTTGTTTGTTTTTTTGTTTGTTTGTTTGTTTATGTTTTGTTGAGACACCTTTTCCCTGTGTAACTGGCCTAGCTGTCCTGGAACTCATGTTGTAGACCAGGCCAGCCTTTCCAGTACTAGGATTAAAGGCGAGTGCCCCACTGCCCTGCCTCTGGGCTTTTTCACAAGAGTGTGAGAGCAAGTGATGGCCTGCTGAAAAGCTATTTTCATGAGTGACCTCACATTGTTGGAACACATAAGTCAGTGAGTGAGTTCAAACTCATTACAGATTCCAACAAAGGAATTACTTTGTTTTTGAAGCACCTTGTCTGTTGAGAACACTTGAGGAAAGTGGAACATACCTCTTAGGAAATTTTGGCAAGCCAGTCCAGACATGAATTTGTGAGAGCCAAAACATGGAGAAGAGGGTAACCTGAAAGGAGGGTCCCGCAGCTGAAAGGACAGCTCCACTCCTACACAAAAGCTAAACTCTTGTGGAAACAGGGGGTGCTGTGAAGGAAATGGAGAGAGGAGGACATTCTAGTGATTTCAGAAATTACAAAAGGACAGAAAACCAGCAAAAAAAGGCAGAGAGAGAAAGAGAGCCCCCCACTTTTGACCAAGATCTCAAGGGAATAGAATGAAAAAATTATTTTATAAGGATAATTATTTACTTTATGAAAGACTCTCTCTTAAAACTTTCTCAAAATAAACTAACTAAATAAATTTCCTAATGTTTAGACACTTTGCTTCTCAATTTTAAATCTACCAAGATTCTTGACAATTTAACCATCAAATGTGTACAATTCCTTCAGTTTCCTAGCGATATCATCACTTCATGCTTTATGACCTTCTCTACAGCCACCCACAGTAACATAGTCTGGAATTCTTCCTTACCCGACTTATAACTATCTAAGTGTGATTCATCACCATGATCTCTAATTTAAAGACATCCCCATTGTACAAGCTTGCACGCTTCCTAGGTAATGTGGGTCTTGCAATTCATGTGGTCTCAGTATGATCTGCATTTCCCTTTCTCTGGTTGCTATTTTTGCAAAAAACAGTTTCAACGTTCCAACAATCTCTTTATTTACTTCAAACCATCAAAAAACTTTCTTCTGATTCTAGTTTTTACCGGGAAAGGACAGTCACCATGAAGAGTCCTGCCTAATTAAAGGACTGTCTGCCATTCTGAGGTTTGACTAGAATCAGAAGAAAGATCCACTTGTCCCACTTCAGTTATCTTATTCCTAGTTCTTTAACTTTATATAATATAATCCAAGGAAAAGGGGCTTTTCAATATTTCAATATTTCAAGAGCATTGACAGGTAAATCACTTGCCTCATAGCTATTTTACCAAAATTGCAAGTAAGTTAAAACTCATTCCAGAATTTCTTGACAATGGAATAATGGCCCAAACTCACTGTGCAACATCTGGTATACCCTCTGTCAACCAAAAATCAATTAGAATTTTTAATTATTTTTGTGCAACATCTGCATAACTATCTGATGCTAAGCCAAATGCACTGGCTGGCATGATGATGGTGTGGGTGCAGAAGGACACAGTGGTAGCAGAGAAGCCACCCTGGTTTGCTGTCCCTGCTTCTATTACTAGACTTGACTTGGAGTTAACAGTGCATACTGCATCCTAATAGATGGTCAGGCCCAATACCAGAAGCATCTTAATATTTTCTGACTACTTCTTGTCATGCTGACACTGAAGGATTTTTAAATATAAGATGTTTTCTATAGCTAGCAGTTTCAAATAAACCCCAGATAATTATTTGCTGATCTGGTGCTTTTCATCCTGGCTTATCCTGTGCCAGGGTGGGTATTCTTGTATTCATCTGATTGGGAGAGTCAGAAGCAAAAGGAAATGTAATGGCCTGACCAAAACTCTGGGGACAAGGTTGGATTTTCTTTCCTAATCAACATAGATTTTAATCAACTCAGATTTCAGTTTTTAATCCCGGACTAATTATAATTATATATAACAAGCATTTTATTTCTCTGTGCTAAATTTGAGAACCCTTTACTCTTCAACAGAATGCAATTATTTAAAAGAAAATGAAAATAAATTTCACCTAAATTAACATCAATCTGTGGGTGGTTGATACTTGCTATTCATTTTCATTGATTGCATCCTAAATCTAATTATATTTTAGTAAACAATAACCACTTCTCAATGATAAAGGCTCATTCATTAATTTTGTACTTCTGTAAAATTTACCTGAAAAAATATGTATATGTACATTGTTTTACATGCTTTGAAAAATCATTTTGAAGCCAGGTGGTGGTGATGCATGCTTTTAATCCCAGCACTTGATGTGATGGTAAAAAATAAAACAGTGCTATTCCCCAAGGGGCCCCACAAGGGGCAGCAGGCCACGAGGCAGGGAGCCGCACAGTGGGTGAGAGACCTTGGTGGGTTGGTGGGTGAGAGACCTCCGTGGTTGGCGGGTGAGAGACAGAGACAAATAGGCATGCCATGCTGAGAGTGGGTATTTATTTAGTAGGTTATGGAAGGGAAAGGGAAAGGGAAGACGGAGGGAGGAAGAAAGGGAATGAGGAAAGAGAGGCAGAGAGAGAGAGAGAGACAGAGACAGAGAGAGAGACAGAGAGAGAGGGACGGGGAGAGGAGAGGAGAGGAGAAGCTACCTCTTTGGGAGACAGGCAGAAAGGGAAGATCTCACAGGCTGGAAGTCGAAGGAAGATCTACTTGCCTAGATGGACATGGGTGGGGGAAGGGAGTGGGTGGGGTTCGTCTTTTAAAGGGACAGGACAGACCATTTTATTCCCGTCTCTATTTTATAGTTAAAAGGCGGGAGGTTAGGCACAGCAGGTTAAAGGAATTGGGGCGGCAGATTCTCAAGACTGCTTCCTGCTTATTTGTGGGCATTGCCTTGAGGGGAAACCTGAGAAAGCTGGGTGCTGGTCACATCCTGGGGTAGCTGATCTCTTTGTTTCTGTCTGGTGTTTGTGTCTGGTATCTTTAACACCTGTTTAAGGTATTGGCAGAACAGAATACAAAGTTAAGTTTAGGAAAAAAAAGTTTAGGAACAGGGAATTGAAAGGGATGTATCTGACCTGTATAAGGTAGATCCTTCAATTCAGCTCCCTGGAACTCACAAGAGTTCTTTGGGTTTGTGAAAACATAAGTTTTAAACAGCAGCAGAATGACTGTGACAGATATTTTGCATAATGAAAAGTAATCTTTAAGACTATGAAAGACAGCATGAGAGAGAATTTTGTTAGCTTGTAGCTTATTGAAATTTGTTTGGTAAGGCTGTCTTTTTAAATGACAAAACCACTCGACTGTCAAACTGCATCAGAGATTATTGAGAAGGATAAAATTTTACTTGAGTTATTGATTAAAAAGCAACAGAGAACTTACTTGTTTGGCTCATAGAGCTACTCCTCAGGGTCCTCCATGTTTGCTGAGGGTCATATTTGCCTTTTTCTGTTTAATTCAGGGTCTTCCAGGATTCAGAAGATCTTGTGAGCTAAGAAATCTATAGGAAGACTAGCCTACCTTTACCTGAGTGGCTAGGCTGTCGATTCTAGCGATTCTGTCTATATCTGGAGATCTTCAGTTTAGATTTAAGGCAGTTTTGCCCAGTAGTCAGTGCTTGGCAGTTGATGCCAATTGTGGATGGATGTTGTTCTGTGCCCATCTGTCTTCTGTCTTCTTTGGAGGAAGTAAAGTGCTGCTGCTAGGAGCCAACCTGTCTCTTTTTGTTATGAAATTCTTTTAATAATTAAGCATTTAAATTACATATTCCCCAGATCTCTGAGCAATCGAGAGCTATACCGGATATAGATGAGCTATAACTACAGTATAGAATATGCCTGGAGAGCTGGATCTGAGTTTGACTGCACTGGCTCTCAACAGGTAAAGCAGGGTTGGATTAAGAGACTTAAAAGTACATACCAATTTAAAACTTGAGACTTATTGCTTTGTAGTCTGGAATGAGATACAATGAACAGAAAATTATAACACTTAACAATAAACACAGCTGCATTTAAGTTACATGTATACACACACACACACACACACACACACACACACACACACACACAGTAAGCAGGAATTGGATGAAGTAGATGCACTTGGTGGGCCCTACCAAAGGCATGCCACTGCACAAAACACACATGCAACAGAGTCAGCCACGGGGTACCAAACAGGGAATACCTCAGTAAAGATGGCAGGACATGGTTATCTGACCTGATTCTCAGTTAAGATGGCAGTGAAGTCACCCCACCTCAGTGAAGTTGGCAGTAAGTTCACCTGACCTCAGTCAAAATGGCGATAGTCACATGTTGTATGGAGAAGCCACATTTTTGAGCCATGGGAATTTTAAATATAATAACAAGGGACTTAGAGGCATGACTTACCCCATTGCCAAGCCGCTGCACAAACTGTAGTGGGGAGCAGAGGTTGGAATTGGAAGCAGCTGCCTTGTGGATCCAACTAATCTTGTTGGTTTCTGCGGGACCAGCAGTAGCAGTAGCAGGGATAGTTTGAGGAAAAGCAGCGCTGGTGGGACACCAGTAAAGCATTCACAGGCAGGTGGTTGATAGTTTGAGGGTTTATATTCCATACTGAAAACATGAAAATCCACAAAAATGGTGACACCACAGGGCCTATAGGAGGATGTCTCCTCTCAACAGGCAAGATGTTAATGTAGCCTGACTGGCTCCAGATTCAGGTGACTTGGAAACCAGAGGCTAGAGGCTGGTCCGAGCAGTCTATCAAGGCAGAGTTCACTTATGAGTGGTCCAAAAGAAAAGAGAAAGAAAAACACAAGGGACCTCAGGCCCCAAATTAAATGCACCACACAGCGCACTTACTGATTAGCCCAGTCACAGTTTTAGCTATGGGAAGCAACAAGAGATGAATGTCAGCAAAGGGCTCAACCATAGCCATGAAGGCTGTAGTTGATTGACTGGAAGGGGAAAACTCACCACTGAAGCTGGTGTATGTAGAAATCGGCATTAAGGCAGATAGAATGCAGGGCTGTTGTAAGGAAAGTTGGTTCTAGAACCCAGGGTGTCATGTGCCCTCAGTCGGCCTGCATGCGGGTGGAAGGGAATGTGGAGAGTGCCTGTCTGAGTCACAGAACACCAATGTAATGTAAAAATAAAACACACTGTTCCTCGAGGTGCCTGTGGGCCACAAAGGGCAGAGGGTCCCAGGTAGGGAGCCGTGTAGCAGGTGAGAGACCTTTGAGGGTTAGCTGGTCCCATAAGGAGCCACAGCAAGTGAGAGAGACAGACACTAAGACTAGAAAGTGGGTATTTGTTTAGTGGGTTACAAAGGGGAAAAGGAAAGGGGAGATGGAAGAGGAAGGGGGATGAGGAGAGAGAGGCAGGGATAGAGAGAAACAGAGACAGGGGAAGAGGAGAGGAGAAGCTACCTCTTTGGGAGAGCGGCAGAAAGAGATGAGCTTGCAAGCTGAAAGTGGAAGGAAGATCTGCTTGCCTTGGCAAACAGGGGTGGGGGAGAAGGAGTGGGTGGGGCTTGTTTCTTAAAGGGACATGACAAACCATCACACTTGGGAGGTAGAAGCAGGTGGATCTTTGTGAGTTCGTGGCCAGCCTGGTATACAAGAGCTAGTTCTAAGACAGGCCCCAAAGTTACAGAGAAACCCTGTCTCAAACCTTCCCCCCTCCCAAAAAGAAATAATTTTGAAGTTTGTCTTATAAATAATATGTCTGTGTTCTTTGTTTTATTTTAATGGGTTTTGAATTCTCTTATATATGTCCTGTTTCTGGGAGTATGTTCTTATGACTTCCTAGATATTATCAGTGTCTTTGAGAAGTAGTTAATTTTGAGAGAAGCAAGAAAATATTAATAATAAAATATAAAGTTTTTGGTAATCCAAAGGAGTGTATATAAAAATTTAATGTGAAAATTTCTTCTAGTGGGATCCTGATAAAAAGTCAAATTCATATTTAGTGGGGAGAAGAGTGAGGTCTTTACGATTGATGTTATTTATGTATTTCTGACAAAATGCTGAGCAACACCTCTGCTACTGGTCCCTATAGCCTAATTTAAGAAACAAAGTATAAATAACTTTATTTTTTTCATTAAGAAAAAACTAAATTTTAGCAAGATATTTTCTTCAGTTACAGCTAATAAACTAGTGTTTTATTCTTTTACCATATCAGAAAAATACTGTCTAATCTTTCTATACATGTCCACATTAAACATGAAGAACCACTTACAATCAACTTTATTACCATCTTACTTTTCATGGTTTCTTTTGTCTTCTCCTCTTAATATATTTTTGAACTGCAGCTATTTATGCTTTTTGCATATATGAGATTAAGAGAATAGAGATTAATACCCTCATTTGGAAAAAATAATAGTATGTTATGGAGTAATTGTGATATGAAAACTCTCTGTTGCTATAGAGGCTGGTATTTAAGGAGCAAAGCAGAGTTTGAGATAGGCGGAAAGCACATGTTAAAGAATGATGCCAGAACAGACACTTGTGTACATGTCTACGCTGTTGCTCACCTGGATAATGTCTAACACTTGTAGCTGGGTTTAGGCTGCTCCCTCATCCCTTCTGTAGCTGTAATCTTAGGATCATTAGTCATATATATAACATAGAATTACACACTTGCTGCTCAATTTGATTTTTTCTTGGTCAGTTAGGGACTAGAACATGAGTTATGGCTTGCAGCATGGGACAGTACATGGTCAGGTGTCTTTATGCAGACAACTACCTTACTAGTAATGAAGTTCTTTTTGATGGAGAAGTGGTTACTGTGCCCCCCCTTTTCTGGCTTTTTTAATACACTAAAATTGCATAAATAATCACACATCCTTAGTATGTTATTAGTGTTCCTAAAATTATTGCTTATCTGTGCATTAATTGACAAGAGAGTAGCTGAGGATCTAGTAAGGTTACTTATTCCTCAGTAAATCAATAAATACCAATGTCCCAAATTTATTGCATTAGCTTAATTATCACAATGTTATCTATGAATTAGCTCATTCATTTTCTTTAGATATATGATATATACATACCAGAAATTATTTACACACATAGTGATATTTCACTTGTATTTTAATAAATAAAGATTACCTGAAGCTCAGAGAGTAAAACAGCCCCACTTGTCAGCCTCACAGACCAGGCAGTGATGACACACATCTATAATCCCAGTAGCCACACTAGTTTGCCATAGAAACTTGATAGTACATGCCTTTAATCCTAGTGGTGCACCTTTAATTCCAGCTCCAAAGAGAATTATAAAATGGGAGGAGACAGTTCTAAGACACATTCTCATTCTGAGATTCCTGGAGGCAGGATTATCATTTCAGACTGAGATAGAGGTAAGGGCCAATGGCTGGCTGTTTTGTTTCTCTGACCTTCATGTTGAAGCCCAATATCTGCCTCTGGGTTTTTATTAATCATGTGCACATGTACACACACACACACACACACACACACACACACACACATTTAAATATATGTATACCTGATCTCATAAATCATACACCTTTTTCTCAATGATTCTTAGTGGATAGTTATTTTTTCATTTGTCAGCTTTCAAACATCCAGGGTCTCTTGAATTTTTGAAGATGTGTTTGTTCCTGTAAAGCTCAGAACAGAACCCTGACCTGACTCTATATGCTTTCCTTTCCTTACTACCTATATGGTTGTCACTATTGTGGATGAGCTATTATTTCTCTTTCTCACAAGGTTTCTATTTTTCAAGCTGAATTTTTATTATTTTTGATGCTATCCATAGTTTTTTTTTCTCCTGTGGAAACAAGAACAAAACCTCTTCTCCAACATAGCACATCTCCTGGCTTCCATTGTGAGGTCAACACATCCTTGAAATACATCAGCTGATTTAATTCAGAAGACTTTTCTATTATCCAGTGTCTCTCTGCTGCTGTTTGATGTAAATGATGTAGGAGGGTTATCAGTCTATGTGTTACTCTCATTGGTTAATTAATAAAGAAAACTGCTTGGCCTGATAGGTCAGAATATAGATAGGAGGGGATGACAGAACAGAATGCTGGGAGGAAGAAGGTAGTGAGGTAGTCGCCATGACTCTCCTCTCCAAGATGGGCGCAGGTTAAGATCCTTCCCCGTAAGCCACAGTCACGTGGTGCTACACAGATTATTAGAAATGGGTTAATCAATATATAAGAGTTAGCCAATAAGAGGCTGGAGGTAATGGGCCAGGCAGTGTTTAAAAGAATACAGTTTCCATGTAATTATTTAGGGTAAAGCTAGCCGGGCAGCCAGGAGCCCGGGAGCTGGGTTGGCGGTGGGAAGCAGCCTGCTATTCCTTTTACAGCTGTTGTCCCTTTATTATTAGTGTTAAGAAAATTTAAGGTTAATAAAGCATTATGTAATCTATTTCTGGGGGTATTTTCCACCCCTTTCTGTTTGTTTAACATATCCATTATAGTACAATTTGACCTTTCTATAACTACCTGACCTGTAGAATTGTGTGGTATACCTGTAATATGCTTAATATTATAATAAGCAAAAAAAGTTTCATTTTCTTAGAGACATATACTGGACAATTATCTGTCTTTATTTGTGCAGATATACCTATGATGACCATAATTTCTAATAAATGTGTGATTACTGAATCAGCCTTTTCTGAGCTTAAAGCAGTTGCCCACTGAAAACCTGAATACGTGTCTATGGTCTGGTGTACATATTTTAATTTTTGAAATTCTGCAAAGTGGAACACATCCATCTGCCATATTTCATTCCTTTGAGTACTCTTTGGGATAGTCCCTGAAGGTAACAGTGTTTGGTTATAGAAAGAACAAGTAGGACATCACTTTATAATCTCCTTAGCTTGTTGCCATGTAATAGAAAATTCTTTCTTTAAATCTTTGCTATTGACATGATTTTTTTATGAAATTCAGAGACCTGCAACATACTTCCAATCAATAATTCTTCAATTTCTGCATTATCTTGTGCTAGAGAACCCGACAGACCCATATGGAATCAGATGTATGTTATGTATATAGGACAAAGACTATTCCTGATTATGTCTTGCACCTGGATGAATAATACAGATAATTCCATATCATCTGGTATAAATTCAGCAGTTTCAATATGCAAGACAACTCTTTCTGCATATTGTGAATCAGCTACTATATTGAGAGTGTCTTTAAAATCCCTTAGTATCATGAGAATAGCGTATAATTCTGCATTCTGGACAGAATTATATAGGTTTTGTTCCACGTTATTTAATTCTTCTAATTTGCTTACCTGATTTTTTTGCATCATTATAAAATATACAGGCTCCAGTTATTGGAGCATCATGTACAATTCTGGGAAGGATTCAAGAAGTTCTCTTTATATGGTTAAGTCTGTTGCTTTGGGGACAATTGGTATTAATTTCTCCCCAAAAAATAACACAAGCTCTTTGCTATGGTTCATTGTCTTCCCAAAACTTTTCATTTCATCAGTAGTAAAAGGCACTATAATCTCTGTTGGGTCTATACTTGCTAATTGCTGAAGTCTCAGTTTACCTTTTATAATTAAATCAGAGACTTTTTCACATAAGTTTTTAATTTTTTACTTGGTTTATGTGGTAAAAAGATCCATTCTATGATAATATTGTCCCTCTGCATTAAAATTCTTGTAGGAGAAATTCTGGAAGGCAATATGACTAGAATACAATTAAGATTTGTATTCACCGAATCCACATGTGCCTTCTGTAATTTCTCCTCAACAATTGTCAATTCCTTTTCTTCCTCAGCTGTTAATTCTCTGGAACTAGTCAATTCTTTATCACCATCTAAGGTTTTGTTTTAATGAATTATTAGATAAGGTGCTATCACAACAGCTGGTCATAGACTGGAAATGTCTTCTAAAAGTCTTTGACAATCATTAAGAACCTGCAACCTGTCTCTTCTAATTTTCTGTAAACCTATTTTATAACCTAGGTAACTGACAGAATCTCCTCTCTGTACTTTTTTCAGGAGCCATTTATAATTACCATTTTGGCAAAACTTTCTTTACCTCTTCAAACATACTTTATAAAGTATTTAAGTTCGAATCAGATAGCAAAATGTCATCCATATAATGATAGATTATAGACTTAGAAAATTGCTTACATGTTATTTCCCATCACTGACTTACAAAGTATTGGCATAGAGTGAAGCATTGAGCATTCCTTGTGGGAGGACAATCCATTGACATCTCCTAGTAGGGTGAGAATTATTATAAGTAGGCACTGTGAAGGCAAATTTTTCTCTATCCTTTTCTTGTAAAGGTATAGTGAGGAAACAATCTTTCAAATCAATAACTATAAGAAGCCATTCTTTTGGCAATTTGGAAAGCAGAGGAATTCCAGATTGTAAAGGGCCCATAGGTTGAATTATGTTATCGACAGCTCTTAGATCTGTCACCATTCTCCATTTACCAGATTTATTTTTAACAACAAATACAGGAGAATTCCAGGGACTGGATGATTATTCAATATGGTGAGCATCTAGTTGCTCTTTTACCAGCTGTTCTAAAGCCTGCAGCTGTTCTTCCATTAGAGGTCACAGCTTAACCCATATTGGTTTCTCAGTTAACCATTTTCAAGGTAAGACTATTGGTACCTCTAAAGGTTTGCCAGTTGCTTTATGTTCTTGTATAGCCTGAATAGCTGGTAACCTTTGTATATAGTATCATGTAATTTTCTTCCCAGAATTATGAGTTCCTGGGACTTCAGGTATGTTAATCTAGGTATTCCATTGCTGTAGCAGGTCACAACCCCATAAATTTACTGCAATATTAGACATATATGACCTCAGTTTCCCTCTCTGATTTTCTGGCCCTATGCAGTCTACCTATCTCATGCTTTGTTTAACTTGAGATATGGTTCTAATCCCTAGCAATTAAGCATCTTCCTCTTAAAGAGGCCAATTTGGATGCCAAGATTCTGGAGTAATGATACTCACATCTGCACTTGTGTCTATCAAACTAACAATTACAATGCCATTTATATGCACTCTTAGCTTTGGTCCTTGATCATTTATAGAAGTCTGACAGAATATATGTTTCCTATTTTCTATCAGAATTTTTGATTCATCCTCTATGTTTATCCTATCATCTAGAACAATATGGTCTTTAACAGAAGGCTCTGGATTTTTTAATTTTCCTGGTGAGACATGTCCTCTACAGTGACTAGGAATGACTGGGCCACTTTTGACTTGGGGTACTGCAAGAGGCCCCCTCAAGGAGTTTCCCAATGGTTTTGGGTTGCCTTGTCTGTCGTTTGTTGATCTGCATTTATTGGTCCAATGTTGGTCTTTGCCACACCTTCTACATATGCCTGAAGGTTGATTCCTCCCATTCTTGCCATTCCTAGAAGAGATATTATTCCTAGGAATTACTTGTCTACACTCCCTTCTCAACTGTCCTATTTTACCACAATTAAAACATTTGGCATTCTGATATCTCCTCAAACCTTTGGAAATTGTTTCTCCTACCTAAGATTTAGTATATAGTCAAATGTCGCAATGTTCATTGTATGCAGAGTCCATTCATCCATAGGTGCAGGTCTGACCTCTAGAGGCCCATGTGTCTTTTTACATTCTAACTTGGCATTTCCAAAAGCCCCAAATTCAATAAGTACTCATATAGCATCTGGGTCCGTTACTCCTATTTGCATAGCCTTAGTTAATCTTTGTAAAAAGCCACTAAAGGGTTCTCTCTGACCCTTTTTAACCCTAGTATATGATTTAATTCATTTTCCTAGTTCTTGAATCCTTTCCCAAGCATTTAAGGTTGCTTTGTGGCATAGAAACAAGATTTGTTCATTGTAAAGAGCTTGAACCTGTATGTCAGCATAAAGGCCCTCTCCAAGAATTTGATCTTGGGAAGTCTCAAATCCTTTGGATTTTCCCTGTCGTTCTAAAACTTTAGCCACTTTCTTGAAATAACATCTAAACATCAACTGGGCCCATCATCAGGACTGCTGAAACTTACTGAAGCTAGTCATATGATGCCATCTTAATGCTAGAAGCCCATGTCTTAATCATCTCCCTAACAAATGCAGAATGCAAGCCGTAAGTCACGATAGCTTGATTAATTTCTTTTAAATCATTCATTCCTATAGGTATCCATCTACCTTTTTTGGATCCTTTTGGGCATTTAGAACTTGATACTTTGTCAGAGTAGATTATAGGGTAGGAAGCTAAAGTCCTGGTAAGTCATCTCTGACAGCTACTGGCGATGTTGACTCCTGTCCTTGTGCCTTCTTTCCCTGTTCATCAACTCCAATAATTTCCTCAATCATTTCAAATCTTTTAACTATTGTCTTTTGTAAAGCCTGAATCTCCTGACCTGTATATATTTCTAGTGATTTCACTGTGGCACCTAGCCTCTGATCCTTATTCTGCTTATGTGATTCCAAAGTCTAAAGTTTCTCTTTTAAAAATAACACCTCATCCTTGGACATTATTTGGATAAAGTGTAGATTGCCATCCTGAAGAGATACTCTGTCTGCTAACCTATCATAACTTTTTAAGAAATTTTGAATGTCAAATTCAACAGTACGAATTCTTTCAGATAATTTCTTATTACCCTTAGATATGATTCAATTTTATCTGTCAAATTAATGTTACCCTTTTTTTAATAGTATTATTTTTTTCCGGGTAACTTTTGATTTTCGATGGTATTAATCCTGTCAACTAGATGTTCATTATTAGTCTTTAAAGACTGTATCATTTCTAAAAGTGCCACATTCTTTCTTAAGGATATAAAATGAAGAAAAAAAACAAGTCCCAATATCCAATAAATGGAAGTATCACCAATAACCATATAAGTCTTGCAGAATACAATTCATAGTATTAGCAAAAAGTTACTAAAAGTTTCAATATTGAGGTAGTCTGCCATATTGATTTATTAATTACCTGTTATGAGATCCGGTAGTTGTTTCAGGTCTAATAATCTTATTTTCCAGCAAGTGTCATGGTTGCAGCGTTGCGCCCAGCAGCAATGCAACCGGTAAGACAGGAATGGTTCTGAGCCGCTTTAGTTTCCCACCTTGGTATTGGTTAAATACTGAGAAATATCAATAGCTTTGATTGACAAAATAAAAGCAAATTAAATCAGTTTCATACACAGAGTAAGAAACCCAGAACTCACGGACAGGGAGCCTAAATTTGAAG
Organism: Myodes glareolus; assembly: GCF_982192425.1. Taxonomy (NCBI): domain Eukaryota; kingdom Metazoa; phylum Chordata; class Mammalia; order Rodentia; family Cricetidae; genus Myodes; species Myodes glareolus. The sequence continues at coordinate 12,629,398 of NC_142026.1, forward strand.
CTGCACAGGTTGTCACACGCCAAGAAACTGTGCCAGGGAACTGTGCCAGGGAATGCAGTAGTGGGGGCAGGGGAGGTGGAACAAGTGTGCGCTTGGGAAATATCCAAGTCGTCACATGCAGTAAGCTCCACTGTGGCAGGGGTTCTTCAAAAAACCGCTTAGGTAAAAGCAAACCAAGTAGGCATTGTTGGGAGACTTTCTGGGCCGTGGACCTGTTAGGCCTTTAGGCCATTTATCTGGTAGGTGTGGAGACTGAATCCACGTGGGGCGCCAGATGAAGATGGATCCTTAAAAGAAATCCTACACTAGCTCAGAACTGAGAATAATAAAGGTTTATTTATTTAGAGATAGACTCACAAATCAATATTATCTGCTGGAACGGAGAACAGCAACCGAATCCCATAGCTGCAAAAGAGGTAGGATGTGTGCCATACATTGACATAAATAATAGAAGAGGCCACACCCAAGTGGGAGGGTAACTTAAAGGCTACTGACTGCAGGAATTCCTATCACACAAAGATAGGTGTGAGTTGGCCAGGTATAAAGTGTTTGTTTTCCAGATACATCTACAGAGTGCCAGGTTCTTAGGCGGGCACAGCATCAATGCGGCTCAGCACTTTGGTAGCAAGATATTTTATATCCTATCTTACAAAAATAGTGATTACTAAATTTCTTTTGTCTTCCTTTAGAAATTTTCAAAGCTCTGGCCCCCTCTCCACTATACCTAGATGCTTAGCTGGGATCATTCTTGTGGATTCTTGGGAACTTTCCTAGCACCAGGTTTCTCCCTAACCCCACAGTGGCTCTCCTCATCAAGATCTCCTTTCCATTGCTCCCCCACTCTCTTCCTTTCCTTGCTTGACCATCCCATTACCTCATGTTCTCATCTCCCATCTCCTCTCCTTTACCACCCCCACCCAGTTTACCCTGGAGATATCATCTAATTCCCCTTCCCAGCTATCCATGTGATCTTTCAGTGTCTTCCCTCTTACCTAGCTTGTTACCTACCCAGAGCTGTGGATTGTAATCTGATTATCTGTTGCCCTACATCTAATATCCACTTATGAATGAGTACATACTATGTTTGTCTTTCTGAGTCTTGAGTTACCTCACTGAGGATATTTTTCTCTAGTTCCATTTTCATGTTGTCATTATTATTATTTTTTTACTGCTGAGTAATACCCCATTGTATAAATGTACCATGTCTTTAGTTCAGGGGCACCTAGGTTGTTTCCAGGTTCTGGGAATTATGAATAATGCCTCTATGAACATTGTTGAGCAAGTGTCCTTATAGTACGACTGAGCATCCTTTGGGCCTTTCCCAGTAATCATATTGGTAAATACCCCAAACTACCATCATAGAGTTTTCATCTATGATGAAATGATGGAATACACTGATGGAATGAGATGCAGAGATTCACAACCAGGCACCAGGCAGAGCTCTGGGAATTCAGTCAGAGACAGGGAGAAGAGAAGGGAATGTATAAGCTAGGGAGGTCAAGATCGTGATGGAGAAATCTACAAAGAAAGCTGAACCAAGCTCGTGAAAACTCAAGAACTCTAGAACCACAGCTGTGGAGTCTCCATGTGACCAAACTAGGCCCTTCATATATTGGAGACAGTGGTGAAGTTAGACTATCTGAGGGGCTCATGGCAGTAGGACCAGGATCTACACCTGATGCAAGTTGGAGCCCATTCCCTATGATGGGATGCCATGCTAGGCCTTAATGCAGCTTAGTCCTGCTCCAACTGAATGTGCAAGAATTTGAATCCCCATGGGAGCCCTTACCCATGGGAGGAGCAGACAGGGGGTGAACTGGTGGGGGGAGCCAAGTGGGAGGAGTGGGAAAAGGGTTGTGGGGAGAATTGTGGTTGGGATATAAAATGAAATTAAAAGCAGTAAATTAATAAAAAAACTTTGTAAGCAAACTTACCTATAAACTACAACTCCTACTAGTTTATACTTAAACAGAAATTAGTACAGTCTCCTCATATTTTGTACTGGCAGAACAAAATAATTTATTACCATTTCTTCACGAATTATCTCCTAACTTAGCTATACATATAAGTAGGAAACAACATATCATTTGTTTAATTTAGAAATAATTTAGCTCTGAAGTTCCTTTTCATTGTCAATATCCGTGAACTTTTAAACTGACTTGACTTATAAATCTAGAGTTGTATATGCAGCTTTTTAGTGATGTATTTCATTAGTAGAAGCAGTAAGGTTCAAAATGAAGCAAATAAATTTTCTTCTCATTAGCATCTCTGTGTTTATATTATACTGGTAGTATGACTTCAAAATAAACAGTTCAGTGGTACTTCTGATGCTGACAATCCATAGGTCTCAGCGGGATGTTGGTGTTTTTATGGATACAGGGTTCAGAACAGATTACCCCCACATGTGGAGCTTTAACACTGAGAACCCAGAAGAAAAACCTCCCATATTCCTCTCATTCCCTGAACTTCTAAAGCACCCTTGAACCCTACTTTATTTTTCCCTCAAGTAGGTCATGAGCCCCTCATTCAGGGGTGTCCACTCTATAAATAAAAGAAATGAATGTTTCTTTATTTAAAGAGACAAGAACAGAGAATGACAACAGATTAGTTTTAGACAAGTATTGAACTGATGATGTATCTATGCTGTGAAAATTTATTCATATTCTTGCTTACAATTGTTCACAAGTTTGTCATTTTAGTACAGATTTATAGGTACAGTTGTCACGCATGACAGAGTCTGTGTAAGTTCCCACCCTGTTATTGTTCTCTTGTTTCACAACATGAAAAATGTACTTTTGTACTTAAGCAAAGCTGTCTTTCCTTTATGAATGTCTTCTATATGACGTAGGAACTTCCTGTTGAATCATGCTTATTTTGTGGGTGTTTATATTCTATTGTAAAAGTATCACCAACCTTAAAAATTAAAGTGCATAGTCAAAGCATTTTATAACTTTGTTGAGTAACTCTCTAACTGTTTGTTTTAGAATCATCTTTCCTGCAATTGTAGAAGCAATTTGAATACTGTGTGGCCCCTACTCTGTTGCTCACCTGCTAGCTGGTGCCTGGCACTCATTCCGTTCTTGATGCTAACAGGCCTTAACCTGTTTTGCTCACTTCTCTTTACAACCTTGGTTTTATTTTCATTGGAAATGTAGTTTTTTGTTGTTGTTGTTTTTTATTTTTCAGTGAATGTTTGTTTCCTGAACAGAGAAAGGGGAGTGGATTGGGGTGTGGAAACAGAAGGGGTGGGGGAAGGAACAGGGAGGATAGGAGGGAGGGGAAACTGCACCTGCAATGTAAATAGATAGATTAAACAAATAAATAAGTAGATTTTTTATGTATTATATCCTGATTATGATTTCTCCTCCCTCTACTCCTCTTAGTTCCTCCCCTACTCCCTTCCCATCTGGATCCACTTCCTTTCTGTCTCTCATTAAAAATCTTATCAAGCTTCTAAGGGATATATATATTAAGATTAAACAAAAACTAATACTTTTGAATTGGACAAAATAAACCAACAGAAGGAAAAGAAAATTTCTATTGTAAAGCAAAAATAATTTTTATTATTTAAAACATATTGAGATACTTTGTAATAAGTGGATGCGTATAAATATTTTCCTTAATTATTTGGCTAATTTTAAAAAAGGTACATGATATTTATATATTTTGTAAAATGCTATTAGACGTTTAATATAATGATATTTTCTTGAAGCTAGACATTATGTGATTGCCAGTTCTGATACTTTGACTGTCTAACAAATCACGTGAGTTGATTGAATCCTGGTGATCCTCAGTGGAGATTTTATAAGATTAGCTTCTAAGAAATGCAGTTGGGAGCTGATAGCAGAGTCTGTTAGCTGATATCAGAGTCTGATATACTAGGAATTGAATAAAAAGTGAAGAGACAGTTGTGTGATCCCAAGGACAGTTAAGGTTTGGTTTTAGTGCTGCCTGGAGGTTCTTCAAATATCAAATGGAAGGGAGGAGAGCAGAGAATATTAAGAGAAATACACCAGAGTGCAAAGTCTTTCTGTCCATGAGCGAGACTGGATTACATGTACACACATACACACACGCACATATTTTATATAGATGAGGTAAGCAGTTTAAAGAGTCAGGAAAGAATAATGTAAATCTAGATGGAAGCTGATAGAAAACTGGGAATTTTTCTTGTCAACAGTTCAGGCAACAGTTTGGCTTCCTGAAGTCTTCATTGTAAGAGGTTATTTGTTACCTGACAAACCCAGAAATTCAACAACGAAGAGTTGAGATACTATGTGTGACCTGTGGCAGAAAGCACGGCTAAAAAGCGTCCTTTTCTGCCTCATGTCTTGACTGATTGTGACCTTTGAATTTTTGAGATTTCTTAATTTTATAAACTAATGAATGAAGGGTTTTTTTTTGGAGTATTGAGATGTTTAAAGACTCCAAAGATGATTTTATTTTTCCTGTTGAACACATTTATTTTATTCATTTAGCTTGTAGCAAGATTTCTTTGATTTTATACTGATTTTATTCATTATAAAATATACCAGTCTTTGTTCTTAAGAGGTAAGTAAAATTTCTGTCAAATTAATAAATTGTAAACATTTATATTTGCATAAGTTAACTTTAACAAATCATTTTTGAAGTGACAGAATTGTCGTCTCTAATTTAAATTATGACTCTTGCTCATGACAGGTAACACCACTCAAAAGATTACACGTGACTGGCTTTTGGAATACATTAACCTCCTCCCTTTTTCAACAAGAAAATTTAATTCCATAACATATTCCAGTGTGTGTAATAATGAGTTTTATAAACTATACTCTATGTTCAAATTCCTGTTTGGAAAATGTATAAAGAAAAGAAGACACATTTAATTAACATCCCTCTTAACCATACAATTGTAAAGTTAGAATCAGAGTTATTTCTCAGTAGGAAACTGACTAATTGAATTAATGAGTACATTTTAGACACTTTCTGTGAATGGTCAATATTTTATTTGTCATACACCTAAAAGACAATCTATAGGCCAAGAGTTTGTAAACCAAAATTTTATAAACAGAAAATTATTCCTCAACATTTACACAGGACATAGTGTATTGTCCTTTCTGGTGCTGTCTCACTGCAAGACCCAGATCAAGCTCCCATGATCAGAAGACATTCTGTTCTTCATTCTCCCAAGGCTCTTTGTAAACTTTATACCATTTTCTTTCTCTTAAATGACCTTCTAATTCTCCTTAAGAAAGGAATTCTTCCCTTTTCAGTAACTCCTTAATTTCTCCTGGATCCTGCCTCAGAAGGGTCTCTGCAGCACCTGTTGTCACAGGCTCTGATTCCCACACCATCATTGTGCGCCACACCATCTCATGTGCAGCAATAGCTGCCCTGTGTGGTGTACTCTATACCCAGCAACATTGGTAGCATCTATCACTTTTTGCTAGATTCCACAGCATGTGCTGGGGAGCCATGGGTCTCGGGCAGGAGACACTTTCCTTCTCAAAACCACCAGCAAAAACCTTGCTGAGCCGTGTTCAGTAGATCTATGGAACAAGAGTGCACTTTGAACACCATACCTTTAGATGCACCAGTGTGAGATTAGAGCCAAGTGAAACACGAACACAGGATTCAGGCTCAGTCTTCTGCAGAGGTGGGCATCATCACAGTGGTGCTAGGCACAGAGCTACCATTGTGGCTGCATGATACCTACGTCATGGTGGAGAGGGCACCACCTCAAAGAGAAGCCTTTAGTCAAAAGTCATTCCCAAGTTTTAATGTTTTCAGTGTACTTAATGATTTCTCATCCCTGTTCTTTCCAATTTATCTCTCAACACATCTCCTCTATCTCTTCTCAGAGTCACCCCTATTTCCCTACCCACCTAAGTTTGTAGATTTTTCTTTAGCTTTATCTTTACGTTTTATGTCCATGAATGTTTTGTCTGCATCCAGGATTTGGTCAAGCTTTACCTTGCTCAAGTTTTGTGTGTTCTGTGAGTTTATGTGAAGCTGCCCTGCTCTGTCTTTAAGATAATGTTTTCTTGTACCATCCACCACCTCTGCCTTTTATACCTCTTTACCCCTTCTTTCCAAATGATCTGTTGGTCCTGGTGGGAGGGGTGCGGTATAGATGTCCCCTTTAGGGCTGGACATTTTGTATTCTCTTTTTAGCTACACCTTGTCCAATGTGGGTCATTGTGTTAAGGATGATCTACTGCATAAATCAGTTTCCCAATTAGAATTGTAGAAGTTAGTGTGGTTATAATGCTGCTCATGCAAAATGATTTCATGTTTTCCAACCTAAAATATATTAGAGATGTGATAATGCTGAGGTTCTAATCACGTTTCTTATGAAATTTTTAAGTAGTCCTTAAAGACATTTATTAAAGCATTTTACACTTTACTCCTGAGCTACATTTTAGGTGTTTATAGATCACAGGGTTTTGACCTTCAGCAACTCATGTGGCAATAAAACACATTTAGATATCCAAATATTACAGGTGCTTAGTGCAAACAAGGAAAATATTCCTATGTTGGCTTGAAGCCAGACTCCCTCAAAGAAAGCAGTCTGTTGAGGATGACTGAACTAATGATTTTATAGCTTAAAATTTGGGCAGAATATAGTTCTGCAAATTCTGAAATATAGTTCAGAATTTGGGCAGGCTGGGTGTGGTTGAACAAAGAGAAGAAATTTTCAGAAATATCACAAATATCTAGAACCATACATAAGTATAGGTATGTAAATAGTACTGTGCAGCTCAGCTTAATGCAAAAAAAAAGAAAAGACCTGCAAAAAGTTGATTCAATTGGCCCAAACTGTAACACAAGGGATGAGTATAAGGTACTGTGTAAGGACCCTGAAGAACTGCGCCTGGTGCTCTATGCTGACTCTTAGAAGTAGGACACCAGTCTAGGCAATTTGAAGTTGAGAGCTTGTTAGCACAGAAATGAACTGATGTTTTGCACTTTAGAGAGGAGAGGGACTTAGAGTTTATTAACTCTAAGTATATTATTAGAGTTCATTATTTTCTACTTAGAGTAGAAGCTGAGCGATAGGGAGAATGAGGCTTCGTCTTTTCTTGGAGTCTTTTTTTTTAAAAAAATGGAAAATAAACTATTTTTTCTTCATTGTACATACCAATCCCAAGTTTCCACTCTCTCTCATTCTCCCATTCCCTCCACTTACCCCCACCCCATTCCCCATCCGCTCCTTAGAAGGGTAAGGCACATTGTATTGGGGAAGACCCACGACCCTCCCTACTATATCTAGCTGAGCAAGGTATCCACCCCAAGAGAATAGGTTCCCAAAGAGCCAGTACAAGCAGTATGGATAAATTCTGGTGCCACTACCAATGGACCTTCTTTCAAAGGGACCAGTTTGATCCTATGCTTGTTCCTTCCTAGTCTGGCTGGTGTTGGTGAGTTCCCATTAGCTCAGGTAGACTGTTACAGTGAGTGTACTCATCACGATCTTGACCTCTTTGCTCATATTTTCATTCCTCGCACTCTTCAACTGGACTTTGGGAGCTCAGTCCAGTGCTCTGAATAATTTAAATAGACCTACAAACTGCAAGGAAATAGAGGCTGTCATCAAAAGGCTCCCAACCATAAAAGCCCAGGGCTGGATGGTTTTTGTGCAGAATTCTACCAGAACTTTCAAGAAGCTAATACCTATACTCCTCACAGTGTTCCACATAATAGACACAGAAGGAACATTTCCAAACTCTTTTTATGAGGTTGATTACCCTGATACCAAAAAACCCACAAAGATTCAACCAAGAAAGAGAATTACAGACCAATTTCACTCGTGAACATTGATGCAAAAATACTCAATAAAAAACTGGCAAACCGAATCCAAGAGCACATCAGAAAAATCATCCACCATGGTCAAGTTGCCTTCATCCCAGAGATGCTGGTATGGTTCAACATATGAAAATCTATCAATGTAATCCATTCTATAAATAAACTGAAAGAAATAAAAAACATATGATCATCTCATTAGATATTGAAATATCATTTGACAAAATAAAACACCCTTTCATGATAAAGGTTTTGGAAAGATCAGAGATATAAGGAACATATCTAAACATAATAAAAGCAATAAAAGCATAATAAAAGCAGCAAGCCAACATCAAATTAAACGGAGAGAAACTCAAAGTGATTCCACAAAAATCAGGAACAAGACAAGTCTGTCCAGTCTCTCCATATCTCTTCAATATAGTGCTTGAAGTTATGGCTGTAGCAATAAGACAATAAACGGAGGTCAAGTGGGTTCAAATGGAAAGGAAGAAGTCAAAATTTCAGTTTTTTGTAGATGATAGGATAGTATATATAAGTGATCCCAAAAACTCTGCCAAGAAGCTCCTACAACTGATAAATACCTTCAGTAATATGGCAGAATACAAGACCAACTCAAAAAATTAGTAGCCCTCCTATATACAAATAATAAAGAAAGTGAGAAAGAAATCAGAGAAACATGAATTTTAACAATAACCACAAATAACATAAAATATCTTGGGGTAGCACTAACCAAAGAAGTGAAAGACCTGTTCTACCAGAACTTTAAGTCTTTGAAGAAAGACATTGAAGAAGATAATAGAAAATGGGAAAATCTCCTATGCTCTTGGATAGGTAGGATCAAAATAGTAAAAAAGGCAATCTCACCATAAGCAATCTATAGATTCTTTAATGTATGGCACAGGAGACTTCCTACGTATAACCCCAGTAGCACAGACACTGAGAACAATAATAAATAAATGAGACCTCCTGAAACTGAGAAGCTGCTATAAAGCAAAGAACACAGTCAATAAGACAAAAAGGCAGCCTACACAATGGGAAAAGATCTTCACCAACCCCACATCAGACAAAGGTCTGATCTCCAAAATACATCAAGAAATCAAGAAATTAGACATCAAAATTCTAAATAACCCAATTAAAAAATAGGGTACAGAACTAAACAGAGAATTCTCAACAGAGACAGAGAGTATCTCTGTAGCTTTGGAGCCTGTCCTGGAACTAGCTCTTGTAGAACAGGTTGGTCTTGGATCTTAAATATTACCATAGAACCTTCATTCAGGAACTGATGGAAACAGAGACAGAGAACTAAGCTTCTAGTGTGAAACAAACAGAACCTGAGCTCATGTAAAAGTCAGCTACATTTTGAAGTCAGCACCTGGTTGAATTCTTGAAGTTTTAGTAACTGCTGTGGATCACTGAGTACATGAAAGAAATAGTCATTAGAATAAGAATGTAATTGGAAGAATAGATGAAGGGTAGAATATGGAGAAATATTGAATTTTAAACATCTAATAAAAATACCACTAGTGGGAAATTCAACATATTCAAAGAACAGGGGAAGTGCTTCAGCTTTGGAGATACAAATTTGGGAGTCTCCCTGTGTTCTTTTGTTTATTTCTTTATATTTGTATCATTAGAGAAAGAAAATTATTTTCCTGCTGGTTTTAAGAGTGTAACCCGGGTAACATGTGCAAAGAACGTTTTTACTTTGTTTAAGCAATATATTAAACATCAAAGGCCCATGAATAATTTAAATAGTTCCAGTTCATTTTCTCCTTTTTATCTTTTTAATAGAATATTTATATGTTGTCCATTACTTATCTTTCAAGAAAAATGCATCCTCACATCCTTATATTAACAGGAAATTGAATATGGGCCATAACAATGAAGTCCTGTAGTGATTTACTACGACAATGACTACTCTTTAAAATTATTTCTAAGAAAAAAAATACATAGTCACATCATACATTTGTGAGTTTTTTGCATGGAACCTCAAAGGTACAACATAACGACATCATAATCAATCTTTTTATTCACGTAGAGAAACTACAGATGAACAGCGAAGTAGTTGAAAGAGAATCTAGCTTGTAAACTAAGAATCTTGTGTTTTCTAATTAGAAAGTTTACTTCAGATTTAAATAACACCATGATCAATTGTTTCTTGGAAAGTAATGGTATGCTGATAATTATTCTTAAAGTTTATATACTAGTAAAGTGCTACATACTGTGTCTCATGAAGAGTAAAATATAAGTTGTAGCTAAAAAACTGATTCAGGAGTTATGAACACTGGCTGCTTTTCCAGAAGACCCAGGTTCAATTTCTGGCACTCTCATGATGGCTCAAAATGTCATTACCTCTAGTTGCAAGAGGGCATCCAATACCTTCCTCTGGCCTTCATGAGTGCTAGGCATACATGCAGATCATGGACATACATGCAACAAAATACCCACGTACATTAAAACCACAACAATAATAAAAACTGTATGTTGTTTATTAGACTTCATAATACTCTTCTATGGATGAAATTTGAGGAATAATAGAAAATATTTACTTGGTTTTGTTGATGTGTTGCTTTCTCAGTTCTATTGGTATAATGTAGAGATCCAAATCTCTTAAGGATCATTGTGTGGGTGAGAAAAGAGATACACATTTGCTTTCTGCTTTTATAAACATGTCTTTCTATGTGAAGTATTTTGTCTTTACCTTCCTGTCTTTGTGTATATATTTTATCTGCTAACAAATGGAAAATTACTGTTCCTACAGTCAGTTAGGAGTTTTCTAAATTTTGGTTCATGGACAGAATTGACTAGATTTTATAGCACAAATCAGAAAATGAGTCTTACCCTGGCTGTGACCGACAACTCTAAGTTCTCTGGACAGACTCTGTGACAAGGCAGGGCCCAGTCCCTGTCTCTCTCAACTCAGGCACCCCATCACAGTTTTACCGTCCCTTCAGAATGTCTACCCTCAAACACTGGGGGTGCTGAGGACGCTGCTCAGTTTATCCATTTTGCCTACTAGACCTTATGAGTAATGTGTCTGATCCACAGAGAGTGATGGATCTTTGGAAGTGCTTTAATGTTAGAAGCCTAGTTCTACACCAGCTTGATGAGAAAATACTGAGTCAGAATTTATAGCATGTCAGAGTCTTCCATGAAAATGATGATAGAAATTGGCTAGTTTCCTACAAGAGGTATGGTAGCTAAATTCTCACAGCCTTTATATATTAGTGTATGTTTTCATAATATAGACTTAATGGTGGCAAGAGGCACTATGCCCTGTTACTTAGAATTTGTAGAGTGTGTTTTAATGTTAACTCAGTAACTGCATGGGAATATTCATCGACTTCCAATCCTTGAAAAGACCAGTTTTGAAATTTTAAGCATCATTTCTTAACACATCTAAGATACTTCAAGCCTCAGCGTCTATGCTCCTTGGCAGCATGAGTTCCAGTAAAAGCGACATGAATTTTAAAGAACATTTTACACAAGAAGGAATGCTTCCAATGTAGGAAGGCATGTAGTTCAAATTACATATGAAAGTCATGCATATTATAAAATAACAATGAATAAATAATAAATTGTGATCATTTTGTCTATAGGCTATTCAAAATGTAAAATGAAAAATTAACGAGACTAGTTGAAAAAGTGATGATACACATTTTATGTAGAATTCTCTTGATGTGTAATAGAAACCAGTGCATGTATGGATATTATATTTGGGGGGAATCAGGGAGAATAATTGAATAAATTCAAACATAATAAGGACAAGGACGAATGTATACCCAAGGAGCAAAAAAGGAGGAGTGAATGTAAAATCTCCTAAGGACCCGGTAGGGATGAGAGGGATTCTGGCTCAACTGACCTAAAAGGGTTCTAGGTAAAGGCAGGGCAGGGTGATCAGTCAGCACCCGGATGCTGAAGAGAAATGAAGAAGCAGACTAGATATTGACAGGGAGACCTAAGAGTTTGGAGATCCCAGTTAAATTGACAGCAGAATTCTTGCTTATGGACAGTCATTAGTAACAGGAAAGCTCAAACTCAGACTAGGTGAGAGAAGAATTAAGGGGAGCCTGGTGAAGTTTGGTTCAGGAGAGGACAATACTATCATAGTTAAAATTACTTGTCTCTCTTCTCTTTTGTGTTTGACATTTTATATATATTGAAATGCTGTCATGCAATCAAATGGTCCTAAGCATTGTTGAGCTATGATTTACGCACAGAAGGAGGAAGGCACCGTAATTTCAGCAAAGCCATGAATAGATTATGTTTTACTCTGAATTCTGCAATACAACTGTGTAAAATCTTCTTTCAGTCTCATGCACACACATACACACTTACAGAAGTGTAAAAATAGGCTGCCCTGCTTCACTCATGTGAAGATGTGCATATTATAAGGTTATCTCCAACTGAATCAACATAGCACTTAACTATCTTTGATCAAGTGTATTCTAGATTTCTTTCTAAAATTTATTCTTCTCTCATATACTACATCCCAACTGAAGTTTTACTGCCTTTGCTCCTCCCTGAATCCTCCCACATCTCCCTTTTCTGAAGGGAAATGGAGGAAGAGTGAATCTGGGGGAAAAGAGATATGACCAAACTTGGCATAGGAAGTTACATACCTTCTTATTTGTGCTGGACAAGGCAACCCAGTGGGAAGAAAAGGGTCCCAAGAATGCATAAGGAGTCAGAGACAGCCCCTGCTGCCACTGTTCTGAGTCCCACAAGAACACCAAGCTACACAGCTGTAACATATGCAGAGAACCTCGGCCAAACCCATACAGTCTTCCAGATTGTCACTTCAGTCTCTGTGGGCCCCCATGAGCGCTGGTTAGTTGATTCTGAGAACTGTGTTCTTGTGGTGTCCTTGACCACTCTGGCTACTACAATCTTTCTTCCCCCTCTGCCATGGAATTTCCTGAGCTCCACCTGATATTTCGCTGTGAGTCCCTGCATCTGCTCCCATCAGTTGCTGGACAAAACCTCTCTAATGATGTTTATGCTAGACTCACTTAGGTTGACGAACATAGCAGAATATCATTGAACAATTTTCACTGTCGTTCATGTTTGATTCTATTCTAGGTCTCTTAGGCTATCTAGACCATCTGCTTCCTGGTCCTCCAGACAACATCAGAAGTTGGCTCTCTCTCTTGGCATAGGTCTCAAGTTGGAAGTCATTGCTAGGCTATTCCCACAAGTTCTGTGTTACTTTTACTCCAGTACGTCTTACAGGCAGGACAAACTGTAGACCTAAAGTTTTGTTGCTGGGCTGGGGCCACAGTCCCTCTACTGGAAACCTTCCCAAATTACAGAAGATGGCTGGTTTAGACTCCTGCACTACAAGGAATCTTTGTTAGCACCACTCTCCCTATTCCAGGGAGTTTCCAAGGCACTAGGTTTCTACCTTGCCCCAGAAATTTCCTCTAACTCCAGTGTCTCTCCCAGCATTCTTCCTCCCATCCTCACCACACCCAATCCCTCCTTTTCCCATCCCCCATACACCCCCAGTATACCTGCAAAATCTATTTCTCCTTCCCAGGGAGATCCATGCATCTCCTCTTGCGCTTTCCTTGTTACTTAGCTCCCTGAGTCTATGGATTGCATGATTATCCCTTCTAAGTAAAGAGTTTGAAATTTTATATACCAAATATTTGCTGTGAAGTACTTGCTTGAAATTTTAAAATTTTACCAATGCTTCATAGTTAATAAGTTGAACAACTAACTGAAAAATGCAATTATATTTAACAAATGAAATACATGTATCCACAATACCATCCCCTTTCCTGATGTTCCATATCTGAAAAACAAGTGGCAGTTGGAACATTGGGAATAATAGCCTAGATTACTCTTTGGGCCTTTAAGCCATGCAGTTCTTTGGAGAGCTGTTGGAAGCCCCTCTTCACAGGCAGGGTATTCATCTGAGGGTAAGGGCTGTCTGTTCCCCATGAGAAAAGAAAGTTCAGCATTTGAATGGCGCTAATGAAGTTCCTTGCTGTGCAACACAGAGCATGAAATTTGAGGTTGTTGGTGTGAATCAGTCTCTAAATGGAATAGGCACTTTGTCAGTCAGAAATGTGGGGCTTTTGTAGCAGATGCCACGAACAGAGACCATTTCTCAGTTCCTTCTTCTATGTGAGGACAACCCCCCCAACACACTTCTATAATATAGATTATAGTGCAATTTAATATTTTAAAAATGTTGAAAATTTTCTACTTTAATAAATCACACACTACAGGAACACCTCCTAGATTTAGAAAAACACCTAATTTATTCATTTCTCATTCAAACATAAATCAATGATTTTTATTGCATCTACTTTTAATCTAACATAACCTTTTGCTGTGGTATATTGGCACTCTTTTTCAATACTCTATGTGATCCTAATCCTACTCAGATCTAATGGCATTTGTTTATGAGTCTGTGTCTTTTCCTGGCAACTGAAAAGATCTTGCACACTAACATTGTATATGGGTTGCGGTTAAATTCACAGGATAGTCCTCACTGCTTTAGAAATGTGCAGGTGATAAGCTGCTACCCTATCAAACCCAAGAAGAGCAAACTCTACATGTTCTAATCTCTGAGTTTCTCTTTACACCTCTACATGACTGACATGCAGATAATGTCAACACCGAGATGTTGTGGTAAAAGTTCACTACTGTCCGCTTAGTCGCTTAATTTTATTGCTTCTATAACTCAGTAGGGTTTTTTTTGACAATTTTAGTAATTATTGAGTTTATCCAGCTGGAAAACTTTGAGACAATGGTACCTAGACAGATAATGCTATTGTCAGTAAGTCTGGGAGGAAAGCAGGTTTCTGGCTTAACATATATCAAGTGACAGGATAACTTTAATGTTTCTGTTCTAATTATCTGACACTTGAACGCTTCAAATGTTTAGAAGATTTAGTGCTAAGAGATTATTAATATATCACACAGATATTTTCACACCACATAAAAAGTCATAAAAGAACTAAAGTTTTCCTTTAAATTAAACTAGTTAAATTTTGCCTTAAGTAATATAGTAGGCCTTCAGTTGCAAGTAGGTAAAAATAATAGAATAGTACAGTTTGGCATTTAGAGGACTATTTTGCTTTATAGTTTAGAAATATTTTAGTAAACGTTGTATGTTCCTGGTAAAAACCACTGTTGTATGAATTAGATGGCATTTTTATTAAAATTGAGAGCATTTATTCATCAGCTTATTGCATTTATTATCTGGTAATATATTAGAACATACTTTGGTCCCTTTTATAGGCTTCAATAGTGTGCTGCTGTGTGTCATTAACTAGGAGCTGACTGAAAGCTGAAATGCCCCTGTGTTGTTCTCTGGACAGTCACTTTACTATCTAATTCCAAATCACAGAATGTTTATAAATTACCATGAATGTCTCTCCCCTTTTCTTTTCACAGAAAAGTCAAAGATCAAACTGATAATATATCTGATAAGTGGAATCATACAGTAAATTTAATAAGAGAAAGAAGGAATAGACAATTTATGGTAATCAAACTGAATTGATTGAAAACAGGTTTTTGTATAATGGTGCAGAACTCTTAAATGTCGATTTAAATCTTGAATAAATATATATGATCCTGGTATCTCTCATGAAATCTTATTTACTTTTTTTGTTTATTTGAAGACATTTAAGATTAAATTTTTAATAAGTTATCATTTAGGTCTCAACTTACACAGGTCTGTATTGTTCATAGTTGCTGTTTATATCAGATCAAAACGTGATAATATAAGATTAAAAATCACTGTAGTATGAAGCTTTATTTCTAGCTTAAATTTCATATGATATTTACTTAGGACCATCATTCAGAAAAAATTATTATCATGCTTTCAAATAAAGTCAAGTAGCAAAAATATCTTAGTACTTTCATATAGGAATTTTCTCAACTTTTCAATTAGGGAAATTATAGTGAATTAAGATGAAAAATCCTAAGTGGGACTCAGTATCCCAGTGGGTGACTGACACTGAAAGTGGAGGAAATGGAGACCTAAAGGGTGTGGGTTGTGTGCTGGGTAGGACACATAGAAATTGTCCCAATAGTACAGGCGAGTATGTTACACTGCAGCTTTGAAATGCAGCATCCCTCACCCTGACTCCATAGTCTCCAAACGTCAGGTTATATGGCATGGCTTCTTTCCTTCCAAAGAAAGAATATCTGCTCAGACTCTTGGCTGGGCAGTGAGTCAACTAATAAATTAATGAGAACGCATGCTATTAATTGTTGCCTTTGTGAAATAAAGCTAATATATATTTTAATGATGTCTTCTTAATTTGCCTCAAGGATTTGTTCTTGCTAGCTGTAATTCTACGAACATCAGAAGTTTTGAATGAATTACTTCACCGAATTATAAAAATACTGAATCATACACCCAAACATTTTTACATTTTACATATTAAGTAAGCATGTTCATATTTAAAAGTTGTATTTTAATCCTTTATGATTTCCTTTTTATGCATTTTTGTTTGCTTCAGTGTTGTTTATAGGCAGTTGAAGTCAGTTGAATTTGGCATGTATAGCCATCTATCTCTGAAATCTTGGCGAAGTTTAAAAGAGCCTCGTAAATGGTTTCTAAAGACTAGAATTCCTGATATTTGCCTATATACTGACAAGTTTTAAAATGCTTTTTTAGATGACCGTATTACTCACTATGAAAAATGTAGCGAGCAGTATTTCACCGGTTACGGAGCTCAGGCTACCCAGGCAAGCACGGATTACTAAGCTTTCAGATGCCAGGGAGAAACTCCAGGTGATTAAAGACTGTGAGCCTAGTTTCATCTTGAAGATTAAATAAAATATTATAAGAATAATCTGACCTACTCTTCACTCTGAATAAGTCAGTCATTAACTCAAATGAAACAAAACTGGTTTTGTTGTCGGTGGGGCAGTACTGACATTCTAGCTATGGTAAGGGGTTCTAGATATGAAGCTTAACTGTATTGTTGACTTATCTCCTGTTACATAAGCTTTGTTGAGGAAGCACACTCTGGACAATCTACAGTCTACTTACTCATGTCCTGTGACTGTGAAATGTTTGACTCAGAATTGACCTTTAGAAATGATGAGCTTTGTGTCATCCAGCTGGAGCAAATG
Source organism: Myodes glareolus (assembly GCF_982192425.1). Taxonomy (NCBI): domain Eukaryota; kingdom Metazoa; phylum Chordata; class Mammalia; order Rodentia; family Cricetidae; genus Myodes; species Myodes glareolus. The sequence continues at coordinate 12,646,279 of NC_142026.1, forward strand.
TGTGTTAGGAAAGGTTATGTCTCTCTGGTGTCATTCTGTCAGGCTGCAAAGCTATGATGTGTTTATTTGTTCTTTGAGAAGGAGCCTTCTCAAGGACAATGTTCTCTGTAGAATTTAAATACATGGTAAAGAAAATAAATGAAAAGCTACGGTCTTAAGACTCAGTTTTCCCAGAACAGTTCCAATATGTCACTAACAGCGTGGTTACAGAGTGGGGCAGGTCTGCTCTGGGTATTCCTGGTGGGAATGTGCAAGAATGACAAAACCTGACCTACTGTGTGAGGTGTTGGCTCTCCGCTGCATGGCCTTCCCACATATTTCTTTTAAAACAGAGCTGAGAGGCAGCTGGAGTCCTGATCATGGTGTAGTTATTTATTTCTCCACAGACTTCAGGAAAGTTTTTTTTGTTGTTTGTTTTATTTTTTTTTTGAGAAAATTCTTAATTTATCAAGTCTCTGATTTCAGGAAGTCATTTCTGTTATTTGCTGTCTATCAAGTCTAGCAGGAACCCTTCTTAGTTGTTTAACTTTGTGTTTTCCAGCCCTCATTTTTTTATAATTTCAAAACTACTAAAGTTAGCCATAGTTCTTCATGTATGACTATAACACTGTATTTTCTGATGACAAGATATTGCTACTAAGAAATGTGAGTCTATAGGTTCAAATAAATATCCATTGTTTCTTCTCTGACCCACCCACCTCTTGCACACACGCAGCATACGTGTGTTTGTCTGTGTGTGGGGGGGCATGTCTAAACATTGATGTGCATGTTGGTAGAGGCCAGAAGAGGAAGTTAGGTGTCCTTCTCTGTCACTCTCCTTTTATTCCCCTGAGACAGGGTTTGCCACTGAACCTGGAGCTAGTCTAGTAGTCACCAAGACTTGACACATCTTGTCTCTGTGGTCAATAGTACTCGGTTTGTGATCCTGCCCTGTTTGGGGCACTGCTACTAGCAATAAAGGGCAACAGTGGTCTTGCATACTAAGCCATATCTCTAGCCCCTAAATTCACTTTTACTGATGGTAGAAGTGGTGGCATTCTGGCAATGTGCTTGATGCTCAATTTTGTTCATAGCAGTGACATGTTCTCTAAGCAAAATGCCTCTTTATTATTCATAACCCATTGTAACTAGAAATTAAGCTTGGTGGCCACAACTCAAAACATATCCAAAACAAACCAAAAACTAGATTTAAGTATATTTTCAGTATTCAAGTCCAGTAGTCAAGAATGTTGATTAAGATAAAGATCAATTTGTTTTAATTATAATGTTTGTATTCGTCCATCAAAACTTATATTTTACTACATGAAAAATAAATCTACTGTGTCTCATGTTAAAACACGAGAAACACATAAATATCTTGAAAAGGTTCATTAGATATAGTACAAAGAATTTTGATTTATTTTTCTGGTTTCATTTGGCTCAGATGGACATTTGGTTAGTAATACTTTTATTGCATCCTCTGTCTTAGGCACTTGATGGACAGCCACACAACTAACTGCACCATTATTGGCAGATTTTCTGTGTAAACTAGTAATAAAATTCCTGAAAAAATGATGATACTCACTGGAAAAGAGTGTTATTCATCTGCATGTTCTATTACTCACTACATTAGGTGATGGCATGGCAAGGCAGACAGAGACTGATGAGAACTTAGGGATCTTCAATTTAGAGCTGTAGGGAACCCCTCTGCTTCATAGTAACATTTACAACTGAAACCAATAACTTACTTTTCCTTTATATTAAAAAAAGAAGTTTCTTTACTTAGGTTCACAACTGTTAAAAAAAGTATTCATTTATAACTACTTTAAGTATGCTGTCTGAAATAAATGTTTGGTGTGAGTGGGGACATAGACATCAAGACCCATGGGTTAGTGGTTTGATGATGACATTGACCATAGGGTTTCAGTGCTTCATAGTACTTATTGAGTGACGTTTGTTCATTGGCCAACTCTGTCTCTGTCTTTCTTCCTATTGTATTGATTTTAACTTTGGATAATTCACATGAATTAGATATGTACAGCAAAAAAAAATCTCAGGATTTCATGCAATTGTTTATTTCCATGTGGAATTATATAACTTTTTTTGATTTGGATAATTGTTTTTTGATTTTTTTCTTAGCAAATATCTATTAAGTAACTGAGTAATATGTTCAAATGAGGTTCAAATGAAGAGATAGCACAAATGGTGTATTTCACATGTGGGATTGGAACATCCATCCCTTGGTGCTCCTGCCAGAAGATTGTCAATGGTAGTGATACTTGAATATATACTCACACAAAGCAAGTACCAGTCTCTCAAGTTTATTAGTATCAGAACCATTTCTGAGTGATTAAGTGATTCACAGAAGATTAAATTAAGTTTTCTAAGCATCAGACACTTATTGAATACCAACTGTAGCAGTTTATCTGGTAAGATGATATAGGCACCATGATTTTCCATATGATAAATCTTACCAGGCAGAAAATAAAAACCATCATTAGAAATGAATAATTCATTCAGTTCTTGAGACTTTGTCCATTAGATCTATTTTTGTAAAAAACAAATGTCTGGGCTAGGGAGATGGTTTAATAGGCAAAAGCACTTACTTTGCAAACATGAGGACCCAAGTTTCATCTCTGGGACCCTCAAAGTAGCAGAAGCAAATGAACTCCACAGACATGTTCTTTGACCTCCACCAGAGAATCATGGCATGCTCTCTCTCTCCCCCCTCCCCCGTTTCTTCACAACATCTTCACATTAGTAGGTAAAGGAACTTTAAAAATCTTTAAGTGTCAATATGATGATTCTTACTAAGCATATTGCTGTATGTCCTATAATCCTAGAAATTATTATTATATAAATGACTGTAGCTAGAGGATAATAGAGAACCGAATTGTAGAAATCGACAATACCATATATATTGTTAAACATTTTGCAAGTTGTTTGCTACGTTGTGTGGTTATCACAATGATTTTTTGCATTCAGTTCGGTTTACTTCTCAGTAAACTGGTATTCAGCCCAGTACAGGGATGTTCAACCCCATACTGATGCTGAGGAAGATGGTGAAGATTCAAACCCATGCCTGCCATTTGCCCAGTCCTTTTTCAGGACAACAGAGTAACGGAAGCCCATTTCCTTGCTCTCTATAACTGAAAAGAAATATTCTGAAGCAAAATTGTTCTAGTTTTCATGCATAATTAAACAGATTATACTATAAATTAATGTGTTGGCACAGTTAACTGTTTCTTATTTACTTTTCTTTCCCTAGTGAGAGTGTTGCTCTACAGGAGGCCTTTCAAACAGAAACATCCCATTAGTTTTCTTAACACAGAGGTGGGAAGCAGCCATAAGAACAGCTGTAACAGTTGCCTGAGGCATCCTGGCAGGGTGCTACCCTAAATAAGACCTGCACACTGTAGGAGTGGCAGCAGGAGGGATCTGGAAGATGGTCAGGTTAGGTTCTTGTCCAACCATGTCTTCCCTTTGTTGTGAGCATGCTCTATCAGAAACAGAGATGAACACATTTGCGTTTTTACACATTGCCAAATATTTAATGAATCACAAAAAATTCATAATGTTTTGTTGACAGTAATTTGAGAAATAGTACAGATCTTCTTGGTTGCTGAGAAAGCACAGATTCTTCAATTCCAATTTTAATAACTAATATTAACCCTCACACCACACATTTCTTTTGGCTTGACTTTTTTTCTTGTCTTTCTTGGTCTTTTGCTAATTTATTTTGATCTTGTTTTTGTGTCTTCTTCTTCTTCTTCTTCTTCTTCTTCTTCTTCTTCTTCTTCTTCTTCTTCTTCTTCTTCTTCTTCTTCTCCTCTTCTTCCTCCTCCTCCTCCTCTTCCTCCTCCTCCTCCTCCTTCTCTTTCTCCCACTCCCCCCCTCTTCTTCTTTCTTCTTTAGAAAACAACATAAAGGTGAGGAGGACCTGGGAGGAGTTGAGAGAGGGAACCATGTGATCAAAACATATCATATAAAAAGTTCTCAATTAAAAAATGTGCCTTCAGGGTATGAAAGCTTGTGAGATAAGCCATGATGTTGCAGGTTTGGAGGGACTGCTTACAGTCAAAGCTTAAGCAGAGCTCAGTGACCAGTGTCCAGTGAAGCGGGAGAAACAGGTATTTTATGAAGGATTTTGTAGAGGTCAATGCTAGGACAAGTTCTAGAAGAGCAAACAAGTGGATAGATGGAAGGCATACTAATCTAGAGGGTGAATGGACTGAAAGAAATTTGTGTATGCCATGTCAACACTAGGGATCACTTGGAGTTGAAACCCCTGGAACATTTGAAATTCTCTAACTCTTGGTTTTTTGATGCATACCTGCTGACTGGTCAAAACATCATGCTAGAGAGCCTCAAATTATCTCAGTGTTTGATGCTCCCTTTATTCATTTACCAATGAAAGCAACACATAGTCAGAAGGCCCTCCCACACTATTCCTTTACAACAAATCCCAGAACTGCTGGAGGAGAGAACACAATAAGTGGGTTTTAAATTTTGGTAGCTAGTCAACTCAAACCTTGCTAGAGAGTGAGCATCCAAAATGGAATATGTCATCCCAGCTCAAGGACACATCTTCAAAGTGAAGTTCCTAAATCTGAAATAACTACAGACACACACACACAAGCGCGCGCGCGCGCGCGCGCACACACACACACACACACACACACACACACACACATTCCAACATGTACTGAAAGTCAGTACTCTGAGAAAGCATGAGTTGCCACCTTTTTTTTTTTTTTAGTTCTCACAATATCAATTTGGAGTCTACTAGTTGAATGGATTGATCCCATGGAACATGAGGGCTACAACTTCCTCCTTCTGTGGTTAAATAATAAGATTTTCACCTATTTTGGATTTTTAAAAAGATATCTGAAAACATTAGCAAAAGAAATTCAACTCCGTACTTTTAAAATATTTATTTATGTTTATTTGGTAAGTATTGTGTGTGTGTGTGTGTGTGTGTGTCTGTGTGTGTGTGTGGGTGTGTGCTCGCACGCGAACGCGCTTACCTGCATACATGTGTGTATGTGAGCAGGGGTCAGAAGACAACTTGCAGGCTTCAGTTTTCTCCTTCTACAAGGTTCCCTGAAAATAGACTCAGACCTTCAGACCTTATACCAAGTGCCTTCACCCACTGAGCCAGCTCCCTGGCCACATACTTTTCAATCCTTATCAATAAATTTCAGTTGTCTGAATAATAAAGTCATGAATTAAGTCCAGGTGGAAAGCAGGTGAAAAGAGCTTGAGTTTTATAAATGTTTCTCCTTTCTATTTTGAAAAGTCAGTTTGTTGCAGTGTCTTCCATTTGCAAGGTGTTGACATTCAAATTTGGAAATCTCTGCACATAATTTATTGATGTGTGTAAAGCTGTCATGAAGGTTGCCATCTGAAGTTAATTGAAAAATTTGTTTTCCTCAGGAATCAGCTGTTCATGTAAAACCATATTTTCTACTGTTGTAGACGTTTAGTGCGTACGCCTACTTCTGTTCTTTCAAAGAATGAAACGGTTGTTGTTGTGACACGTGTGTAAAACTTCTCCTTCACGAGGTTGTCACTAACTAAGAAGCAAAATCATGCCTTTGCCTGAACTGTGAATTTTGTGCTTCCCTGGCAGTAGACAAAATGGATGCAGCCTTAAAAGAGTGTAGGATATGTTCATGCAGAATCCACCTTTAGGTTTATTCTGAAGCAATCAGGGTTTTGATTTTAGTATTCCACTTTTATATGGTGTGCCTACTTGAGACCATGTTCTCTGGTCCATTATAAAAATATAAGAATAATAGCAGCAACTAAATAGTCTCTCTTTTTCTGGGTGTTTTCCATTAAAGCTTATTTTGATGAATAACAATTTAAATGAATGTAGGAGCACATGGGCTAGCACTAAACACACAAGTTGACATATTAAAAAGCTGTGTTAATACACCATCTTAGTTAATTAAAAAGACTGGTTTGTAAACATTATAAAAGATAGACTAATCATAATCAAAGATAAATAGTGTAAACATCAGTAAATGTATTTCTATTTCTACTTAATTTGTCTCAAGATACCCAAATACTGTAGCATTAAATATACTCTTAAACATATTTTACACATTTCTCAAATTTTCTAATACAAAAGCATGGAAGTAAACCAATAAATACCCTTTATCATATTAATTTTATGAGGATTAATTAGCACTCAAACAAATTTATAACAGTGTAGGGTAAATGTTTTTGCTTGTCTTTATTCTGTTTATTCTTGTCTTTATATCTGTGTATGATGCATGTATGTGTGTGTGAGCCTTTGCACAATGTATAGCAAGCAGGTCAACATTGAGATGTCTTCTTCTCTTGCCTCTCAGTCCTTATCTTGTGAGAAAAGTCCTTTCACAGGGCATGAAGCTTGCCATTTTGGCTGAACTAGCAAAGCTGCAAGATATCCATTTATCTTTATCCTCCATTGTAAGGATTGTTGAGGTATGCCACAGCAGCCCACATTGCCTTCATGCTGGGATCTGAACTCAGGTCCTCGTTCTTACACCATAAGCATTTTCCCTACTAAACTATTGTCAGGCATCTTTGATTATTTTGTAATACCAAAAATCTGGAAGAAGAATCTGGAAGAACTCACGGCAAATATCTGAATTCTAGATTTTGATTATCAATATTCCAACTTACAAAATGATTCTTTGTGAACAAATTACTTTATGGTAATTTTTTTCTAAAGGGAGCATATCAGTGGCTGAAGAATAATTTAGGCTGTTTATCATCACCTTTGAGAAAGGAAAAAACAATATAGCCCATTTAAAAGGCACATTAATCTCCCATGCGGCCCCACGAGCAAGCAGAATTTCATAGGCGTCTTCAGAAAATATTTGAAGTATTCTTCTATTCTCTAAGAAATTATTACTAAATTTCTTTAAAATTTAAAAATATTTATTATTAATTGAGATTTTAAAACTAAGTACTATTTATATCATTTCTCGTCCTTCTTCCTCCAACTTCTCAATTCCACATCCTCCACTTTTCAAATTTGTGACCTCTTACTCTTCAATTATTACAAATACACACACACACACACACACACACACACACACACACACACAGGTATTCTCACCCCACACACATACCTTGGTGAATTCATCTAGTTGTTCATATTTTCATGTTTTAGGGCTGAACACTTGGAATTGGATTATCTATATTCAGCTTCCATTGCTTATCCTTAATCTAAGGGTGGTGTCTTATGAGGTTTCCCCAATCCTTTCTCAGATGTAACTTGAAACTGTCCTTTTTCAGACCTGGTTTTGAAAGCCGTATTGCTGAGATTTCGTAGGTATGCCTTCGTTGTTGTATAGAGAAGACATTAATTACAGATGTTCTGATTACTGTCTCTTCCAATGTGATGTTACTCAAATCTTATGAATAGAGTTGTGTCATAGATGTACTGGTGCTGTGTACCTTACAGTCATCTGTTCCCTGCATTTTGAGCAGTGTGGCTTTCTGTAATGTTCACCAACTGCTGCAAAATGAAGCTCCTTTGATGAAGGGGGAGGACTACATTTGCCTGTGGTATTTAGAATGCAATTAGAAGTTGTACTGGTTCAGAGCAGAGGCAGTACTAGGTTTTCCCCTGGGATCCATGGCTTTGCCAGCCACAGGAAGTGGGTTATGTTTGTAGTAGCTGGTATGAATTTCCTTTTGTCAAGTGAATCTTATGTCTAAGTAGATAACTGTTGATTACCTCCAGGAGCTAAGTACCACTGTTTCACCTTTTGGGGTACCAAGCCCTTGTGGTTGGTTATTCTTGGGGTTTAGGAGCATTATAGTTGGCTAGGACTCTGGTGAGTTTCTCTCCCTTGGCAGCTTGCATAGCTCTTTCAGGCACTATGAAAGCTAGTCCTGAGAGAGGAGGTGCCCAGGTCCGTTCCTGATCAATTCCTCTTATTCTTGTTTGAAGTTGATGGTGTCTTCAGCATTACTCATTTACTGGGATACTAAAAATAAAGGCAGTAGCCTACACTGTTCAAAAGATATTTCAAACGTTTAAAACATGGAATAAATAAATTTTAAATGCTTAAGAAGGTGTCAGTGTAGGAAAGTTTTGATGGTTTTAGCTTTGAAGCTTTAGAAGGAAAGGTTTAAACTGTTTATAGGCTAACTCTCAATTACAATGACAAAAACAAAATGTCTTCCCTTTGCTTATGAAATTATGCTAAAATACTGATTTCTGTGTGTCTTGGCTTCGATTTGGACCTGGATTTTCTACCTAAAGTCATCAAATTTTTGACCACAATACCTTATTATAATGGTTCAGAAGTTACTTACTGAGCCAGATTGCCTAGATTCAAACATTTACCCTGTTTTTGTTAATGACATGGTCTTGGACAGTAACTTAAACCCGTTCTGTCTTAGTTCAGAATAAATATGATAATATTATCTTGCATAATAACGAAGATAAATAAATGCAGGCATTTAAAAATATTCATAACATTCTCTTTCCTTCTGCTTCTCGTTTGGACCTAGGGAGTTAAGTCCAGTGTTCCGATGTGGGTCTCTGTCTCTATCTCCATCCATCGCCAGATGAAGGTTCTATGGTGATAAGCAAAATATTCATCAGTATGGTTATGGGCCTAGGCCGTTTCAGGCACCCTCTCCTCTGTCCAGAGAACAATCTGGGGATCTCCTTGGACCTGGGATCCCATTTATAATCAAGTCTCCTGTAAACCCTAAAATGACTCCCTTAGTTGAAATATATTCTTCCCTGATCTCATATCCATCCTTCCTCCCTCCCCCCCCATCCCAGTCCACCTAGCTTTCCCTATTCCTCCCCTACTCCCTTCTCTCTAACCCTCTTCCCTTCCAACAACCCTCCCACCCCCCCATGCACCCGAGATTACCTGGGACTCATTGACAATGGCACTGGGACTTGTTTCCTCTGCATATACTGGATTTTGCGGATCCAGTCCATCTGGACACTCACCTTCCTGGACCTGGAGGGAGGCGGGAGGAACTTGAACTTCCCACTGGGCAGGAAACCCTGACTGCTCTTAGGGATGGAGAGGGAGGAGGAGAGGGAGTGGGAGGAGTGGGAGGGTGGTGGGAGGAGGGGCGGAAATGGAAACTTTTATAATTTAATAAAATTACTAAAAAAATAATAAAAATAAAAATATTCATAACAAATTAAAGAATAATGTGTTCAAGTAATTTAGCTAACCCTGGTACTTACTGAAAAATCTTAGTTGGTTTTCTGGGACTTCAACATATTCAAAAGTACGTGTCCTATGGAGTTCTTTTGATTGTATGTTTGAAATGACTTTATTGCCACCTGGATACAGGTTGAATTTATGTTTCATTTTACTTTTTGGCATGTTTTGTCACTTGAGTAACATAAAGTATTAGTTTGGCACTTGGAGCCTTCTTATTTTTACACTTCTTTCTTCTTACCATCACACTGATTGTGGGAAAATAATTCTGGAGGTCCCTGAGGTACCTGCTGTGCTTTTCATTCCTGTGGGTATTTTTTGACAATATTAATATTTGATGTTCATCATTCTGCGATTCTTTTTTATTCTTAAATTGTATAGCAATATTTATTGAACCATTTTCACATTGTACCATAGTTCACACAAATGAGTAGTATAAGGAAAATTACCATATTTATTTAGGGTTAGATTCCAAACTATTATATTCATAATAACATTGTTAGCTCAGAATGGTTTATTTTTGGTTTAATTTATATATCAGTTTTTTGTTTTTCTGTGAAAATAGAAACTGTATTAAATAGTTAAAATGAGCAATTTAAAGCAGAGCTGTAGTTGGGTGGATGATGGACCACTGAGATACCCAATAGGTCAGAGAAAAATAAATACAGACTAGCTACCTCACTTAGACTGGAGGGGTAAATAAAAGGACAACATTTCTGAGTCCAGAGGGTCAGGGATCCCAGGAAGAAAAGAGTTGTGGCTGATCCCTGCCTGCTAGATTGAGATCTGGGAAGGCCTTCTGGGGAGAACTGAGAGGTTCAGACAATATCCCTGCTGTTCACTTCAGGTACACTTGAACCTCATGAGCAACTCCTGAGCTGAGCTGAGCCAAGGGTCAAGCAATAGGGAGACTAGAGGCAAAGGATTTTCATGTGAGCCCTCGGGATCACTGAGAACAGAGGAGGCATGAGGAATAGAACTTGAAAGAAACCACTAAAGGCTGGCGTTTCTTTTACGAGAAACGTAAAGTAAGAGCTATGCTTTTCCCCTGTTAGGAACTTGGTGTGGATCTTCAGAGCGATTGGTCTGCTTCTCTACACATATTGTGATTATTTTCCTGGCAGCTTCCAAAGAATGGTTAATAATGTGGTTGTTTTAATAACCCCCAAAGAGTCTTTGGGTATGCTGGATTGTTCTGTGTCAACTTGACACAGGCAAATGTCATCCAAGAGGAGGGAACCTCAATTAAGAAAATACCTCCATAAGACAGGCAAATCTTTGAAGCAATTAGTGATTGATGGTGGAGGGCCCAATAGATTTTGGGTGGTGCCATCCCTGGGCTGGTGGTCTTGGGTTCTATAAGAAAGCAGCCTAAGAAAGCAATGGGGAGCAAGCCAGTAAACAGTACCCTCAACAGCCTCTGCATCAGCTCCATCCAGGTTCCTGCCCTGTTTTAGTTCCTGTCCTGACATCCCGGAGGATGAACGGTGCGGTGACAGTAATAAACAAGCCAATAAACTCTTCCCTCTTCAACTTGCTTTTTGGTCACGGTATTCATCACAGCAACAGAAACTGTAACTAAGACAGATGTTATTTTGGGTTGTACTATAGTCTCCAGAATAGTTGTATACATATTGTCAGTCACTTGTAAGGTACAGCAGATTCAGCTGTGGGCTTCTACACACAGAGTCCTTTGTAGGGGATGTACAGAGAGGCTTTGTCTCATACCTTCACCCTGGCCAGTTTATCATTTTTTCCACAGGGAAGCCTGTTGAGGGAACAGATCACTTGGTCTTCCGACTTCAATGCCTGTGCTATCTCATGATGATGTACAAGACACAGAGGTGAAACAGTGCAGTGCGAGGTGACCAGGCATTTGGCACTTAGACTTCCTTGCTCACTTTTATAAATCTGACACATACCTCTTTCTGTGTATGAAATAATACAGTTATTGTAAAAACTATCATACAGATAAGCAATACTTTTTATAACTTTAAGTATAGAGACAATAAAGAGACCAAACTCCGTTAGTACATAAAACCTGTAAAGGACTAGCTGTATTTTTTGGTGCACAAAAGGGATGTAAGTGGCTAGAAATGCTATTCGTGCCTTGGAAGACTCCTGGGAGAGATGAGAGGCCCCGCTGAGGAGTTGGAGCCTTGGTGAAACTGGGTATATGTGCATCTGGATCACTTAGGGTTTTCATGACCTTGTAAGAAAAGATTGGGAATAGTTGGATAAGGAAACTCAGTTCCACAGTTGAAGGGATTTTTAGACATTGACAGATTTGTGAAAACTACATGGAAAACTGTTGTCAAAAGACCTTGCTTCCCTTACTGGCTTCTCCAGTAATGAAAGGCTGGAGAATGTGGGGTGAGAGCAACACTAAGGCTTGAAGTGATGGCCATGGGCTAGAGGACAGACAAGCACTACTTTGGACCTAGGTGAGTGGATGACCACAAGAAGGAATGAATATTATCAGTGATTCTGCAAGTTTCTTCCTATTTCTTTTTTTGTTTTTATTTACAATATTTTATCATCTTAGATATGGCGAATAAAATTCATCACAATCAAGTTCACCTCTTCCTAATTCTAAACATGTAAGGAATGAATCTTTTTTTGTTTATTTTTATTTTTTTAAATTTATTTATTTATTAAAAATTTTCACCTCATCCCCTCCTCCCATTTCCATCCCACTCCCCCCACTCTCTCTTCCCCCTCCCTCTCCAGTCCTAAAAGAAGTCAGGGTGTCCTGCCCTGTGGGAAGACGAAGGCCCTTCCCCTCCGTTCAGGTGTAGGAAGGTGTGCCTCCAAACAGATTAGGCTCACAAAAAGCCAGTACATGCAGTAGAAGCAAAGCCCATTGCCATTATCATTGGCTTCTCAGTCAGCCCTCATTGTCAGCCACATTCAGAGAATCCGGTTTGAATCTTTTAACACAAACACTAGTGTTTTCTCATATATTACATACACATATATTACACACACATTTATAAATATTGATGTCCTTGAAGGTAAGAACAACTGCAATGGTAATAGGAATGAGACCATTTCATTGTGTCACAGTTTGATATTCCTACTTAACTTTAGAAATGTATATCTTGAAAAAACAAACTTTTTTTTAAGTACAGGGTTTCTCACAGCTTTGTAGAATGTCCTGGAACTAGATCTTGTAGACCAGGCTGGCCTTGAACTCATAAGATCTACCTGCCACTGTCTCCTGAGTGCTGGGATTAAAAGTGTGAGTCATCACTGCAGAGTTCCATTTTTTTTTTTAAAGAACATAAAGTGCATTAACTCTAACATAGAAGATTGGTAAATTTGCTTATATTGGAACTACAATTTTTATCTGTAAATATACCTTTATGATGAAAAATACATTTTACAGATTGGATGAAAATGTTTATTTCCCACCTCCATCAAAGTATTAAGAATCAAGAATATACTAATAAATTCTACAAAACAATAAAAAATGAGTCAGTTCAACAGATAAATGATCTAAATTGTGACTAACACTTAACAGAAGAGCAGATATATATTGCCAAAAAACATATGAAGAGATAATTTGTACTCAATAATGATAAGAGAATTACATATCGTGCTATAATGAGCTCTATTTTACATTCATTTGATTGGAAACATAAAATAAAAGCTCATTATACCAAGTGATTAAGAGGATGTGAGTCCTCAGGGTCCTTTATGCATTGTTTCTTTAACCATAAATTGGTACAAATGCTGTAGAAAGCACTAGGATATTGTTTTGTATTTCTGCTTACTGTGTGATAAAGTGATTTTGTTGGTAGATGCAGGAGCAAGTTCTCCTACTTTCTCCAGACATAAACAAGGTTGATTATCACAGTTCTCTTCCCAGTAGTAAATCTGTAGAGGAAAATCAAATGCTTCCACAGTAGGCAGGTGCCAAGTCCAGTGAAACAGACTGCTAGAAGACCACAAGGTGGGACAGAAGCGACCTGCTTCAATATAGTGAAGCCTGGCAGAACTTTATACTTGTGTATCCTCAGCAAGTTCTACAAAAGGCATTTAAAATGGAAAGAAAAATTGAGAAAAACTCATGTGTTTGTAGACTTTCTGTTGGTTTTGCTGTTGTTGAAATCCAGGTTTATTCCATGGTGATTTGATAAGGTACAGGGGGACGTTTCAATATTCTTGTACTATTGATACTTGCATTGTGACAGGGTATATGGTCAGTTTTGGAGAATGTTCTGTGAGGTGCTGAGAAGAAGGTATATTCTTGTGTGTTTGGGTGAACTGTTCTGTAGATATCTGTTAGGTCTATTTGAGTCATAACATCTGTTATCTCCATTATGTCTCTGTTTCATTTTTGTCTGGCTGACCTGACCATTGGTTGGAGTGAGATATTGAAGTCTCCCATTATCACTGTGTTATTTAACCTTTAGCAATGTTTCCTTTCCAAGTGTGGGTGTCCTTGTGTTTGAGGGAGAGATGTTGAGAATTGAAACATCATCTTGGTGGATTTTTCCCTTTATGAGTATGGAGTGTCCTTCCCCATCTCTTTCGATTAATTTTGGTTTGAAGTCTATTTTGCGAGATATTAGAATAGCTACACCATCTTGCCTATTGGAGTCAGCTGCTTGAAAAAATCTTTTCCAACCCTTTACTCTGAGGTAATGTTTTGATATTGAGGTGTGTTTTTTGTGTGCAACAGAAGGATCAATCTTGTAATCTTATCTTTCTCTTAGTGTGTTTCTTTTTTTATTAGGGAATCCAGCCCATTGATAATGAGAGCTATCAATGACCACTGATTATCAGTTCCTATTATTTTGTTGTTGTTGTAGATGTTGTTGTTGTTGGTGGTGGTGTGTGTGTGTTTGTGTGTGTGTATGTGGTGTGCATTTTCCTTTTTAGGGTTATGCCTGTGCAAGATTATTTATTACTTGTATCTTCACGGGTGTAGTTAACCTTCTTGGGTTGCAGTTTTCTTTCTAGTACCTTCTGCAGTACTGGTTCTGTGAGTAGATATTGTTTAAATTTGACTTAATCATGGAATATAGGGTTTTCTCCATCTATGGTGATGGAAAGTTTCTCTGTGTATGTCTGGACTGGCATCTGTGGTCTCTTAAAGTCTGTAAGACATCTATCCAGGCCCCTCTGGCTTTTAGAATTTCCACTGAGAAGTCAGGTATAAGTCTAATAGGTCTGCAATTTATGTTATTTGGCCTTTTTCTTTTTCAGCTTTCAATATCCTTTCTTTCTTCTGTATGTTTAATGTTTTATGATGTGTCAAAGGGTTTTTCTTTTCTAGTTTGATCTATTTGGTGTTCTTTAAGATTCTTGTAACTTTATAGATATGTCCTTCTTTGTGTTAGGAAAATTTTCTTTTATGATTTTGTTGAATATATTTTCTGGGCCTTTGAGTGGGATTCTTCACCTTCTTCTATTCCTATTATTTTAGGTTTGGTGTTTTCATAGTGTTCTGGATTTTCTGAATTTTTTGCACTAGAAATTTTTTAGATTTAATATTTTCTTTGACTGATGAATATATTTCTTCTATCAGTGTCTTAAACACCGAGGTTCTCTTTTCCATCTTGTATTGTCTTGGTGATTCTGGCATCTGTAGTTCCTGTACATCTGTAGTTTGCTTTCCTAGACTTTCAATAATTCCATAATTTCCTCAGTTTGTATTTTTGTTATTGGTTCTATTTTAATTTTCAGGTCTTTGACAGTTTCTTTTACCTGTTTCTTTGTTTCCTTGGCTTTCCTGGGATTCTTTAAGGGATTTATTGATTTCCTACATTTCTTTTATTTGCTTTCTTTCTCTTTAAGGACTTTCTTACTTCCTCTTTAGGGACCTCTATCATTTTCATAAAATTGGTTTTAAGATCAGTATCTTGTGCTTCGGTTGTACTGGAATATTCAGGCTTTGCTGTCATTAGCTCCGTGGCTTCTTTTTCCTCTGGGTGTGATTTTTTTTTTGTCCTTCAAGGACCCCAATATTGGGTAGGGAAGCTCTGTGTGGGCTGGACATTCTGCATCACTGCCCTACTCCCCTGCTACTAGCAGACAATTTTAACTCTTCTGTTTCTTTCTCCTTTCTTAGGATCCTTGGCTAAAAGCATACTATGTCTTTTTTTACCCACTTGTTTATGACTCTCTTTTATTGCTAGCCTACCTGATGTGGTGAGGGAAGACTGGGGATAGTTAATTGTTAAACAGGTCGATTTCTAAGGGAAGAGGCCATGGATTTCTGCCTGGGTTGATATCTGATTATTCTCCCTTTTATCTGAGATGGCCTACTCTGGGTCCTTGTCTTCCAGTAGGTTTATTCCCACTGGAGAACTTTTTCCTTTTTGGGAATTTCAGAAGTACTTACCCTTTCTCAGAGGTCTCTGTTGTTACAGTAACCCAGTTCACAAACTGCATCTTGCCTGGCCCAATTCAAGAAGGAGAAATAGGACCTAGGTATATTTCATACCCTCTACAAATATAAAAAAAATCAAATCCCATATGGGAGGCGAAGGGGAGGAGAAGGTGTGGAAATGTCTCATCTTGCTTTATGTAATGAAACAGACTGAAGTATTGCTAGCCGGCAACAATTGTAGTGACAGCTAGTGTGGTGGCTGATATGTTTGCTCTGTCCCTTTGGGCCTATGATCATGTGTCAAGCAGACTGAAAGTTTCCTAGAAGACCTTGAAGGCAACAACATTGACCTTTACAGTTTCCCAGTCTCCATGTTGTTGAAAACTGCCAGGCTTCAGTCAATGGACATTAGTACACTAGCCTGATAGGCGATGGTGGTCGGAGCTGGTGCAAAATGACAAGAAAGAACACTCAGGGGACTGTGTTGTGGACAGCTCATTTTTTCTGAGGGGCAAGGGACAAAATGAATGATCAGTTTGATCCATGTGGTGGTATGCCATTGGTTGGTGTAAGAACATTGAAGGTGCTTTATTTGCATACTCAGGAATAGTAGGAGCTAGAGGATGGAACCTTTTAAGTTCATATAGAAAAGAAAGTCTAGAGCATGGCATTACAGCAGTCAGATAAGCAACAACTAGTCCTTGTAGCCTTGGAGACCTATGAGCTTATCATTTGCTATGCCCACCAGGAACACCGGCTCTCAGGAAAGCATAACTACTTGGGTCTGCTGCTGTCTGAACAAGGTACGGGAGCAGCCACACTCCTGCTGCTCTCAGGATGAGAAAATTTGGGGTTTTAGGCATGCCTTGACCCTTCCTTAGCTTCAGGCCAAATTTTCTGCAGAAAATTTGGAAGCATTTTTTCTATATCCCAATTCTTAAGGATTCTCCATAGCTCCCCTGCCCCTCTTTTCAGGGTCTGCCTTGGTATAATCTAGACTATGAGCTCCCTAGAGTGTCTACCGCAGGGAATGCAAACACTCCCCAAAACATTCATCACAATGATAGAAAACCCGAAAGCTCCATTATCTCTTTCTATTCGTTGTCGCCAGTCCCTCTATAGTAAATTGATGGGTCATAGGAGATGTGTCAGACTTGAGATTGAAGGATGGAGCAGACTGTAAACATTGCTATTGCCTACTCTGAAAAGATTCATCTAAGTTTTTCCATCTCACAGGATTATTAAGTCTGAATTTTAGGTATTGGACAGACACTAGCCCACTCGAGCATGTGACTCTGGCAAGCCTTTCCTTTCTCTTCCTTTCCATTTGACTTGCTAAAAATTGTTAGACTTCATTCCTAAAGCTAGCCATCAAGGTCTAACCCCTTATTTGTCCACTTCTCCCTCCCAAGACTGACTAACAAAGCTCATCTACCAAAGTATTAAAATCTGGCAATCAAAAACCCGCTTTGGCTCACCTAAAAGCAAGCCCAATCAAAATATACCACCACATTCTATCCCGTTCTAACACAGACCTCCACTTAAGAAGGACCCCTGCAAGGTCATTAGCTGCTGTTTTCTGTCTGAGTCAGGAAGCAGGCACTTTAAGGTCTCTTAGTACTTAATAAAGGTGCTTGGTTCAAGTCCTAGCACCCACATGGCAGCTGACAACTGTCTGTAACTCCAAGATCTGACATCCTCACATGGACATACATGTAGCAAAACACCAACGCAAATAAAATAAAAATAAATTATATAAAAAAAAGGTGCTTGGGTGTGGTTTGTGCCTAATCCTGGGTTTGGGAGGAAGCCCTCACTGTGCAAGGGTCTGTTTCAGGTATAGTCTCTTGAATTTATTTCTCTATCTGTCACTCATTTGTTAATCATTTCCATATAGTTTCATCAGCAAGACCTGGATATTTTTGTTAAGTGTTGCTTTGGAAAATAGAGGAAAGATGAAACTCCAGGAATAGTATCCACAGTCTTAACATTTTCAGTTGGCAGAGCAGGTTTGAGAATGACCTGACTTTGTGAATGACTACAAAGGGTGTTAATTAAGTAGCAGGTGTTTTATCACCATGTCTACTTGAAAAAAAAATGTAGCACAGATGTAGAAAGCTTAACTACATCTATAGTTTGTATAACAAAATTCTATATTCATTGGGTTCCATCTGCCGCAATAACCTCAAACCACACTTAGTGCCAGCCAATTAGCACCTTGATTAAGCTATAGACCACCTGCAGCTTCTGTGCAGGAATGAATTCGCTAGCTTGAACATGAATGCCTTGTGCAACCTGGATTAAAGCAGCACAGCAAAGGGAGAGGACAGATTCACATTTTGTCACACGTGTGCACACTCCCTAATTGCAGAGGCTTGCGTATTAATTGTTTCATCTCTGCTTTGCTCTTCATTTTTTCATTTTCTCAGACATCAGATTTGGATGAAGTCTCTACAGACTCTTAGACCCACAAACTGCATAAAAAGACATTAGACTTTGTTCCGTTAGTTCCAATTTGAAAACATTAGAGAAAGTGACTCTGTATTATGGAAGGAGGGTGCAATGCATCTCGTAGGCTTGTCACTGAACTTTGCAAAACATATAAACAGTTATGTGAAAAGATTAAAAAATCACAAGTTAAACAAAGAATAATTTTTGCCTTCAAAAAAAAAAAGAAAAATCTAATGGAAATGCTTCAATTTTACTTAGCTCAGGACATATGCTGATTCTGAATAAAACTGGGTGTACAATCAACACAGTTTAGATTTGGTAACTACATCTTATGGCTAAAATAGTAGACTATGTTGTATAAACCATTACATGACTCTTCCTGAGCAGATATGAACACGTTTCTTTACCTTACATAGAAGGCCAACGAAAAAGCAAAGAAACACTTCCACTGAAGTCTAGTGTGGTGAACTAGTTAATCTCGTGGAGTTGCTTGGAGTAGAATGAGTGAGTGTGACCCACAGAAGCATGGGTGTCTCAAAGACAGTGCATCACTGGAAAGCCCTACCACCATAGATGGTAATCCAAAAGTCACATCGGGGGGAGCTCTCTGTGCACACATGCAGGTAGCTTGGCTATTCAGAGTTGCTCCCCCACAGCAATTGTTACTACTGTGTAACTCTGCACAGGAGCCTTGCGAAACTTGAAAATTTCAAGAACTTTCTGAGCCTTATAAATTTAATTTGCTTCCTGATCCCTATATGTGTTAGTTTTGAATGTTACAAGCCTCCCTCCCCCTACCAGGAAGTAATGTTTCAATTTGAAGGGAACAACTGAACAGAACAGATTCACAATCACAAACAGAAATAAAATAACCAAACTATATTCAGGTTGAAGGGTTAAAAGTCTAATGGAACAATTTAAGAAAACTTGTATGTACCATACCCATTCTTTTTGGCCATCAACCAGCTCCCAAATCATGACAAAGAGATTTATTATTAGTTTTGAATGTTAGACCTAGCTTAGGCAAATTTCTGGCTAGCTCTTTTAGCTTAAATTGACTTGTTTCTCTTCATCTACATTTTGCCCTGAGTCTTTTTACCTTTTTTCTGTATATCTTCCTTACACTATTTTTGCTGCCTGGCTTCTTGTTCCAGGCATGTCATTCTATCTCTCCTTTTGTTTTTCTTTGATCAAGATTTTTCCTCCTATTTATTCTCTCTGCCTGGCAGCCCTGTCTATCTTTTCTCATGCCAAGCTTTTGGCCATTCAGCTTTTTATTAGACCAGTCAGGTACCTTAGGCAGGTCAAACAAATGCAACACAGCTTTACATAATTAAACACACATCCTCACGTTATTAAACAAATGCAGCAGAAGTAAAAGTAATACACCTTTACACAATTAAAAGTATTCTGTGGCATAAACAAATGTAACACATCTTTGCCTAGTTAGAATAATATTCTACAACATTGATAAGCGTATGCAATGTTAGGCAAAGGATGCAAATCCTCTGTTTCAGCTTATGAGTTGTGGTAGAACTTTTCATTGCCTATAGAGACTTTTCTCTCAACAGAGAAAGCTTTTAGTTAAAATTGTGTGTGTGTGTGTGTGTGTGTGTGTGTGTGTGTGTATCCTTTCTTAATTCCATCTCTAGCCAGGCTTCCAGGACCCAAGCCATATAAGGACATAAATAGCATTAGGAGTTTGCTATCATCATCCAAATGTGATGTAGAGGAGAGAGGAGAGTTAGAGCAGAAGGCCTAACTCACAGAGATGACAACACAGTGACTGCACTCTTCTCTGTCTGCAACACTGAACACATATGTCCCTTGTTTCTAGGAGAATGTGGGAAACATAGGAAATAGAAAAATAACAACATAAACTAGGGTGAAAAGGGCTTTCATTTTGAACAGTTCATTTTTGCTTCTTAGTGTACAACTACAAGAGACTAGTCAGCTCGTCAGGAGCTGGCATGTGCTTGCCTTCTCACTAAAAGGGCCTGAAGGCTATTATGAATAAGCACTGTCATTCTGTATAGACCCTTTCTTCAAAAGAGAGAAGTGCTCGTTTCTATTATTTTCTCTCAAAGGCAAAAAGGATAGATTTAGCTTAAATTATTAGATACCTAGCAAAACTAAATTCAGAAATTATTTGATCACCTTGAAATGATATTTGTAAAAGTGTGAAAAGATCAATAAATAGCCCCTAAAATTCAATAGAGAACGTGGTTTGTAAAAGTGAATTGTGCAGGTGCTGTTTGGGGAGCTCATTAGATATGCTGTATGAAGTCTGTTGTCTTTTCATTTATGCTAGAACTTGAAGTGCTCAAGGGCACAGAAAAGATGGATTTCAAGTAGGGGAGAATGAAGAAAAGGGAGAAGCCAGGACTAAGAAGGAGAGGTACAGGATGAACTGGATCCATAACAGTTCTCATTGCTGGAATTGGTCAGCGGTACTGCCCTGGGAGAGGACTTGGTGCTCCAGTCTGATAACTGAAGTTGTCTCTGGGATTGTTGTTTCTACAACAATAATTAGCTTGAGAGCTCCTGCTAGCAGTTCATATTGTTTATATCTTGATTTTATCTCTTCCAAAAGGTAGTGACAAGTGATGATGCTTTCAGATTACAGTCTTCCAACAGCTGATGATTTTAATCTTTTCATTTTCTCTATTGAGGCTTTTTGTCTGTTTTTGAATTCTGTTTTTGTTGTTTTACTTCTGAGTCTCTAGACTATTTTTGTCACATATGTGGTTTAGAAATCTATTGGCATCATCCCTAATTCACAGACTGTCTTTATTTCCATTCTTGTGTAGAACAAAAGATGTAATAGTGATTGAAGAAGCATTTCTTGTTTGCTTTCATGGGTCATGATTTTGGTGGTGTGCCCAAGAAGTTATGGCCAAGCTCTCTTTTTTAACGTTAATTTTCTGTTCTTCTAAGAGTTTTACTATTGTTGCTTTTCATATGTAACTGTGTAGCCCATAGACTTCCTTTTCCCAGCTCCTACCCAAGACCCATGGCCTGTGTCTTCTGTCTAGCTATTCCTAGCCTGCTACCATATTTCTCAGGAAATTATAGTGCCACTGCTTGGTCAGGACAAGGTAAGGTTGACATTTGGGGGCCAATAAAGTTTAGATTCTCCATTTTGAAACAGTTTTGTTTAAATGAACTGTTTATTATAAAGAAGTGTTGCACATAGCATGTCTTCAGTTGCAGGTATTTATGACTAGTGACATAAATATCCCTCCTTATCTGGACAGGCAAATGATGGATTAAGCTGTAGCTCCTGTCTCAATTCAAGGATCATGTATCAGATAGCTGGAGGACAAATGATTTCTTTTAAATACTCAGTGCTATAACCTTAATAACTTTCCACATGGCTCTAAGCCGCTGAACTCATAGTCACATTCTTTTCTCCCTCTGTACAATTGCGTGAACTACTTAAAATTACAGTTTAATTGAGATGGATTGTTATACTTTTCCATTCTGAATTATAGACCAATGCATTATAGACCAAAGCATTTTTAAATCAATTAAACCCTTAAGCAAATACTTTGCTTTCTATGAATTTCTATTTTTGTGTGAAATGTACTTTTTCATTCCTCGACAATTCCATATATGTATATATTGAGGATTTCCCTCCCTTACTCGCTCTCACTCATACCTTGATGTAGGTGGGCCTTGTTTCTATGTGTTGCTTTCATTTGTTTATTAATAAAGAAACTGTTTGGCCTGATAGGTCAGAACATAGGAAGGTGGAATAGACAGAACAGAATGCTGGGAGGAAGAAGGCAGTGAGGCAGTCGCCATGACTCTCCTCTCTGAGACAGATGCAGGTTAGGATCTTTCCAGTAAGCCACCACCTCGTGGTGCAACACAGATTACTAAATATGGGTTAAAGCAAGATGTGAGAATTAGCCAAAAAGAGGCTGAAACTAATGGGCCAGGCAGTGTTTAAATGAATACAGTTTGTGTGTTGTTATTTCTGGGTGTAAAGCTAGCCATGCAGGAGCCAGGTGGATCGCAGCCCGCTGCTCCTTCTACAATATCTACTGTTTGAAACCCTCTTTTCTACATTAAGTCACATCCTACTTTGATGTCTTCCTGTCCCTCACTCCAGTGAGTTCAGCTGTTATTAACAACCGGTAGTCCACACTGAGGGCTAGTCATAATGACCCAGTCTCGCTTGTATGAGGAAATGGTGATGGATAAATCCAGTCTTGTGCTAGCCTGTGAGGTAAGCATAGCTATTGTGAGACAGTGAGAAGACAGTTTCCCAACATTCCCCCCCTCTTCCCTGACGGTCCCTGAGCCTTGGATGGGGAACAGAGTTGTTCCTTTGGGCACAAACACTGCACAGCTATTATTTGCTCCACTTTGACCACTTACGTCTTCAGTCCTGATGCACTTCTGCCGTGTGAGCCACATCATTTATATTTTGATCTAATTTCTTTTCTACATTCTGTGTATACAATATACAGTTAAACTGTAATTAAATTTCTTTCCCATATAGTAATTCAATTATTTTTGATGATCAAAAGTGCTATTATTCTTAAGTTAGTCTTAAACTTTATGGTTTCATTCTAAAAGATATTGAGAATTTGAAATAGAATCTAAAACACATAAACTGTGTCATTTTCTGAATATACCAGTGAATTGCTGTATTCCAAAGTAAATTGAGTGTTTGTATTTTAGATTAAAAAGTCTGCTGCATTTTCCATAATCCCAGTGATAACCCACACTAAATCAGCAATGTGAGCACTACCAACCTCTACAATCTCCTTAATCTATATATTTACTTGCTCAGATATTGCTTTCCTTAACCTTAAAATACACATCATGTAAGTGAAACTGACTGGGTATTGTTAGCATAAAGGGCATATATAAACAACATGCTTCAAAAAAACCCATAAAATAATATTCAAGAAAATTGCCCAGTGTATCTGCAACTCCAGAGGCCATGCAAGCTTATAGTTTGCCGTGTCAGCAAATTACAGGTTACAATGTAAGGCTCAAGGGGGCCTAAAAGGCAGAAATTCCTTCGCAGCTATGATTCACCTCTTTGTTTACCGTACTGTATGTCAATGAAGTGAGAATGAGAATAGCAGAAAAATCAATGAAAAAATATAGGAATTATCCAGGTGTAGGAAATGTATTTAAAGAATAAGCAAACAGGGATGTTCTGGTCAGAGCTCATAGTAGATGGTGGAGTCAGGTTTTACTGCTGTGATGAGTAGTTAGATTCCTAGAAATAAAGGAGGAACATGGCATTCTGTCTAAGGAGGGAGGGGGCAATAGAAAGACTATATATCATGTTCAATTTGACTAGACCCTTGCTGTGCCCAATGCCTCTCCCTGAGGAGAGGTGCTGAACAGTGACAGCTAGGGGTAGATGGAGGCAGGGTCCCTAGGTTGAGACTCTAAAGTGAGTAAAATAAAATGTATTTAAAGAAAAACATGGACTTATATCAGAAGCATATCCATGATTACTCGGTGTCTTTAAATTTGGAGTGAGGTTTTCCTCAAAATATTCACTTGAATAAATTTCTTATTGGCATCTTGGATGACCAACGCCTGATAGATGCATAACAATAACAGCACTCAGTGCTTAAAATTGAAAACTCCTCCTCTCTAATTTTTTGTGTGAAAAGCAGATAAAATTTCATTGCACCTGAGCTGAGTTCTGGTGCCACAAAGAAATTAGCTTTAATTGGTTTACCTTTGTATTAAAACCCCACAGTTATGTGGATTTCTTATTGACTTTCATGGTCACCTTATGTCAGTTTTGTTTGTTGTTTCTTCATCCTTTATGTCCACTAGCTGTTCATCTCCCCTCAAGAGCACATCTCAGAAGTTCCTGGCCTTTCTCCTGACTCCCAGGCTGCTTGCTGTTTGTATGCCAAGGGTTTTTAGGGACACTCTCATTTCAGTGGCACAGATCTCTGTTTTATGAAATCATTGGTTGCTTAGAATATTCCATTTAGTTTCCGAATGAATGTAAATCACCCATTAGGAAGATTTTCTCATAATTTTTTCTAGTGATAATGCAGGGAACCAGAATCTGTGGGGTATATTCCCTGATGTTCATATGTGGCAAGTTTCCTTCATTTGACCAGCAGAGACGAAAAGAAAACCTTCAGTTTGAATAACGAAATAGCTCACAGGAATTACACAGGAGCTGACGTTCATTACACTTTGTTGAGCAAGTTCCACTGTTGGCAGCGACACACTTTAATTTGGAGGCTCTTAGTATCACAATGGACAGTTTAATTTCAGATGTCATTCTTGCAGCATGTGAAACAGAAAGAACTTGATGAATTCACAGGGAATCAGAACCCAAGAAGCACCCATTCCTATCAAAATAAATGATAACTATGCTTTAAAAAAACTAAAATAGTGTCTTTTCCATGCTCATCTGGCCTTTGCTTTTTCAAGACAACTTTACTGCAATACAAACCATGAGTTTATCATTTCACTGATGCCCTTACCAGCAGTTGATCTGGTAAAGTTGATTTTTAAGTTTTTAAATGAATTTGGTGAACTCCTGTGTTTTCTTTTGCCCAGGCTAAAATATAGATTGTTAAACTTTTGTTTTTTAGTTTATTTAATGCTTCCTATTATTAATGAATATTTTATAAAGTAATAAATGAAAGAGATTTTGCTTGTTAAGTAAAAGGTTTGTGTTGGCAGTTTTCTGTCTCACCAGTCCCAAAGCCATTCAGTCCCAAAGAAACACACAGAGGCTTACATTAATTCTAAACTGATTGGTCTATTAGCTCAGTATTTCTTATTAACTAACCCTTACATCTTACATTAACCCATAATTCTTGTCTGTGTTAGCCACGTAGCTTGCTACCTTTAATTAGTGAGGCCTTTTCATCTTGCATCTTCTTTGTCTGGTTAAATATTGCAGACTGAGACTTTCCTCTTCCCAGAATTCTTCTGTTCTGGTCGCCCTGCCTATACTTCCTCCTTGGCTACTGGCCAATCAACATTTTATTAAACCAATACAAATGACAAATGTTTACTGAGTACAAGATTATTGTTCCACAGCACTCCCCTCCTTTTGTCTAAAACATGAACTCTGAATCTAATCTCCTTTGTTTAGCTTTTTTCAAGACCATTATCCATAACAACTTAAAAACCAACACTCCAAACAAAGACAACCATCCATAATCCATTTTGGGCTTGTTTTCTAGGCTGCTTCCTGATAATTAGGAGTGTTGATAATCTTATGAGAACCTAAAGAAAATTTAGGATTGTGATCAAGTCCTGACTGGAATATTCTGTGAGGCTTGATCATCTCACAGCAGTCTTGAGACTGTTCTGGATGTAGAACTCAGAGGAAAATCCAACAGAGGTCCTCTGAAATGTTGGATCATCTGGGCCATCCACTCCCACTGGAGATTTTTCAGGGGGCCTTCCTTGATCAAATCTCATTTTTCTTAACACAGAATGTATCTACAGCCTCTCATTTACTTTGGAAACAAAAGCAAAATCTCCTCATCAAAGTAGCATATAATTAAACTTAAATTTTGAAGTCAAGGCATTTTCAAAATATATAGGTTGGATTAATCCAGTAGCATTTATGATCAAATGTCTTTTAGCAGTTCCTTGCTCAGCCATCAAACAATTCAAAGACAACACAATAATGTACAGCATCCTGATTCTTTGTGTATTTTTCATCTTCATGTGGCTTTATTTTAAATTCTATTTTTTTAATTTTTATTTTCAATTTGTGATTTTTTTTGAGAAGGGGTTTCCATGTAGCCTTGACTGTCCTGGAACTCACTCTGTAGACCAGGTTGTCCTTGAACTCCAGAGATCCATCTGCCTCTACCTCCCAAGTACTGGAATTAAAGGTGTTTGTCACCATAGCCAACTACTCTCTTTCCTTTTTTTTTTAAGCACTTTATCCTTTTCACTTTTTTTCTGACCACATGAGTCTTTAATTTGCTAAGCGATATGGCTAGGATTAAAACCGCATCTTTGATGGCTATATCCAACCCATTTTTTAGCTTTTTGAAAGTCTAACTTCTTGGTGGAAGTACTGGTGGGAGCCATGTTTGTTACCACAACTTATAGAGTTTCAAGGGTCCCTGCTACCACCAAGAAGTATACTGTCGGCTATTCAGAATCACCATTTAATGTTTGGTGATAGGGCCTCTTAAAGGAGCTGTAAGGTTTTTGCAGCTAAGGCTGAGTCAAGAAGCCTCTCTTAAATGAGTTGCACTTGCCTCTACCAAACAGAGTCTACCAGAGAAAATGATGCTACCAAGAAGCCATGCTTAACTTTGTTCTTTTGTGTCTAGAATTCCTTCCCAAGGTCACTCAAGTTTTAGGTGAATATAGTTGTCCATGTTGGTACCATTTTGTTTACTGTGGTTTCTGTCCTACCTGGTTCCCTGGCCATTCAGTCCCAAAGAAATACACAGAGGCTTACATTGACTATAAACTTGGCCTATTAGCTCAGGCTTTATTATTAACTGATTCTTATATCTTATATCTTAAACTAGCCCATAATTCTTGTCTGTGTTAGCCAAGTGGCTTGGTACCTTTTATCACTGAGGCATTCTCATCTTACTTCCTCCTGGTCTCGGTGAAGACTGCAGATTAAGACTTTTCTCTTCCCAGAATTCTCCTTTTCTGGTTGCCCCACTTATACTACCTGCCTGGCTACTGTCCAATCACCGTTTTATTAAACCAATACAACTGACAAATCTTCACAGCACACAAGACCATTGTCCCATAGCAAGTTTTTTCAATGGATATACACTGATGTCTCTTTTTTAAATAATACTATAGAATCCCAAGGATACTGTAATTTTCAAAGATATTAGTTCTGTAGTCCTCCTCAGAGGATTCAAGCATCAGTCAGACCCTTACTTGGTGGTCTTGGTCATTTGTTTTTTACTTACTTGTCTGTGAGATAGGAGAATCATAGTACTCTCAGACGAAGCAATGTAATATAGTTCTTTTAAACCAAATATAAGCAAAGATAAATTAATTAAATGATATTTTGAGGAACTATACCAAGAATTTTATCTTAGAAAAGTTTTGGGTATGTTTAACAACTTGCACAGTTCTTTAAGCAGTGTGTTTAAATAAAGATTTATGCATTTATCAGTGTATGTGTGATTGCATAAATGTATGTCTGTAAACCACATATGTGCCGATGACCACAGAGTTCAGGAGATGGCATTGGGTGCCCTGGAACCATAATTACTGATGTTTTTCAACCAGTCTGTGGTTGTTGTCAACTGGACCCAAGTCCTCTGCCAAAACAGTGAATGTTTTTAATTACCAAGAACCAGGAGCATGCTTAATTAAAGTTATTAGCTTCAAGGTCTTGACGTATCTTTCTTGGGAAAGTATTTACAGAAAGAAAGTGACTTTGGTCACAGAAAATCTGCTATTCTACATATGTTCTTAAAGTCACTTTCCTCTTTAATGTTTTACTGTCACAGTTTAATGTCCACAAGGGAGAAATGACTTATCTTACACGTATTTTGCTTTTTCTGTAGTGGTGTTTATGAAAATGGGTTGTGATGTCATTCCTCGGTATCTCATCATTCTAGTGTTGGAATGAGGTAGATCCAGAAGTTCAACATTATTTTTCAACTGCTTAGCAGGTTTCAAGGCACGGCTAGGCTATGTGAGACTCTCAGAAAGATACTTAGTAAGATGAATCACCCAGTAAAGGTACTCGCTGCACAAGCCTCATGACCCGAGTTTGATCCCTGGATCCTTGGCAAAGCTGTTCTGTGACTCATACATGCCCACTCACAATGGCAAGTGAGAACTTTTGCCCCTGCACCACCATAATAAATAAAATAAAGTTAACAAAACAGGCAGCACACACACACACACAGAAAAAGAAAGTCAACACAGAGCGATTATCAGAGGTTTTAGTAGTTTATTGCTTAACATGAAGAATGAATCTGATTACCCACAATTTGCTTTGTGATTTATTTCTTCCAAAGTAAGAAAATGTGACATGCTGTAGGAATTAGCCTTGCACAGTCAAAAACTTCTGCTTTTTGGTGACCAGACCTTACCTGCTTTTAGAGTCACTCATGTTCCTGAGAAGTGCCTTTCTCAGCAGAAAGCCATGAAGCACTGGGAGAAGTCCCCTGTCCCTGAATAAAAGTCTCTAAGACGATGTCTCCAGTCCCCTATTGATCCCTCTTCTTCTCTGCTTGGTCCAAGTCTTGCCTCTTACAAGCTAAAAACATGCCATGTGCCCAGTTCCCCTCCTCAGCAATCTTCCATCTGGGCCAGTGTTTGGCTCTCCTTCCTGGCCACCTTTGCTCTCCCCCAACTTGTCTAAATCCAACCAGACTCCTCTCATGCATTACCCTGTGTAGCCTTCATCCTGTTTCTTATGTGTGTGATGAAATACCTGGCTACAAGCCACAAGCAGAAGGGACATCTATCTTGTTTATTCCCTTTGCATAAAGAACTAACATTTAATGAGCCAGGTATCATGGGTCAAGCACAGTTCTAAGCACTTTACATGTATTAACTTAGGCTGTGTTCATTGTAATAGATCATTTGACAGACGAGGCGGTGGAGGTGGTGAAAGTGAAGTAGCAGGTAGGCTGGGTCCAATGCAGAAAGCCTTTTCCAAGACTTTGTGCTCAGTCACAACCATTCTGACCTTCCATCTCTAGAAAACTGCTTCAGTATACTGAGAGTCTGAGGTATTTTATATGAAAAATACAACTTAAAGACGCTACCATGCTGTGTAATCTACGTCCATTTAAAAAACTGAAACTTTTAGCTAATTTTATGTTCTTCTTATATCCTTTGCAGTTATAAATTTATTTTTGATCTACCTCTTTGTTTTATGATGTATGAAGACAATTATTCTCAAGTATTAAAATATATGAAAAAACTGCTCAAAAATTAATAACATATGTACGTTCAGTACAGCCTCCAAGCATTCTGATTCAACAGTAATAAGGTGGGGGCCCACAAACCAATAAACAAACAAACAAAAAGATTGTTTTCTGATTCAATCATACTCAGTTAGACTGATAAACACTGAGATAACAAATACTGCATTAATAAAGAGGATGGTTACTAAAAGAGACTTTTTACTTTAAAAAGTCTACAATTACAATGTGAGGCAATTCACATATATCTTTTGAAACACAGTATTCACTTATAAAATACAATGCAGGTTAGAACTATACCTTCCCTCTAGATACCCTAAGAATTTTACAAGCCAAAATGGTATTTTGAATATCTATGGCAAGGTTGATTAGCCATGTACCTTCGAGCAGTTCTGCGAAGCAACTTACTAGTCTTTGAAACAATTATGAACAGTATGAGATTAAAGACAGCAGAGCCAAAGTTTCCCCATCCTTGTGGAAGTTGTCTGCCCTTTTATCTATTTTTAGTTACTACATTTGTTTTACCCGTTTGCTCTTGATTATATTTAATTTCCTGGACAAGCAAAGTCAAGCTTGCTCTTTGCTAATATCTACTCCATGCAATCTGAAAGTATGTCGATCATGTTTCTGTGTGTATATGTTTATTCTTACATAGTTTGGTCCTTCCAATGCTCTGTCTCTGGCTGACATCTGACCATTGTGCTTGTGTCCTCTGACACACAATTCTACTTTCAATAAATGTTAAATATGTAGCGAAATTTGAAAACAGAAGTGGGACAGTCCTTGTAAAACATTCCTTAGTAAACTTAAATGAAAAATTTCACAGCTATTAATAAGCAATTACCTTGGTTCTCAATGACATTATACATTGCTTTCTTACTGAATTAAATAGATTTCAGTTTGAATAAAAATTGAAAATATGTATTCTAATGATTATTGTAATACTCTTGTTTAATTAAGATTCATCCTTAACTTGATATTCAGGCTGTTTCCAAGTATTTGTCATTCTGTGACATGAATATCGTTTTAGAAAGCTCTTTGGACCTCTTGCTACTAACTTAGTTATGCACAGATTTAGATTCATAATTATCTAGTGTATCCAAAGATATGAAAATACATACCGTGATTTGATTCTTTTAATTTATTTTTAAGACTGATTGTCAAATGTAAGCTTAATATTCTAATGCTATCCTTCCATCTTTCGTCATTCGGTTTTGTCTTCTGTTTAAAGGCTGTTTTTAGCAGTAGTGACATTTTTAATGACAATGCAATTGTTTTACCCTGAAGGCGAATGTTAAATATTTAAAACCTTCACAATATTCTAGTTTGTTAAAAACTGTGATATGTTCAATTTCTGGATAAAATATAGACATTAACCCCTTGATTTTAGTGGTTATTTGTTGATATTTCAGTCCCATTATCTGCAAAGGATATGTTCCAAGAGAGCGGTGGGTGCAGGAAACCATAGGTAGGGTGGATCCTTGCATACGTTACATTTTGCCGTTACACTTACATACCTAAGACAAAGTTGAGTTTATGGGTTAGGTACTGTCTGGTATTAACAACAGCAAATGACAAAATATACCTCTATGACAATACGTTGTGATAACACTGTGTAAGTGATACCCACAATAAAATTTTTCCTTTTCTTTTTTGATTTTTTTGTTTTGTTTTTCGAGACAGTGTTTCGCTGTAGTTTTAGAACCTGTCCTGCAACTAGCTCTTGTAGACCAGGCTGGCCTCTAACTCACAGAGGTCCGCCTGCCTCTTCCTCCTGAGTGCTGGGATTAAAGGTGTGTGCCACCACCGCCCGCCAAAATTTTTCCTTTTCAATCTCATGGGTTCTTAATTCGGTACAAAGTGTGACTTTATTGCCTCGCCTACAGCACTCCAATATTGTGCCAGAGTTAGTCATTTCTTCTATGATATGCCACAGGATCCTCTTTCATCCTTCTTTTTGTGCTTTGGAGCTATTATTAACTAAACAAGGACCACTAGACTGTAGGCGCCATGATGCTGTGACAAGCCTATGAGATTGCCCAAGCTGCTGGTACATGACTAATGGGAAGGTAGGATGTGTGGCATGGACACTGCAGACAAACGATAAGCCTTGTTCTGCATTGGATGGAACAGGATAGAGTCCATTTCCACCATCCAAATTAATCACTATTTTGGTAATTAAAATTTGTAAGTTATTTACTTCTGGAATTCTCCATATAATCTTTTTATATCTTGAAAGACCACAAGAAACAAACCCTTGAGAAAAATAAACCATAGTTAAAAGTGGAAGACAAAGACTGTTACATGTACTGTAACTACCTATAGTAGCTTAGATTCCATTCAAGAAGATAGAACATCTTTGTTACTCAAGGACTGAGCTTCTGTTCTCCCAGGAGCCTGTTTGTGAAGAATAAGTGTAACCAATTCCTTTCTCAGGATTCCTAATGTACATTATAGCTTTTCATTAGCATTATGTCAACCGACAAAATATTGGATGAAACCCCTTAAAATCCTCAGCCAGGACACAGGTTAGGCTAAGTGCTATGAAACAATGATAAACAAATCAAATGGAATTATCAGTTTCCTTTCTTTTTTCATTAAAATTCAATAAAATAAATTCATGAAAATACTGAGTTAAAAAATAATAATCCATACAATTAATGGATTATTATTCAGGCTCTAAGAATGTTATATAAAAATAATTAGGTGGTATTAGAAAAGTTCCATGTTATTGTGTTAGTACAAGAGACTTGAAATTAAAGTTCACATCTAGTCTGTGTAGCATGTAAATTTTCTGTTACTGCTATAATGAACTAGTATAAACATGTTCATTATATGGAGATCACAAATTATCTTGTATATCTAAAAGATATGAAATAAGAGACTGTGTTTAGAAGAGTGCTTTAAAATGCACTTGGCTGAGATAAGAAATACAGGTTCCTGGGTTCTTTAGCTATCTTGCTCTGCATAGCCCAGGCATTTATGTCCTCACCCATCGCTTCCTGTCTGTGACCTCTGGGACTAAGCCACCCTAAAATTAAAAGGACATTTTATGAGAAGTTTCCTCATTTAGCAATTTGTGAAAGCAGAATTACTCTTGGACTAGGTGGGATTTTAGATATAAGAAAATTTAATTAGTTTGAAGGTGAATAGACAGAACCAGAGAGATTGAATGTTAATGTTTAATTACTCCAATTTCAATTCTTGCTTTGCTTTCTTAAGAATACTGGTCTCTGATC
The DNA here is from genome assembly GCF_982192425.1 of Myodes glareolus. Taxonomy (NCBI): domain Eukaryota; kingdom Metazoa; phylum Chordata; class Mammalia; order Rodentia; family Cricetidae; genus Myodes; species Myodes glareolus. The sequence goes on from NC_142026.1 coordinate 12,678,383, forward strand.
CATCCCTGTAGTCACTTACTCATGCTTTCTATGACTCTTACATCTATCTGAGAGTAGAATTTTATTATTGATAGAGTGATGTATTTTAGACCCATTTCTGAAGGTGAAACTCCTACCAGACACTATCTTTGAGGCTAAAAACCTGTAGTTAGACATGTCCTAGACTGTAGGAAAGCCTACTTACAGTGATATTCTGCTAAATGGACACAGCATTAAACTGGTGGCCAATCATTATACCTGTATACTAATGCATCTCTCAAACTTCATCAGACAAGAAGCTCTCTTTGCAGTAGATGGGTAGTAAACACCCTGCCGATGGTGTAGAGAATTAGAAACTTCAAAATTCTCAGTCCTAAATGGAGTGTCTGTATCACTCCTCATAGAATAGGGGTAAAAAAAATAAAGAATAAGAGCCAGAGCTGGTGGATGACTACAAGGAAACCGTGTTTCTGAATATGCAAGTGAAGCTTGCATATTAACTCACAATAGTTGTGTCCGCTTACACAAGACATATGAGCTCAAGCCAGACAAAATCTTCAAAAGGAGAAGAGGAAGAAGAGTCCCACTTCCCAGGTGGGACAATATTGGCAATTGGTGGCTTCTGGGAAAGTGATATTCAGTTTTCTTTAACAGTATAGCACCTGGTACTGGTACCTCATTCTTAAGAGTGGAAAAGTAAATACCCAACAATGTATGAGCAGTAAAATCTGAACCTGGTGGATGGATTTTAAAAATGTTTTTAAAGATTGGTTTTGCACGAAGCCTAGATTTCTCCAAAGGTCTTTGTCCCTGACCACACTCACACACATGAAGCAAATATATAGACAAATATAAAAATGAATACATATCATAGTTGTATGTTACTAAGAAAGGAGTGGGAACAATGTTCAATATGAAGGATTATATATTAATGACTTGAATTTGGAGAGCATTAGAACTCTGACAAAATGTTATTTTAGCATGAAAGATGAGATGGTTCAATGAGGTAGAGTTAGGAGAAAATATGCAATGCACCAAGTGGGAAGACTTAAACTGTGTTCAAGAAATTCAGAGAAAGAAGAATCAGTAGAGATGGACTGTAATGAGAAATGGAGAGAATCACAAGAAATCATACTGGAAGAAGGGCAGGGCCAGGCAATCAGGTCCAGTCCAAGTCAAGAAAGGCACTCAAGGGTTTAAGCTCGAGGGTTATGCTGTTTGCCTTCAATTAACAATGAAAGAAGAGGTAAGAAGGGGTGGATTGCAGGAGTGGGAAGAACAGTTGTAAACTAAGGTGCCAGTTCCATTTTGGCTAAGTGAGAACTTGGGAAGCTGACAGAGCCTTTGAGGAAGAAAATTTTTTAGAACGTATTAAGGGACACAGAGATTTCTGACTTGATCAGCTTGGTAGATACCATTCACGGAGTTTACAGGGAGAATAAAAGAGCAGTTTCAGGTTGGAGCCAGGAGAGAGAATGAATTTGGGGTGACAATTGGATCTGGAGACTGTCACTGCCTTCAACTGACCATTTACAGTCCAGTGCTTTCCGGGCTGGCACTCTGGCATTGTGGGATGTTGAACTGAGGTGTGACTCTCCACGATGGCTTCTTCTCCTTCTTCTCTATGTTGGTTGCACTTTTCTTCCCTCCAAGCCCTTAAGCATATATTTTTCAGTATTTATTTAATGTGTATGTTACTTTTCTGCATGGCCTTATGTGTGCCCTGTGCATACAGGAGCCCCGGGAAGCTCAGAGAGACAGGTTATCCACTGGAGCTCTATCAGTAGCGGGTTAGGAGCCACAGCCTGGGTGCTGGGAACCAAACCCACATCCTCTGCAAGAAGCAAGCACTCTTGACCACTGACTCATCTCTCCTGCCTCTTAAGCACATACATTTATGTATCAGTCAATTAACTGACTGTAAAAATTTTTTATTTATTTGTTCATTCACCTGTTTTGTCTATGAGCTGGTATGGGTGTGCCATAGTGTTCATGTGGAGGTAGGAGGACACTCTGTGGAAGTTAGTTCTCAGTTTTCTTCTTTTACTCTATGGTCCTGTTGATAAAACTAAAGTCATGTTTGGTGGTAAGAATTTTTACCTTTTCCCAGGAATATAGCACAGTAGAGTAAATTCCTTGCTTAACCTGCCTTAACCCCTGTATGTATAAATCTGAAAGTACACAGAAGTCTGTGCCATGGATGGCCTCCCTGCCTCTGCAGGTGAGAAGTGTATGGTGCTTTTTAAATTAATGAGTGCATTTTAGAAATTAGTGCTCAGGTTCTGTCAGTAGGTCTATGTTTGTTTCAATGTCTTTTCACTCTGTTTCTGGCCAACTCTCTGCTCATACAGGCAAATCACATTTAATAGCAATCATCTTCATATAGAAATCTTTTGGTCGTTGGATTTTTTGATATCTTCTAGTAAAGGGATCTGATCTAAAATGTCATATTCCTGACTATTATGTCACACTAACTGATTCATTTTAGAAAAATATTTATTATAGTATTCATTTGTTGCCATAAATTTCTCTATTTTCTTACTCTTTTTATTCAGCAATTGCACCAGTTATCTCCACATAGCTGTAAAGTGATAAAACATTTATTCTTCCATTCATTATGAATGGGTGTGGCTTCATTCCCTCTGGTCTCTCTCTCTCTCTCTCTCTCTCTCTCTCTCTCTCTCTCTCTCTCTCTGTGTGTGTGTGTGTGTGTGTGTGTGTGTGTGTGTGTAAACTGACACTGAAATCTGATTCTGGACCTGGTCCCTTTCCACCTGTGGCTGTCACTTTGTCTGTCTGTTATCAACTCATGCGTTTGGGTTTAAGCTGACATGAACATCTCTGAGTGGAGGCAAAGTTCTGGCGCTACCAGAGAACCCTCAGCCAGAATTGCTATTCTGTCTTTATATTCAACCTTACAAATGGTAGTGCTACATGACTGATGTCTATTTGGGCACGTCCAACTTTGACTGACACCAGGATCTCAGGAACCTGTTTTTACTTTTCCCTTGCGTGGACCTTTCTACTGTGCAGGTGGTGGAACTGTAGAGCTTTGTGTTGCTGACTCTGATCTAGAAACCCATTCCGTTCTGAAGCCAGAAAACAAGGTCACCTGGGATCTATTATATAGCACTCACATTCGTAGAGAATTTGGTGTGGTTAGTGCAAAAACTCAAGGCGACTTTCAGAGCCACACTGAATCTTGGCTATGTGGTCGGTAAGTTAGGAAATGTTAGCAAAAAGGAGCTGTAGGAACCAAGGTGTGCAGTCCAGATGGGAAGAGCCTGCCTACGGTCCCTGGGAGTCACCCTGTGGTAAGTAGCACAGTATACACTCTGAAATTGGGGTACCGTAGTTTGCCGGGTGAAATTTGCCATAAAGTTCAGAAATCTATCAGTGTGCTATAAACCTCTTCCCCATTCAGATTAGAGTGGTCACTGAGAAAAGTAGCAGGCACATGGCTGCTTTCCCCACTTTGTCATTTTCTCTCATTATTCTCATTATCTATTTCAAATTTCTCATTACATCACAGAAAAACAAAAGCAGAACACGGCACTAAATCTACATACATAATGAGTATCTTTGTGTCCATCATAGACTAGAATCTCGGGAGTCTGATGTTGAAGATGAAATAAAATAAAATAAAATAAAATTCCCTAACCCTGCGGGTCTGTTTACACATTACATTTTTTGACTGACTTTATGGGATTTCTGTGTGTGTGTAAATCTGTGTCTCTGCACCTGCGCTTGTATGTGTTCCAGGTACAGTTTCTTTGGCTCCTTTTTTCCCCCTGCTCACTTGTTTGTCTTGTGCCATTCAAATTTGTTTGTTTTTATTTTACTTTATTATTATTATTATTTAGATGCTTGATTGTTTTCTACAGGGATAGAAAGAGAGAGATAAAAGTTTATGGTTTAGGAAGGATCCGGGAGGGGTTCAGGGACAGGAAACTGTGACGAGAATATATTGTGTAAAAATTTGTCATCATATGATGTAAAATAAATCCTTAGGCAATTCAGAAAGGGGTTCGGGTAAAGAATTTAAAAAATGTGAAAAGCAAATTAGAGTGCTCCACCTACTCAGCACCTTTGGAAACTTGCTTCTTAGTGATTTGGGTCCCTTATTTGTAAATTGATGTAGCTTAAGCCAAGTGATCTTTCTGTCTTCATAGCTAATATTCAACAGGTCGCAATGATTTCCAAAAGACGGACAGGGAGGGTGAGTGTTGAGTGTGCATCTCAGATGCTGTAAAGAACAAAGAATGTGATCCAACTCCAAAGGGAAGGAGGCTGAAACTGGGGAGATGCTTCTTAGATGAGCATTGCTGCTGTAGGTCTTTTCTGCATTAGCTGTCAACTTAAGTTCTGGACTGATGAAATAATGGGTAAGAAATATTAAAATTCCAAGTGTCACACTGGCAAAATACATTGGAAAGTTGTATCTTACATATGTAGGCATGAGATGATATCATCAGTGGACATTTTTTCTTTGATTTCCATTTTAATAAATGCTTTCTTTATGTTTTCCTGGAGGTAGTGAAGTACATATGTAGGTTATAATGCATAGTTAATTTGGATAATTATAATTGAGAACATTTACATATATTTTGTAAAAAGTATTTCTTACAGATATTTAGTTTAGTTCTTCAGATAATGCAGTTCTAATATAGATGAATTTTTTAAAAATCCATACACGATTGGCCTTAAAGACACCAAGACACATCCTAAATTCTATTAAAACATTTCGGGAACTCACCCATGTGTGCAATAATTATAATTGTGAGCACCCAAGGAAAATTAGTGTGTAATGTCTTAATTAAAGCTGGGCATCATAATTTTATTTACAAATTGAATTCTATTAAATCCTTAGAGCGGTGCGTTTTCATTTCACTCTCACATAATTAATATTTAGCACAGCTCTTTTGGTAGCACACCGCATTATTAATGCAAGTTCTTCTGAGAAATGTAATAGTATGTTAAAAAGTCTCTCTGGAAGATAGCCCATAAATTTTGTTATTATATTAAAATGCAAATTTTACCACCCATTTACCAGTTGAAAATACTTATGAGTTGCGTATCTGCTTATTTACAGTTTTGCTGGGCAAAAATCCTTTAAGCTGGTTTTTGTTTAAGCAGGAATTTATTTTCATGTTTTTAAACTGAAGCTGGAACTCTTTCCCAGGGACATTTTTCACTTAGGAATGTGATACGAATATTGGTCATATTTTCTTTAAAAGAAATTTGACTATTATTAGTTGCATATTACAAAGTCACATGGCTGTTAAAGTGTGAGGCCTGGGACAGAAAAAGTAACAATTTTGTATTCTTGCTACTGCTCTTGTCACAAGATATTATCGTTTTGGCTGTGGTACACTCTCTAAGGCAGCCTCTAAGAAAAACATCATTTATCTTAGTTTTGCTATGAGCAGTCTACAGAAATCTGTTCATTTAAAAAAATGAGTTCCCAGAGCTATCCACAAATAGAAAATGAGTAGTTAAGCAAAAAAAACTCTGTGCTCTTCGGTGACACCAACTACTTGTTTTGCTGAGCTATGTCTACTGAGAGTAAGTGGATTGGAAGCAGAGAAGGAGGAGGAGGGTGAGTGAAGGGAAGAGAAGGGAGAGATGGAGGAACAGGAGAATGAAAAGGAGGAAGAAGTAAAGGAGGTGGGGGAAAATGGTAAAATTTCCCCAAACCTCATTTCCTTTAGAGCTGGAGACAGGGTGTTCCAATAAAGTGCATACATTAATACTCCAAAGCTGATTCTCAGCCACTGCACATTGATCATTAAATTACTAATTTGCTTCCTGTGTGCATACAGATATGAAATTTCTTGCTTATGTGCATTGGTTCTTATTTTTACATGTATTATAATGCCTTATATTTGATTTGTCATTTTTCATAGTTTTTTAAATGTCATATATTATTAATATAAAGATTATTAGCAAATAAGAGTAGATTGACATGTCAAGGCAGACTCATAGATAATTTTTATGTGATAATGCTTGGAATTCACAGCCATCCCTCTCATTGCTCCTAGAAGTTCCAAATCAGGAACCACTACATGGTAACTTGAAATGTCCCTAAATATTAAATGTGATATCATCTGCAATCAATTACCAGATCATTTTCAAATTGAAAGACGCCCCAAAAATGTAATTTCAACATTGTAGCATGGGATAATATTTCTGATAAATATATATTTCACAATTCAAATAGTATAACAATTGAGAAAGTCTTAATTGATATTGTTTAGAGTAAAGTAAAATAATAAGAAAGTAACTTACAGATATTGTACGTATCAGATATTTACATTGTGATTCATAACAGTAGCAAAATTGCATTTATGAAGTGGCAGCAAAATGAATTTATGGTTGAGGATTGCCACAACATGAGTAACTGTTTTACAGAATCACGACATTAGGAAGTTTGAGAACTACTGCCCTAAAGAAAACAATGAGAAAAAATGGACACTGTTTGGCTTAGCCACGGCATCCACTTAGCAAGTGATATTGACTGTCTGAGGAACACTAAAGCATCCCTGCCTCTCTGTAGGCATTATTTGTAAGGAATCAAGATCTTTAAAGGCTCCGTGGATCAAGGGGATTCTATTGGGAAGGATACACAAATGGGGTAGGCGGGGTCGTGAAGCAGAATCCACCCAGAGCTGCCGCTCTCCTCACCTCTCTCCTTGAAGGGGCTCTTCTTTTCTTTCCTGCTGGTACCCACTCCCCATCTTCTGAACAGGAACTCTACCTCTCCCCAACTTTTCAGCTTCACCATCTGTTTCTACTAACTTATTTGTATGCTACGTCTTCTTCTTCCTTCTTAAGCCTGTTTTGCTGAACCCCCACTTTGGAAATGAGCATGGTGTTAAGTACCCCATTCTGGGTGTAGAGGGATGCCAGGTTCATTGAGAACCATATTCAGGACACTGTGAATAGAAAACATCAGTATGGTGTCATAACTCGCATACGTATAGTAGATGAGAAATTGCAATCTGGGAGTGATCATACAGCTACTGAGCAGAGATCTAACACTAAGACCTAGTTCTGAGTAGATGCATGGCTGTTCAATTTTTATCACAACTCATGTACATTATTATAAATCAGCAGCACATGAGATTTAGACATACAAACTCTTTACTTCAGGAAACAACAGCCAAAATAGACCTTAGTGATGTAAAAGGGCAGTTAAAGGAAAAGGAGGCATTAGACTGTAAGAGAACTCTTGAAGACTCTCTTTCCAACTAGTTGGAAAGATGACTCAATGGTTCAGAACACTTACTGCTCTTCCAAAGATCCCAGGTTCAATTCACATCTCCCTGTAACTCTAGCTACAGGGAATCCAAAACCCTCTCCTAGACTCTATAAGATGCCCCCCACATAGCAAATACACACAAAAACTTATACAAATACATGAGAACATAAATAAAAAATAAAAATATATCCTAAAACAGGCTGGTTTCTAAAGCTACTGCATTTGAGTTTCTTCTTTCCCTCTTGTGACCTTCATTTCGTTGTTAGCAATTTTGTTCTAACATGGATTGTCCTGGTCTAGGATTCCCTTCTTTTTCTTATTCAATTCCTGTTAGAATTTGCGTGTGATGGTTTCTATTAGAATACACGTTTCTCTCAGCAGATTCCTTATTTTTCTTATTACTGCCCTTTGACAACCGTTCTTGAGTAAAATTTATGACATTAGGGAATATATGTTCAATGTCACTTATGACCATTTTTTCCTGTATGTAGATTGCTTCGGTCATGAAATTGACTGATTCTGTCACCTCCACATGGCTCTGTATTTGCAGCTCTTGCTTTTCTATTGCTTTAAATCTTTTCTCAAGGCGTGTATGCTCTGCATCCTTCACTTTGTATTATCTATTTCTGGTCATATCACACCCATGTATATTAAACACACACACACGGCTGGCTGTCCACTGTGATGCGTTTGAGGGAGCACATTGGTCTACCTCTTGGTATGGCTCCTCCAAAACAGGCAGCTCTCATTGATGAGACCTCTACTTGCTCCCTCTTCTCTTCATTTTTGATATTCAGGATTCCACTACTCTTTGCCATTGATTATATTTATTGATTACACTCATACATACGTGTTTCTTCATAAAAGTGAAATAATTTCCTTTTACACTCACATACTCTCCATCCTTAAGGACTCAAATAACCAAGTTCATGATAATATCTGAATTATTATAGCTTTTAATGATCTATGAATTTCTAATAGTCTTATACGAACCAAATTACTCATAAATCACTAAGTAGAAAAATTAAAATAGCAAGTTACTTCTAGAACAACAGATTATCTCAACGCAGTTCACTTAGAATAATGAAGCCTACTATACTCATTACAATGTTTCCTTAAGCAGACAGACTTGTACTATTAGTGGATAATAATTTCGGGTCATGTTAGGATGTAAATTATTGTGCTGGTAGACAAATTCAAGTAACAAGAATATGAGGCTGGAAGCATACTTGTCTACACCAGAATGTATCAGACTGTTGTAAAATGTGCTCACATTGATGTAGGGTAAAGCAGATTGCAGAACAGGGACAGTGGTCTGACACAGTAAGTGTCACAGATAGACATTCATTTCAGATGGCTGCAGAGCTGGAGTCAGCCTTATATATGATGAGCAAATTGTCAATAGCAGTAAATACTATGGGAATGTCATAGCTACCATCTACATTTTGCTTTAGCCGGAAATTCGGCCATAAGCCTAAACTTATATTATCGTGAGCTAATTTGTTATATAGCCAAATGTGAAAAGGTGGTTGAAAATAGTTATAGTTATAAAGGGCATTTTCATTCCATCCTTAGTTGTTGAATTATTATAAAAAATGAAAATAGTCCTCTATGTGATAGTACTATGTTTATCTTGGTAGGTAGCGTATTATCTCCCCTCATATTTATTAGTTCCAAATATTATTTATGGGTTAGAGATATATATTCTTAAGCAATCTCTTCATGTTGGCTCTGTTTCTATGGCTTTTGGAAATTGGTCATTTATTTCAGAAGTCAACATTGCTTGTCTTTACCAGGGAGAGGTAATAATATTTGAACAAACTTAATATACTATATGTGCTTGAGCTGAATGTGGAGACTCAAATAATAAGAATGTTTGCTCTACCAGTTAAAAACACATGTGATTATAATTTTCAATCATAATATTTTATAGCTTGCAACTTCATCCATTTTTCCCCAAGAAAACACACTATATTTTTTGTGGTTAGACTTTGGAAAAAACAAGATCTGCTTTTTTTATTTCTTTCAAAGTCTTTGTAATCTGTAAGTGTGCAGGAAGTAGGGGCATCTGATGAGATGGCTCAGCAGTTCACTTCACTGACAGTCCTTCCAGACGATCTGAGTTCATTCCCAGAACCCACATGACACCTCATAACTGTGTGCAACTCATGTTCCAGGAGATCAGACATCCTCTTCTGGCCCCCACAGGCACTAGGCATGCACAGATACGCACAAACATGCCTTCAAAGTAAAGTAATTGCAAACTGCCGACTCCTTATTTTTCTGCTCAGAGCCTAGCCCGTGTAACCCCCAGAGTGGCCATCTCTGCTCAGCGTCATAGAACTTTCCCTTTGTTTTAGCTGCAGGCCACTTGGTGTCTGCCTTCACTTTTATCAATTCCTCAAGCTCTTCTGTTGAAGGCCGTCAGAGCTAACTTGGGAAAAGAAGGTTTTTCTGCCCCAGATATCATCTTCTGGGTCCCCCAGTGATGCAAACCAGTCAGATCTGAGGAAGCAGCGCTCTGTCCCTTCCGGTTCTACCTGATCTAATGAGGGCCCTGCTGTTTGCTGTCTGTGATGCAGAAATAGACATAACACTTGCGGGCCAGTGCTGAATCTTCGCTTCTTTGCAGATACATCCCAGCATTTCATCTTTAACCACTTCCTGCCAGGCTTTTGAGGGCCTCAGGTAGAGAGTACACCTGGGAAAGTGGACTTTATCTGCTGCTGCTTCTTGCTCTCAGGCATACCCTAAACATCCTCTCCCTTTTATTGCACTTAATGCGGAGTTTACAAATGGACAGCAGGGGGCGACAATTTCTAACCTACATCTGAATACCAGTATAAACTTAGCCTAAAGTTCAGATTTATATGTTTGTTTAGCATTCTCTATGTACTGTAATTATCTAAAATCGCTTCTACTGGAAGCTTTAATAAAGAAACATTTTAATTAAAAATTTGCATGGCTCCTTCCCTCCCTCCCTTCCTTCTTCCCTCCCGCAGTTTGATTGCTAGTTCGAAGAACCACGCAATCATTGAAGACATCTATTCACTTGTGTTCATTCCGCTTCCTGTAAATGTGATATTCCATAGAATGGAAATAGCCAAGCTAAAGTACAGTTTAATTTAGGTTGGCTCTTGTTCTTGCTAAGAAACAATTTTTCTTCCTTCACACTTGTTAGATGTCACTCAAACTGGGAGAACACCTTGAGGAAACATGGAGAGATGTTGGACTTCCTGTGTCCTTTCCCCTAATTGTCTTTTAGAGTTCACAGTTGTTCCAGTGGCTGTGTTTTTGTCAGTGAATCTGTGATTAAATTTTTACAAAGAAACTTTGGATAGGAATATTATATCCTATTGATTCAATGGTATTATGGCATTTTAATTGAATATAATAAGGGAAATATTTAAAGAAATAAAGACTCTAACTTTATTTTTCAGTGAACAGGTTTGATTCCAATAATAAGATCTGTGAAATAGAATCCTAGGAGAATGAGCTATCACCGGAACTTGCACCAAAAGGATGGATTCTTACCTTAAAACAATTTGGTAGTAGTGTGAATTTTAAATGGTAGTAGTCCTAATTTTAAATGGTTCAATCTATAATTTTTCAATATTATGTTGGGGAAAAATGATATGTATGTAGTAAATCCTATTTGGAACTTTACATCTGATCCTTTCTCTAGGCTATTCATAATTCAGAAAGATACTCTTGCAAGATGTTGGTCTATAGCAACATTGAGACATAGAACAGTTGATATCTGATCCCAAGAGCAAGAGGGCACATACACTGAACTCTGTAGGTGTTGTCTTCTTGATGCAACTGTCCAATAGATTACAAGAAGTAGTCACATTGTATTAGATTTTGCAAAATGAAGTTGTTAGTGTTGGAACATGTTCAAAAGTAGATTTGTTAAAACACTGTGTTTGGTAGTTGGGTGCATTTTCTGTATTTTCTGCTTCTAATATGTTCCATTTGGGATGGGACTATGATGTTACACCCCATTGCAAGTCAAACATCTGTACATGAACCCTACCCAACACTGCAAAGCAGATCACCACACAAGGCAGGAGAACATGCTCAGCTCTGCGGGGGTAGGCTTCAAACAGTGAGCAACTAGCAGCTACAGACACGAGGCTTCATAGCAATGGTGTCTCTGTCAATCCTGGTTCCAACAGTAGATGGCATTTGCTTTTATGAAAAAAAGTTTTACTGTGAGTGAGCAATTGAAACCTGCTACTTGGGAATAATTTGAGATTTTGGCTATGGTCTTTGATAGGAAGGGTAGTTCAGCAAGGTGACCTTGTCTTTAAGAATTGAATGGAAAAGGGGTAGGGTTCATATTTGGAGCCTTCTTGGTCTCACCAGATGCCAATGCTGCAATTATTTCTGGGCCACATTTAAGGCCTTAAAGCACAGGTGATTCTCATGTTTTCTTTCAGCCATAGGAGATCATTTCTCTCTTAGTTAAAAGCTTGTTTAACTTCGAAGGGAAAACAAACATTGATAAGTGAATGGATCCAGAGATTAAATTCAATATACAAAAATGTGTTCCCTGTTCCCAAAGGGCGAGCTCTCTTTCCTCATCCAAATGTGCTCATTTAACCCTTGTTCTCCCCCTTGACACTTCTTTTTAATGATCACGAAGTATCTCTTACAAGAAAAACCCTTCCAACTTAGATTTACTTGACTCTGTTGCTCCAATGCAAGCCCTTCTATGCTTTAGGTTCCAAATCCAAAGAAAGTGCCAACTTTATCTTGGACACTTGTAATCTTACAGAAACATCAACAATAGGGTATGTTGACGGACAGTTTATGAACGTGCCACTTCTGACACAAGGATCCATTCTTACTGCACTTTTCTTCACGAGTAAAGAGATGGGTCCAGATGTCAAGACATCTAAAGAAGCAGCCTTGGAGGGCATAGAACTCCCCAGCAATGACATGTATGAGATGGAAGAACTGAATATGTAGAACAGATTGCCTCCATCTCTACAGCTTGTCTCAGAAAATAAAACAATAGCTTGCTAGTCATGAACTCAGGTAGCAAGTCAACCTTGCCTCTCTCCTTCCTGCTCTTCAGCTTTCCTCCAAAAGGTGGTCACTGAACATTTCAACCCTTCCTTCTCATCCTTTCCTTCTGATTCTCATATTCATGCTTGCAGACCCAGCTGTGTCCATTCCTCTGGGTCCATGTAACTGGAGGCTGTTACAATTGTTCTGCACCCTGTGTCCCCAGTCGTGCTCCTGATAAACTCTGTTTTACACATTGAAATAGTCCCAATAAAATACTCACTTTAGAAATGCATGATGCATCTTCTCATCCTTGCAGAATGGTCCGTAAGGCATTACTTTCCTTACTTATTGAAAGGATGGGGCTGACTCTGGATGAATTTTGCATCTGTGTGGAAGACTGACCATGATTACAAAACAGGATCTTAAGATGAAAAGTAAATAAATTGTCCTCAAGGTCATTGTGTGTTCTGTTTTCCACATCAGATGACAACCCTCTGGAGGGCAGGACCCTTTCTATCCCACATTCGTTCAGTCATATGCACAGTTGATGGTGGCAGTAATGCAGATTTCTCTAAACATTGACAATATTTATAATATTTATATTAGTCATTTGATTCAACCGCTTCTAACAAATTAGGTGTGGATACTTTGTTCTCTCTCTGCCGTGCCCAGAGTAGAGATACTGGCTTTTGCGTGACACAGCAGCATCTTTGCATACAAACTGCATCGTGTATCTAGTTGATGCATTCATATTGATGCTCTTCGCAGTTTTGCTGCAAACCCTTCACTGGTCAAATGCAACTTTTTATTTTACTAACGAGCACGGACACCTCATAGATTGAATAATAAAAGTTTTCCTGGAAACAAATTACTTAATCAGGAGATCTAATTATTTTCTATACACCAATGTTTTCACATTAAAGTGTGTTTTATTTCAGTTTCACTTTTTTAAAAATCAAGAATAAAGGCTATATATGCAAATCATATTTTGCTTTTTGATTGGAGAATCTGGAGATTTTTAGTTTTCTTATAGCACAGCACTCATTCTATATGCATGTCTACAAAACTTTGTAGGTATTTAGCAGTGCTACATTTAGACAAATTAGGGCAAAGCATTATGATCAACTTTAAAACTTTTCTAAGTACATGAATAACCATTTAGCTTATACAACTGTTAGAATATTCTAACTTCAGTTTTTGACAAGAATTCTGGGTGACGCGAACTCTAACTTCAATCCTGTAGATTTATAAGTACATAGGAAACATTTATTCTGACTCCAACCTGACAGCGCTGGATTGACAGATGGAAAAAGTTGTCAGCATTGCCTGTCAGCCTGAAACTTACTTAGAAGCAGCTAGAAGGCATGTAAAAGCTCGAAGGTACCCTGTTAACACCAGCGTCTCACTGAGGATTAATCAAACTAAATTTGCTTGTTAATAAAGCTCAGAAAAATCAATCAATTCTATCATAAAATATATGATTAACTTTAAAGTTATGTATTGTATATAATAAGTATGTTTAGGGTTAGGAAATGAGATAGGTTGGCTTTTCTTTCACAGTTCATACCGAAGGTGGCAGTATGCAAAGGGATATGGAAGATTTTTAATTAAAAGTAGATTAATGCATGCACATGGCCAGGAGTAATTTTGGTGTTTGTCACAGATAGCAAAATATGGAATGACTTTTTTCTTTGAAAATCTTTCCAGAATTGATTTTACACACAACTTTTCATACTGATTTATGTATTACCACAAAATTTATGTTATTTAAAACATGAAAGCATGTACAACTTTCTATGATATGGCTAGTTAAAAACTTCCTAACTATTTATTTGAACAATTTGTACAAAATAAGTAAAATGGCTACAAATTTCAGACTGTGATGACCATTTTTTCTCTAACAGAAATTTAAAAATATATTTGAAATCTTCTTTTATTTGAACTCATTAATGACCATCTTGTATAAATACTAGTAAGCTTATGTAATGTGCTTTTTCTAATAAACTACTGTGTCCTTCAAACTGTGTGTTTGTTGGACTAAAATGGCAAATAAAGCAGACAAATGACCTATGATCATGGATTTAATAATCTATTGGAGAAAATAATCCAGTAAGAGAGACTTTAGCTGTAACTTTATAGACAGTTCCAATGTCTATAAAGGTTTACAATGGGAAACTTAGTATAAAGCAAATCAAAGAGTTTGCTACACTGGGCGCTCATTGAGTTAGTTCTAAAGATTTTTAAAATGAATATAGGAGATTTTCATCAAAAGAGTCAGAGAGTATGTCCTCAGGATATGTTCATTAACAAAATAGAGTTTCATAGATATAAGGGCAGTTTTAGGTTTGATATAGTCCTTAAAAAACTTTAAAAATACATGTTTTTATTTTAGCTTCCACTACCTCAGAGTGTAAAGTTACTTATTAATAGAGTCTAGAAAGGTTTCACAAAGTTAAAATTAAATAATCAGTGTAGGTTTTAATCTACAATGACTTGTTTCTTCTATGATGAAGTCAGGCACAGACATGAATATAGGGAAGACATGTGACATCCGCAAAGACAAAGCAGCCACCCGGAAGCTACGGAAGGCTTGCCAGAAATTAGATCGGGAAGGGAACAGTTCCTACCTTATAACCTCAGATGAATCATAACCTTGTTTTGAACTTCACTTTGGACTTCGGCCTTCCAGAAGCTTGGCATGACCTATACATTGTTCTAAGACACACAGTTTGTGACTGCAGCTACCCAGGCAAAGCAAAGAAAACCTGAAAACATGCCAGCATGTATTGAAAGTTCAGAGGAGGGACAGCATGATATCAATAGAAAGAGGATGTAGTGATAAGCAGGGGCCAGACCGTGGATAGCCATAAGTCCACTTTTAAATTTTTTTATGTTAAGATTTGTTTTAATTTACTTACATGTATGTTTGTCTGATTGTGTGTATGCATGAATGTAGGTGTGTGTGTGTGTGTGTGTGTGTGTGTGCGTTTGCATGCAATTATGTGCAGCTGTGCTTTCATTCCACAGTTCTTGCTTTCATCAGAAAAGGATAATGGATCACGTGAACTGGAGTTACGTATGGCAGTGGGATTCCTGGTTTGATAGACAGGCACTGAAATCCGAATTCCCCTGCTCAGTGTTGTGAAATATGCCCTCTTCACTGCAGAGTCAGCTCTCAAGCCTGCGGATACTATTGGGTCAGAAGAGCAAAAAACTTGCTTAAGTGAAAAACATTTAAAAGAAAAGAAAAAAATAAGAAAGGAGGGGGAGCTCGGGGTGGTGGCCCATGCCTTTAATTCTAGCACTCAGCAAGCAGAGACAGGCAGATCTCTGTGAGTTTGAGGCCTGGTCTTACAGTTTCTTGGTGGACAGCTTGCCTATCATGGATGAAGCCTTAGGTTCCATCTTCAGCACTGCAAAAAAAAAAAAAAATCAAAAGGGTAAGTGACAGTAGTTTACACGCAGGCTGGGAGTGTAGCTCCATGAGCGAAAAATTGCTTAGTCCTTAGGTTTAATGCCCAGAACAACAGAATGCTGGATTTTTCTTGTCTGTCTCTTCTTTAGAAATGCCTGTTTCTAAAATGGATACAAATAAAGATGATCTAAAATTGGACAAAAACAAAACAATCTTTTCATGAGTGGGATAGCCTGTCAGCAACATGACATCCAGGCCCATGGGGCACACCCTCCTTGTCTGTCTTGTGTACTTGCTGCTGTGCTCTGCCCTGCACTGAGAGCAGAACCATCTGCCCACAGTGTTCACCTGACAGCTGATTTGCCATGTGGTATGGTCTGTGACTTCCCGGCACGAGCTTTAAGAGTCAGAGGTATTTTGCCCACAACCAGCCCTACCCCACTGTGATGACAGACATCTTGTGTGGCAAGTGAAGTATGAGCTGGAAGTCATTGTCACTTGAGAATCTTTGTTATTTTATTTATTTATTTTTATATTATTATTATTACTATTTTGATTTTTCAAGACCGGGTTTCTCTGTAGCTTTGGAGCCTGTCCTAGAACTAGCTCTTATAGAGTAGGCTGGCCTCAATCACAGAGATCTGCCTGCCTCTGCCTCCTGAGTGCTGGAATTAAAGGTGTGCACCACTGCTGCCCAGCTCGAGAATCTTCTTTATTGAAGTGTAAACCAGTCTATGTTGATTGAAAGAGTTTGCTCAGGTATTTTATTAGGCAATGCACTATTATGCTCCCTAGGTGCTCCTTCTTTTTGATATTATCTTAGAAATGATAGACTTGTTGATTCCCAATGTAAAAGAGCACTGGCCTTTCAAATACATAATTCACATTATGTGTTGGGAAATTGGAACCAACCCCTATCCTAGTATATTTCTCACTTTTTAAAAACCAGTCCTTCAATCACATGTGGAATCCCAAAATCAAAACATAATTGACAGCCTTGCTTTTCTTTACTGCACCTGCCTGGCAACTGAGTAGCTCTTTGTATCTGTAGGACATACCGCAGGGAAGCACAGATCAACACCTCACACAAGAGAAGACTCATTGCCTACCCGTGAGGGCTAACTGTGATCTCTTTCACGCCCATCTCAGCTTGACCAGAGACCATAATCTCTTCCAAGTAGTCTTGTCTGATGTCTACTTCAATGGGGATGCCTGTTTTGGATCATCTTTGATCCAAGGCTCTCCCTTGGACTGACAGAGGCCTTGCCAAGTATGTGTTGCAGTCTGGTACTTCCTGATAGCAATGCTTATCACATTCTGTCCATTCTTAGGACGTTGCCTCTTGAAATGTTCTACATTTCTCCCACAAGTTTGCACAATATTGACCCATTTTGGAGGCAGTGTCCTCCTACTTACAAAATTAAGACCCCAAAGCTGTGTGTCCTGTCTTTTGATGGCTATTGTCAGTGCCCTTTTCCTGCCTGTGTTTGTTCACTGGGCAGTCTTATTAGCCTCAGTGTAAACATATTCAGAAGCAAGAGAGCATTAATACACAGTGGCCTTTAGCAACAGAAGCAAGTACATATCATTTCTATGAAGATTTTGAAAATAAATGCTCTCCCTTATAATATTCTCAGTGTAAAGAAAGGACAATAAAGGTAGTTTTCTGTATAATTTTGAGAATAATAAATGGCTATAGCTTGTTAAGTGTTCACTTTAGGCATTGAGACAGCTAATTTTTCTCAAACATTTCATTTGGTTGGTAACAGCATGTTACTGTATAAAAATTTACCATATTAATATATAAAGGTAATTTGAAAATAGTTTTATTGTGAACAATTTCATGCACAATTATATATGAGTAAAGTTTAAATTAAAAAGTGTAAAATATTTTAACAAGATTATTAGTTAACATTTATTTTACTTACTGTTCTCTTTCTGTAGATATATTTTACACATTCTTGTGATCTTTGTTAATTGCTTGATTATTTCAACTCTACATTTTGATTTACTTTATGAATATCTAACTTGATCTGTGCCGTCTAATATCATCCCTAGTAAATAGGAAATATTTATTAACTATGGTCTATGGAATTGGTTAATTATCCCTAGATGCTTAAGAATAAACATTTCTATTCATCTCATGGTATGTCCTGGAGTATGCCCTGTTCTAGGAGATCCTGCTTTCATGAACAGAATATAAACACAGCCTGTCTTAGCTACTTTTCTATTGCTCTGAAAAGATACAATGACCAAGGAAACTTGTAAAAGAAACAGTTTACTTGGGGCTTACAGTTTCATAAATGAGTCCACGACTATCACTGTAGGGAACATGACAGCAGGTAGGCAAGGTACTGCAGCAATAGCTGAGAGCTTACATCATGATCCACAAGCAGGAGGCAGAGAGAATACTAACTGGGAATGACACTGGCTTTCGAAACCTCTCAGCCCACATGCCCAGTGACATGCCTCCTCCAACAATACCACAACTCCTAATACTTTCCAAAGGTTTTTATTAGTTAGAGACTAAGTATTCAAATATATGAGCCTATGGGGGCCATTCTCATTCAGACACAGTCTAATAATGGTATGTCCTAGATGTGAAAGGCTGTGTATATATTTTATTGATGTATATACCTGCATGCATACACATAGTAATCAGAGTTATTGTGATCTATAGCTAATAGACTCAATTCACTTATTATTTATTTGGCAACGTTTACTAATGCATTTCTATTCATTTATTACTTATTCAATAAGATCATATGTTCATTTATCAAGACTTAGGCCTAGGAAAAAGCATATGTCAGTAAAAATAATTATCTGTGGTCTCTTGAAAATGTCATAGACAATATAAGAGGGTGTTGAGTGGATACTCCTGCTGGTTTCTCAGCTGTGGGGTTCTTCTTAGCCCTCTCATTGTAGGCAGCAGTCAGGAAATAATCCTGTCACTTTTCAAACTTGGGTGATGCGAGAATCGCCATGCTAACAAGAGATATGCTTTTGACAACATCTCCCAGTATTCCTTCCACCCTTAATTACATGCGATGAGAGTCCATTCAAATATGTAGTTTAAATGAGAATTTTTTTTTTGTCAAAAGTCAGAGACCAGTAAGTAGGCTGGCCACGTTTGTCCCCTGAGAGAAAATGAAAGTTAGAAGTCTTCTAGAAAACCAGTCTAGGAACAATCTTAATGTCTC
This sequence comes from Myodes glareolus, assembly GCF_982192425.1. Taxonomy (NCBI): domain Eukaryota; kingdom Metazoa; phylum Chordata; class Mammalia; order Rodentia; family Cricetidae; genus Myodes; species Myodes glareolus. Next base: position 12,697,254 of record NC_142026.1, read on the forward strand.
TGGTGTCTGGAAGATGCTCTACCTGGTGCATGATTGATTTAAAAAGATAGCAAAACAGCAACAATGACAAACTAATGAAAACCTGTGAAGGTGCTCTTAGGTTGGGAAGCAGATCTTTTCCCTGAACACATAATGGTAGGTCAAATAGATACCTTCCAGGCAAGAAGGGCTTGTCCTATGATGAAAAATATGTTTCACGTTTCTTGGGGATCTAACAATGGCGCCACATGAGACAGACCTGTGAGAAGTGATGAACACCGTTTGGACAGATGACCTGAGGGTTCTATGGTGAGCTCAGCCAAATGAGGCAAAGGAAGAACACTGAGGGACATTGCGGGTCCTGTGCTGTAGACATCACACAGAACTGTGCTGTGAGCTCCCCGACGTGTCAGAGATCGAGAGAAAACAAAACAAAACAAAACACCCCAAAGCAACCAGAAAGATTTGGGGACCAGCCACTGTAGAAGTCATTATCCATTGGACAGCTTCTCACTTTCCTCTGGTCCTTACATTTTCCTCATGCTATACGGGGAGCCAGAGTATTCCCAGAGCGAACGTTCCAGTGAAGAAGGAGACAAGCAGCAACAACTTCATGATTCATCCATTTCAAGTCAACCTGGAGGAGAGACGGTGAAAGTGAGGAAGATCTTGTGACTTTTATGACAGATTTGAATAGGATGTTTTATTACCTTGAAAAAGAATGAAATGCCATATAACATTCCATCATTCACAAGAAATAAACTGATTAAAGGAGAAGGACAAAGTAGCTTAGAACTTTGAAACCTTTCCTGTCTTTCGTTTCTTTCTGGTCTAAACTAAGAGGAAAGTGGAAATCAGCCCCCGTTACATGGTTGGGAAGCGCAGTAAGAGAGACCTCCCATGTGAACGTACGCTACACATATGCAGCGTGACATTACAATTATGTCATTTCTGTGAAACCACGTGAGCGCACGCTCCACATAAGCAGCGTGACGTACGCTCCACATATGCAGTGTGACGTTACAATTATGTTATTTCTGTGACACTCTCCCTTTGGCTTTCAAATATCTGCAGTTTTCTCACCCCTTGTAATACCTAATACACTATCCCCACTACGTGCCAACCAAGAAATCACCCCCACTATGTGCTATGAGTAGTTCTAAATGCTTCTGTGTTTACTAACTCCTAATCCTCACAATAACTTCATGATGTGTAGGAACTGATAATATTCTGAACTTTATGGAGAAATAATCTGAAGAGCACAGGAAAACAACCTGATGAAAACTACATAGCTTGTGACAATTTGGAATTTATACTCAAGAAGCTTGATACGGGCATGTGATTCTGTCTACATTATATGTTATACTTAAAGGTAAAGTTTCTGTATCTAGATTTATTTATTTATTTAATTTTTACAAAATTTGGAAACATGGAACATATTACTTACTGGGGTTTAAGGATTTCTTATCGTTTTCTTTCGGCTGCTCAAACCTCCTTAGGATTTGAAGAGAGAAAAAGACTTGATAACAGATTGCTCCCACAACTATCACCCTTTGTTCAGGGTACTGAGTGCTGAAACTGGCTGCCAAAGATACTGAAGAGCTTTAAAATGATTTGTCCCTCTCGCAGAATTCGCTTCTACCTGTGATTGTGCTGACTTCTGCGTTGGTAATGGCTTAGAGGAGTTCAAGGGTAGAGGATAGGTAGATTAAAAAGTCTATTGTGAATTGATGGTTGTTCCAACATGCTAATAGAAATGAGAAAAATATAGAGATAAAATGACAGACAGATGATAGACAAATTATTTATATATATGAATATCTGACAAGGTAAAAGTAGGTCACACTTACATCTTGAAAATTGGAATGACAAAACTTATTTTTTTATTAAAACTGTAAGAATATCTCATAGAATAATGATTAAATTCTATAATTCATGGAAGACACTTGTCAAAAAGTAATGTAAATGGTTTAAAATGTTTTTCCATGCAAGAGCAATTCATATTTTAACACCCTGGCTGTTCTGGGAAAATCTGTGCAGTCCGTGTTCCCCCATAGCCTTGCCTGTGAAGTACCAATGCTTTCCTCGTAATATCTCAAGTATCGTGTGACAGAATCTGATAAAGAACTTGGCATAGTCCGTGGAATTCAATTGGTCTCAATGCTATCCATGTTTTATGAGAACATTTTTTTATCTGTCGGACAATGGTACTACCTATCATTCCTCATTTTTAGATGCCATACAAGACATACCTTCCCCTCAGAAGATGCTAATGCCACAGGACGAGTTTATCTCTCCCATGTCAACAGGAAACTCCTGAAGCCATGGACAACACTATTTCAAGGTTAAAAGACAGGACCATCATGTCCTGAGACACCATCCCTCAGTATGAATGAGATAATCAGATAACTAAAAAGCGTTGTACAATAAATGGAGTGAAATATTTAATGAAATAGGTTTTTGAAGCTAACTTATCAAAGGAAAAGATTATCTTTATCCAGTCATGGCCTTGAACAGAACTTTGATTTTCTGGGAAATTTTCAAAATTTGTTATTTTTAATTCATACAATATATTTGGTTCATATTCTTTTCCCTCTCCAAACACCTTCCATCTTCTTTCCACCTTTTTACATATCCAACTTCATGGTCTCCCCCACCACAGGAAACCCCCACCAAAAGAAATAAACATAGTCTAACAAGATACAAACAATGTTCAAATAAAACAAAAGACATGCACACACACAGGAATCTGTTTTGTGCTGACTTGCTACCATTGATCACATGCACACACACACACACACACACACACACACAGAGGAGTATGTTTTGTGCTGGCTCACTACTTATCACTACTTTTGATTGGTCATTGGGCTTGCCCTGGAACATTTCTCCATTGGAGAAAACTGATTTTTCCTCTCCCAACAGATATCAATTGCAAATAATTTCTTGGTTAGGGTCGACACTTTATGTACATTTCTGCTTCTCAGTGCTGGGATTTTTATTTTATATCTAGTTTTGGTTCCCTTCCCTTGGATATAAAACTTGTGACTTGTTGAAGTCAAATCAACATGTCTTTTCTTCCCAGTTTGTATCTATCCGAAATGCATTATATTTTGAAGACAACTCTTGTTTCTTTCGTATATATTTTTCAAATACATTTGACCAACAAGGAGTAATGCAATATTTAAGTTGTTGCACAAACTTTGTTTATATATCACAATAGTGACTTTGCAGTTATGGCATAGCTCCAGAAAATCAGTTTAGTTTGTGAAATGTATGACACTCAGCTAATTTTTAGGTGCAAATGAGTAGCATGTTGGAGCACAAACTGGAAACAAACATTCTTAGGTTGAGAGCTATATAAATGTGTGTGTTGGGGGGAGGGAAGGTCAAAACTTTCACTTAAGGAAAAGAATCGTGAGGGTGGGAGTGATTAGAGCTACGAGTGCTTTGGTGAAGGTAGAGCTAATGTCTTTCTCACCAGAAAGTTGATGCCTTCAGCTACTATTGTTGGTTTCACTATAACCATTTACCAACTCTCTTTTGAGGGGAAGCCAACTTTATCTTTGGCTTGTACTTCTTGCAAGGTCTATTTAACTTTTTTTCTTTAATCTGGCATTCCTAATTACCTCACATTGGACTGCAAAGTTTAGTTCCTGGAATGTCCATGCCAGTGCTTTGTTGTCTTCAGTATCGCTCAGACATTTCTGCTTGCAGCCTGTAGGGCCTGAAGTGTAACACAGCCAGAATTGAAATATGACAAAGGAAAGTAAGTCCTCTCGTCTTAATGGGGCAGAGAGGAAGGACGCTGTACCCTTGAGCCCCACCACTTCCATTTGATCAGCCTTCAACAGTTTCTTTCAATTGCTATATATCCTTTGCTTCATAGCTAGTGTTCTTAGTTATCTGCTAGAGTTGGTTGGTAGGAATGTAAATATGGGATGCTATTTAATTTGGATAAAGATAATTGTTTCGTGGAAAAGCTTTTAAGACCGCCTCCATCCTGTGTGCTCTCTACAAACCTCCACTGTATAAGGTGGTCACTTTCTGTCTTCAGTGTTTCTAACAACTATTGTGATGAAATGCAGAATCTCAGTAGGTTGGGAAACCTCAAATTTGGCTTTTTATGTGCTTTTTTTAGAGCTACATTTTGAGCAGAAATGCTGAAATGGAGAGAAAGTTAAGAGTACCTTAAAATATTACTGTAGTGTGCTAACCATATTAATTCATAGGATAGTTCTGGAAAGTATCTAGCACTATCCCTAGAGTATAGAAAAATAAACAGATACACATTTACCATACAGAATAACAAACTGATCTCCTTATTCAATAAGATTTTGAAATTCCTAAACCTCTGAGGATTTAAGTTTCCATTTTATAAAATGAGGATAAAAATATCTGCCTTGCAGGGCTCTTAGAAGGATCTGAAAAGAATCTGAGTCACTAACACCAGTGTCTGGCTCAGGAAGGCAATTAAAGCATCTATAGATATTTTATGATAATTCATATTTAGCAATATATATTACTAACAAAACAATGGGAAAATTTAAGTCTTATATTTCTATTTAGTTTTGGTCATAGATATGTTCTAATTTGAATTATGTATGTAATGAAATAATTTGTATTTTGTTGATTTGATTGGTTAAGATATTTAGTCATACATCCTTTCTTCTATGAATCTTGATAATAAGATAATAATAATAATTCATTGCAAATTATTAATGTACAGACTTATATTTTCATCAGTCAGTGTTGGGGCATACTGAGTCCATTTTTTTTCTCAGTATGGAAAAGTACAAATCAAGTTGTAAACCTTTGAATGTAATTATTTAGTCATAGTGAGGTTACTAATTAGCATATGTTGAAATGGAAAGATTACCAGTGTATAATGCTTTCATTCATGTAAATAACTCTTTATTTAATCTTATACAACAATCTCTGGAAATCAAAAGAATGAAAGACCAGCTGGAGGCTTTTGATAAAGGCTTTATGCATTTAGATGTATGAATAACCTACAATAACATTACAAACCCTTTATTTTAAAGAAAATGATACAGTGAAAAATACTAATATTCCTAAAAAGTAAAACCTAGTATTTAAATGTAAGGTGCATTTCAGCATGTAAAACATTTATACACTAATGATTAGAGAGTACGCTCAACTTCAATGACAACTACAAATGTCCAATTAGCATACAAAAAGGTTAATTCTCATAAGTCAGTTATAGAACTATAAATTAAAACTACGTTAACATCCATGTTTTCCATGCAAGAACCACAGAAAACAAATAACAATAAATGCTGACGAGGATGTGGGCAAAAAGGAGTTCTTTTGGGGAATGTACATTAGTCCAGCCATTATGAAATCTGTATGGAGTTTCCTCAAAACATTAAAATTAATTCTACCATATGTTACTACTATCACAAATTCCTGAGTATTTGACAAAAGACTAAAAGTCAGCATATGACAGAGATACTTGTTCAACATTCACAATAGCTGAGCTATAAAACCAACCAAAGAGTCAGAAACTTACATGTCCAACAACAGAGAATGGATAAATAAAATGTGCCGTGTACACAATGGATCTGTTCAGTCATGAATAAGAAATGATGTCTTCCTAAGGGAAGTTTATGCTATCTTGGGATAATCTTATTAAACCTTTTAAGTCAACCTCAGAAAGACAAGTACTGTGATGTATGTTTCCTTGCTTAGAAGGTTCCAAGATTCTATACAACTCAGGAAAAAACAATGGCATCAGTGGGAGGAGGGAATATGCTCAATGCACGTTATATATCTTATATATTTATTATATGAAAATGTCCTTATGCAACACAGCATCCTGTATAATGATTAGACACAATGCAAATGTAAAAATAAAGAATTTTATAGTAGAAACCATAGTCCTAGATTTTCAATAACTCTGACTGATAAGTGAGACTGGAACTAATGTTTTAAGTACTGAGTGGAGTGTGGAAATGAAAATTCAAGCTGGTGAAGACTCAGTAGGCAAAGCACAGTGGCAGCCAAGCCTGACGATCTGAGCAAAATCCATGGGATCCACATGTTTAAAGGAGAGACATCTGACAAGTTGTCCTCTGACTTCCACATGTGTGTTGAAGCACGTACATGCCCATTTAGCTCCCTACAGTCAGAAAATAATTTTAAAATAATTTAAAATAATAAATTAAAATCTAGCACTTATAATACACTTTCACTTAAAAAGACCTGTTTGCAATAGCCTGGAATATCAGCATTTGGGAGACTGAGACAAAAGGGTTTTTAGTTCAATTATAACTTGGGCTACATGGTACAAACTTCTATCAAAAGTTCTGAGCAAATCAGTTAACCCCAAGAAGTTTATTTGGTTCACAAGTCTGGATATCTAAGATCAAAGAGTTGCCTCTGGTGATGGCCTTCTTGCTGGCAGTGACCTGTGGAAGTGCATGACCACAGAGGTAAGGCAGAACAATGAAAAGTTGACAGATTAGCTCAACCGCTAGGATTTTCCGAATCTGGCAGATCTTACTTTCAGTCATATTTCTTTATCCGTTATAATTTCCAGAGAGCTGTGTTCCAAAAGTCATATACATTCTGGGCTTCCCTGAAATAAAATATTTTATATCAAGTATATTCTCGTAAAAATATTTTTATTGCATCTATTTATTCATTCTGTGTGTGAATGAATATAGGAAAGTACCCATATCTCATGAAACAAACAACTTAAAGACTTCAGGAGGTCCCTAAAACTGACAGGATCCACTGACTCTATCTTATGTACTAAGGACTGTTGAGATTCACTTTCTGACAAGAGAACACTCCTGAAAAATGCAGAGACCAGCTGAGCTGCCTGAACGAGGCTCAGTCCAGTTGTGTTCCCCAGGAAGGATGTTTCCAACCTGTTGAGCTCCTTCAAGTTGTGCAAATTTCCCTCTTTGTTAGGTGTCATCTATGTTGGGGTGACTTTTGATGTACAGCTTTCTTTGAGTCATTTCTGCTCTTTTATGTAGCCCCCATAAACTCATTATTTTACCAAATTGTACATTGACAGTTAGAATGCATGGTTTCCTATCTCAGTGTATTCATGTTTTCCCAGGGAGAGTGCCGTAGAACAGGAGATCAGAGAACAATTTCCAGGAGTAAGTTTTCTCTTCCTACCATCTGGGTCCCATAAACTCAGGTCGCCTGTCTAAGCAGCGGCACCTGTAGCTGCTAAACTATCTCACTGGCCCAATACTTTTCTTAGTAAAAACTGTAATTCTGATAAATATCATTAGCATATCAAACCACAAACCACTTTATTAGCATATTTATAACTGTTACCCAGGTTCTCTACCTTCTTTCTTCAGGTTTGTCTCTTAGTTTCCAATAATAAACTAAGAATAAGTGGCGAATGACATGCCAACAGTTCTAAGTCCTGCTTCCCAGATTACGTGATTTCCACAGTTAGGATGGATAAGGAAGTGTGGGAGTAGGAACATGCCTGGTTTATCTACTGCCACTGAATTCTACTATGACATGAAAAACAATTGCAAAGTTATATTCTTAGAAAGAGGGACTTTCTCAGTGTTATGGGAAAGTTTATGGGAGACCAAATGGATGACTAGTCAGACATGAGAGAGCAAGTCTGAGTAGGGTGCTGGTGACAATGGCAGTGCGGAGAAAGATGAAGGCAGGTGTGTTTCATGAAAGGAAATTGCAGAAACTGGCATTTCTGCAATGGAAGATGAAAGAGAGAAAGAAAAGGAAAGAAAAATGAAAGAAAAAAGAAAGTGGGAAACGGGGGGAGGGAGAGAAGAAAGGAAGGAATGGAGGAAGGATGGAAGCAAGGATGGAAGGAAGGAAGGTAGCAAAGAAACCTGAGATGAAACTAAAAGGGGAAAAGTTAAAATAGGTGATGGACTGTTTGCAGATTGGGTCAAAAATGCTATAAAAGGAAGAGAGATTTTCATTGATGTGCACAGCAGTTCTCCAAAATGAAGTTCTCCAAAATGTGGTCAACATGTCAAAAAATCAGAACTGGAAAATTTTTGAAACTTTGGAGATCAGTTAAAGAAATGGTGTATTGGGTCATTTAACAAACATGCTAATATACAAGTTCTGCCAACTCTAGGTATAGGCACTGGTACCAATGATTCTCTGTTATTCTAAGAAGTCTTTCTTTTTGCCTATTTAAACAAAGGCTTTTAATTATTTTTTTAACAATGAAAACAAGTGCAGTAAAAAAAAGGAAAAAGAAAATAAGTGGAGTTAAAAAGAAATTAAGTGTAGTAATTAATTCATAAGAGATGTTATCTGAAAAACAACACACATGTACACATATACATACACACACAGAGAGTAAGTCAGGCAGAAAAGAGACGAAAATGTGTTCATTATAGAATACTTTCATGCTACTCATTTTAATCTGCTACTTCTTAATTCAGCAGTTAAATACATATTCTGAAGTTTATTATTGTACAAGATTCTTCTATTCTAAGCCCATTCAGTCCAGCAAAACCAAAGCTCCAATTTTGACAATAGTTACAGTAGAGGGGAATCCTTCAGAGACTCAGCTCCACACTCCCTACATGGAGCTAGTTGGGATGCTCCCATTGCCAAAATAAATAGAATAATAAATGAGGTCAGCACTAAACTTCAGGATGATCAAGTGAAAGCATTTATTAAGAAAATTTTCAGATGAGGGAGTTAGGTTATGGTGTTTAGCTAGCACTTGAAAAATTGTGGTCAAGGTTGGAGCTAGCTGTTACGTTTCAGGCTACACTGTGTTTAGCTTTTAATGCTTGTAATCAGCTCTGTAAGCCACTTAATCAGTGCCAGGGTGGGTTCTTAGGGAAAGTATACAACTGACTGGTCCAGAGAATATCCAAGCCATTGTGTGTTTCTGAGTCAAGATAAAAAGAGCAAGCGAGGTCCCTTATCAAAAGGTGATTTCGTGAGATGTCTCTTCTTCAGCATTTAGCATCCTTAGCAGATGTGGTCAGAGCTCTGCCCATACCCTCTCAGTCTTACCCCCACACAGCATGCTTTCGTGATCTCTGAGCACTACCATTGCGATGGGAATAGGAAAGTCGGAGGAATTCCTCTTATTCAAGAAGTCCAAATGTCTTTCAGTGTAGCAGGAAAGATGATGGGACAATGACATCTACTAGTGTCCATCAGTGACTGATAGTCAGTGTATAAAGATCCCACCTCCACCAACACTAAGGCTGATTAACAGAGAGGTGTGTTTTACAAAGCCAACCAGGAGCTTACTTAATAAGTACACTCATTATCTATCTTTCTTCTCTAGGCTTATGATTACTATAGGCACAATAACACACACATGTATTATTTATGAACTACGTTTAGCTATGTTAAGATCATTATAGAATACTAAATGCCAATTCTAGCTTTGAAAAAATATTTGTGATTTTAGTTGCTGAAAGCCATTGCAGTGGAATGTTGGGTGATGTGGGATGAGCCGGCAGTTTGCCTCTCTGTGCCTGAAATTGCCACACAGGCACCACCTTACCCTGGTCAGTAACTGGCATTTGCCATTCATTTTGAAGGTTTTGGGAGTTAGGGGGCAGAAGTTGGCTGTGTGAAGGCTGAGTGGCCTCTTGATTTCATTAGTGCGGTCACACTCACATGGGTTTATAAAAAATGCCCAGCACTGCTGGAGCAACTGATGATTCTGATTGAGGTAGAACTTGTTGTTAGAGGTCTTAACGTGGGAGGCCAATGTCAGATTGTTTTGTTACAATTCAGTCCATTCAGTGTAAGAGCTTTTGGAAGTGAGGAATGCAGAAATACTAATTACCTTGCTCTACAAATTATCATTGAGCACATGCTTGAGGTAGAATTTTATCTGGAGGAGCTGATGGACTATGATTCAGATATACTTAATCTCAACCTCAGTAATTGTGTTTTTGATTGTTTTGTTAGGACTCCAACATTATAAAATCACCATCTTTATTTCTTATGACATCAATGATGTGGGAATAATATAAAGTAACAGTGCTTATGATACACTTATAGGGAAACTAATTCACTACTGAATTATTTTATATAATGTAGATATGCCAGTTTTTCTTCACACTTTCATTCATTGAGTGCAGTAAAAGGTCATTTGTACTAGGGACTCAAAATTAAAGCAATACAAAGAAATATAAAGTAAAACTCTCACTTTTGTAAAGACATATGTTAGACTTTTAAACAAAAGTTAAAAATGATATATATGGTTGACAAGTGGTACAAATACATACAGACACACACCCTTATAGACAAAGACATTCATGAATGCCTAGAGATGGTGAATGGACACACAGAAGTGGGTTTGGGAACCTGAATGGTCACTTTAATAAGGTGATCAAGGGGAAAACCCATCACAAGGATTGACAAAAACTTGGAGGGGCTAAGAGAGTGGCACACGGCAGGAAGATGATCAGAGAGAGAACTGATGCAGCAGCGCTATGTGGGCATTGCATTTCTGCACAGCGATGACTGCATGTCTGCACAGCTATGAGGTTGGAAGGACATGAACAAGAACAGTGGCCTGTTCCTGTAGGACTCTGAGCGACATCTATTCTGGTTCACCTTCTGTAGCTATGATAAGACATTATGACGGCCAAAAGAAACTCCAAGAGGAACAGGTTTTTATCGCTTCCACTTCCACGCATGGTCCATCACTGAGGAAGGTCTATCACCGAAGTCAGGACAGGGATTCAAGGCACGAATCTGGAGCAGAAAACATAGCATATGCTTAATGGGTTGCAATCATGTTTCCTTTCTGCCAGCGTTCTTCTGGAGCCCAGGTCCACCTGCCTAGGGATGGTCCCACTCACCGTGGCTTGTTCTCTCCCATATTGACTATCAATAAAGCCAACCCCTAGTTCACTTAAGAAAACTCATAAGCTGAGGTTCTCTCTTGCCTGGAGACTCTAAGTTATGTCAAATTGGCAGTAATAATTCATTAGAACACTATTTTTAAGGGCTTTTGGTTTAATGCTGAGTTAAATAGAAAAGCACTTTAAGTTTGTAATGAGTTGACATATATCTTCGTATTATCAGTCTGTTCAATCTTTCTTTCTTTCTTTCTTTCTTTCTTTCTTTCTTTCTTCCTTGCTTCCTCCCTCCCTCCCTCCCTCCCTCTCTCTCTCTCTCTTTCTTTCTTTCTTTGTTTTTTTTTTTTTTTTTTTTTTGGTTTTTTGAGACATGGTTTCTCTGTAGTTTTGGAACCTGTCCCGGAAATAGCTCTTGTAGTGCAGGCTGGCCTTGAACTCACAAAGATTTGCCTGCCTCTGCCTCCCAAGTGCTGGGATTAAAGGTGTGCGCAACTAACGCCTTTAAATGGCAAATGACTTCTAAAAGGAAAACATCCTGTTGTAGTGGCTTTACACAAAAACTTTTTGCTCTTAGTTTTCCTGTTCACATGACTAAATAAACACATGTTCAGCACCAGGGAACTCCACTCCAAGTCATAGCTGAGTAATCCACACTTGGGGATTATTTGCTCCCTCAGAGGCTCAACCCCAGACTATCTGCTGCTTCTTCCAGCTGCCCTGCTGTCGAGGGTGAGAGGAGAAGCCTCATGAAGTGTCCTCTGGTATTTTATCCAACAACACACTTGCAGAAACTCAGTGCCATGGATGAACAGAGCGGGAAGGCTGCTGGAAGGTGCTGACTAAATGTGTGTCAAGGAGGTGACTTGGTTTGGAGATCACTTCCTGTTTCCTCTCCGGGGAACGGGAACACTGGCACAGGTGTCAATTAGGAGGCTGTTGTGTTTATCCAAGAGAGAGGAAGAGATGATATCGTGCAGCCACTCTGTGGCTAAATTCCCCAAGCTAGTCTGCGTTTTGTTTGTGGACTTGATGCTTGATTTCTGGTTTAGGGAAATAGTATTAACATATGCATTCTTAAAAATTATTACTGACATCAAATAGGATCAGTAAATTCTCGGTTATTCTAGAAGGAACTTTTTTCAACCTTCATTAGGTTTGTGTTTTCACTATAAAAAGTAAGATGTGATTTTATAAAAAATGACAGACATTAATATCACATGCATAGGATTTCAGAGACTATTCTTTGGAAAGGTCATCACATCAGCGGATGTTTGAATTAAGACATAGAACTTCAATTAATGTATTTAATATGCTTTTTAATATCTTCCTACAGAAGTTGGACTTTGTGTTATGGTATATTTTTATTTTGCTTCTTTTCCATTAAAGGTATTTTCATTAAATGTATTTCCTTAAACCTTTTTATTTTATAATATTTACTCTGCCACCAAAAGTCCTTAAAATATTAAACCTATAAAAATGGTTTAATTGCTGACACACACAATGTAACGTGGCATTGAAAGGTTCTATTCTAATTAAGGTTTATTCATTCCTGAAATTGGACTCAGTATGTATACTGCTCGTCTCACAGGAAAGAGAGGGGGGGGATGGGGTGGGAGGGAGGGAGAGAGAGAGAGAGAGAAGAGAGAGGAAGAGGGAGTTTCTTGCAATGCTTTCAACACTTCTTCCTATCTCATCATTTCTTGTATGTTGTTTGGATAACTGGAACTTCCTATCTAAAGGAATTGGCATCAATTTTTCAGTGACCCTCAGTCACTACAATTTGAGTACTGGGCTTCTAAGTGTGTTGCCACACCCATAGCTTTGCTTGGTCAGACACAATGCCATGTGATTTTCGTTAGTGTTCCTCTTTGTATTATATATTTATCCCTGTAATTCCTTGGAAAGATTTTTGGTTATGTGTATTTGTGTATTGTACATATGAATGTGAGAGGAAGTGCCCATGTCCCCTGGTCTCTGATGTCTAGGCTGGAGGTACAGTGTTGGGAACTGAATTTGGGTCCTCTGCAAAAGAAGTATGTGCTCTTAATCACTGAGCCATCTCTCCAGCCAACACCAGCCCCAGATGCTTTCCAGCATCTTTGGTTTTCAATACCTCCTGGAGAGTTGGTTGGAAAATTTCAAACCACTTTACTTCAATGTGGTTTTCCCTTTGTTTTCTGTCTTATCCTCACTGTATTGTAGCTATACTTGTATTTTGAGTCTTTCGCTATTACAGTTCCTCTGACTTCCCCCTTAGATTCTTTATTCTCTGTGCACTTCAGGTTCAGGTGTTTCTATTGACTCTAATTCTATGCTTTGCAGAAGTGCCAAGTCTACCAATAAACCTACTGAAGATACTCTTTTCTGCTGTGGTATTTATTTTCAATTTTGTTTTTTTTTTTATTTAAAGTGTTTTCATCTTCCTACTTACACATCTTTATTCCATAATATTCACTCTGTCACCAGAGCCCTTGTTATATTAAACACAGTAATTGAAGTTCTCTGTGTGATAATTCCAACATCTGTCTTATCTGACTTTAGTTTGCATATTTCTATTGAGTTCTATTTTGCCTTTTTATGTTTTGTTGAAAACCTGTTATTGAAAACAAGAGTAAATTTCTCTTTAGTGTGGGTGTATTTTGTTAATATAGACAGAACTTGGTCTATGTTTACTTCTTAAGATAGCTGATGGTTCAAATTAGTATAAGTGGGACTTTCATTTTACGTACTTTTAATAGTAGCTACATATCTTTAAGTTTCTGAAGTATAATCCACTGTTGCTATGTAAGACCTTTTGACAGTAGTCATGTGTAAGGGAAAGGATTGTTTTATCTTTAAATGAAGTGCCAGGGTTTTGAGGATTTTCTTTTTTGAGATGTGACTGCCCAGGACATAGTTGGGGGTTTTCTTTTTGGCAACATGACTGGCCAAGACATAGTAAGCAGGATGCCAAGTCCCTTCTCATGCTGTGATATTTACAATTTATTACCTGTAAGCCCTGATTCACCTACCTAACCCTCAATTTTGTATCTTTTCTAAAAATAGCCAATCAAATTCAAGTTGTGCTATCCATGTAAAACTGGGTGTAACCAGCCTGCTGGAGTGTGCTCAGTAAACCACAGGAGCCTTTCTCTTAAAATGAACGGATTCCCTCACTAGATGCTATTAACCATTCATACTCCTCAATTCAAAGGGGGACTTCTGAGCCACTTCCCAATCAATGAATGCCAATTCTCTTGATCTTATGCAGGTGACCTCAGTTTTTTTTTTTTTGAGCTCATGAGTTAAATTGTCTTTAATTTCCAGAAGACACTGTTTTTTTCTCCACACTCCCCAATTTTTGTCTCCTACAAATTTTCCTGCCTCTCCTTCAGCAATAGTCCTTGAGCCTGGGCGTGAAGTATATAAATATAACATTGTACCTTAGTATTCCATTGCTATTTATTCTCTTCACTTTGACCAGATGTGATTTTCTGTATTTCTCAACATCCACTGCACAAACAGAAATGCAACAACAAAGCAGCTGGCTAGTCCCGTAACATTCATACCACTATGTCATCCCTGAGAATATTTTGGAATGCTGGTCATACTTACTGTTCACAGAGTCCACATCTGATTAAAAGTATTGATGACTTTACACCTATCCAGTTCTTGTAGTACCAGAAGCTTCTGTACGAGTTAGCTTTCATAGTACTGAGAAGTGTAAGCCAGCAGAGAGAAACTTCCTGGTGAATATCAAAGTGATTCTCCCTGTCCTGTGAATAATGCATATGGTGTCTTCAGTAAAACTCTGGTGGGTGCTCAAAGGTAATGACTACAGCCTGTATTGTTTTGAGAGATCTCCTGGACAACTCTGAAAGCTCAAGAGGATAGCAGCATACCTGGCACTGGGAATTTTTAACATATTCATATATGTGTTTATGTTCATATAAAATAGTTTAATAGTAACTATCCTAAATATAGGATTAGTCTCATTCCAGAAACATTATTGTTGCTGTTGTTTAAGAAAAGGACTCCCTTGTCAAGAGTGAGATGTTCTAGGGAGAGAAGTTGGTATCCCACAGAGACTCTCTGTGAATTTAATTTCTAATATATCATGCCTATATTTAGGAATTTTCTGGATATATACTTTTGACTTATGTACTTCTATAGCTGAGACTGATTTAGGTTACTTAACACTTTGCACTCTTAGCTGAGCAGTGGGTGGGAAGAATGGAAAGTATTGTAAAAGGAGGTTTGCTATGAACAGGACCCAGCAATGAAATCAATGATGGGTGATATTGTCATTTATCCTAAATTCTATCATGTTAAATTTGGTTTTAAGATACTTCATGCTAAGTTCTAGAAAGTAAGAAATCAATATACTCATGTATCAATGAGCGTGGAATTTTTTTGCATCAAGGTACTACCAAGGCAATGAAGAAAAACTGAAAAATTTATTTTTTTTCAAAAATAAATGCAAACTAGTATTATATTATGATCTATAGCACTGAAACAAGCATACTGTGTGAAGACTGGAAATTATAGGGTTATAGTTTGTTGACTTTGTGGGGTCAAATTGTCAGAATGAAAAGAAATGCTAAAGGTCACTATTTTATGAAATTTAAGTGATTAGTTGTACTTTAGTTGTGTAGAGGGAGGTCTCAGACTACATGGCTACTTTTCTGACAATTTCCTTCTTGTACTTTTACTTTTTATGAAAAAATGGTTAATATGAGGCTAACGGGCTCAAAGCCCACAGAAGTTTCAAATGCAGCAAGAATGCACTTCTCCCAGGCAAATTTCAGAGAATTCCTAAGATTCTGTTTGCTGTTCTCCCACCATTGGCTTTTTCTAGCATGGGTTCCACCAAATGTGAGCTCAGATAACCCTTTGCAAATTGCACAAAGAGCTCTTATAGTTGATATAAGCCTTCAGTCCAGACAAGATAATGAAGGGCTTCACATGGGCAACCAGTATGAACCAGCATGGAAGGGTAGACATTACCTGTGATCAGAAGACAGGAATTTTTGACCACATGTGATTGTAAAGGAGACCAGGAAGTATGACGTTGCCATCTTTCTGTTCATGAAATATAAGAAATGGATTTCATTAGTGGCCCAGCAGTCTATGCTTCTCCATCGCTCTGTGAGGGTTATTAATCTACAGTTGTTCCTCGTTGTTCACAGGTGGTGAGGCAGCTGGCTTGTAAAACTTCCTTCAGAACCAAAATCTGTGCCGTACATGAAATGGTGCAGTATTTGCATACCATCCTAACATAGTTTCTTGAATACTCTAGAACAGTATTCTCAACTGTGGGTCATGATAACTTTGGGCTGGCATATCTGATGTCCCATGTATCAGATATTTTATATCACAATTCATAACAGCACCGAAATTACAGTTATAAAGTAGCAACAAAAATTCTATGTTTGAAGGTTATATAACATGAGAAGCTATATCAAAGAGTCACAGCATTAGGGAGTTTAAAAACCACTGCTGTAGAACAACTCTACATTTTTACACTTTGTACAGTGTCAATATCACACAGTGTGTATAAAATAATGAGGAGGCTATATGGTCATTAGTGACACATTTGTTTTCAAATATTTCATTGTGATTGGTTAAATTTCTGGATGCAGAATCCAGGAGAAGGAATTTTGATTGTGATACTCAGGATATACAATATTTAAGAATGTCCCTAGTAATTTAGTTTGTGATATTTTAAATGTGAATGAAGTATATAAACTAAATTTAATATTCTTTTGCAGATGGAAAAAATTGAGATGTATAGTAATTAAGTAGCTTTACCAGTACTACTTACGTGGAATTTGAACCTAATTGATTTGATTACTTTATTTTCTTATTTCACTATATTTACTCAATTCCATAATTTAATTATTTTGGCATTTCAATAGAATTTCCATTCTTATGTATTCAACTATAAGTCAAGGGTCACTTAGTATAATGACATAAATAGTAGGGGCTACCTTATCAAATAATTTTAGATCTTTTTAGTTCAGAAAGGGGTTATAACATGAGTTCTTGTTTCTAATAGCCATAGGTTCGGTCTTTATTTAATAAGACAAAAATTGAAGAAAGTAGTTTTCAGAGGACTAATAAATAGAAATTGTCAGTTTTTAAATAGAGATCTATTTCTTAAAGGTTGTAGAAATTAACCCAATCGAAGTAGACACTCTTTCAAAATAGGTTTGCCTTTTTTTTTGACATTCTCAGCATTTTGAGGCTAATTAAGGTAGCCTAGATCTTATCAGTCTGAAAATAATTCAGCATCCTCCAAGGTGATATCTGATTGCATATTTAATCTTAAACTTTGCTTTTCTCTAGAGATCTTGTGAATTTTTAGCAATATTTTTATAATAATGCTTTTCAGAAAAAAAAAGTCATGCAGTAAAACACAGTGGGGAAAGAGGGCACAGCTCAGGTGGTAGAACGGCTGACTAAGCAGCCTAACATACTGGAGACCCTCCATTCTAGTCCAGCCACTGCGTGAACTGGTCATGGGGATGCAGCACTCAAGAGGTGGAGCCAGGAGAACTGGAAGTTCCAGGTCATCCTTAGCTGTATAGTGACTTTAAGGCCAGCCTGGTCTATATGAAATGAAAATTTTTTTCTATAAGGAATAAGAATAAGGAAAAAATTAGCTCTGGGCATGAAACAGAGGAGGAGGTTGAGATAGAAGAGGAGGAGAAGGAAGTATGTGTACCTCATGCTGTGCATGTCTTCTCTTTCTTATAGTTGTGTCTTCATGTGCATGTTCTCCATATGGCCCTGTAGCAACCTACCCTTCAGTTTGCCCTATTGTTGCCTCGTATTTCCGTGGTGTCTTCAAAACGACCATTTAAGGGTATCAGGGCATTCTGCTATGCCATTATTCATTTAGTTACATGTAACCCACCCATACCAACTTTCAAATCCACTGTAGCACTCTTTCTTTTGGGCCACCAACAAGCATTCAAATCATGACATGGAGATTTAATATTAGTTATGAGTGGTCCGTCGGCTTTATCTTAAGCTTGACCCACTAGCTCTTATAACTTAAATTAACCTGTTTCTTTTCATCTATGTTTTGTCTGAAGTCTTTTTACCTTGCTTTCATTTTGTATGTCCTACTGCATGTCTGGCTGACTGGTAGCAGTGCCCTAGACGTCTTCCTCTCTTTCTCACTTGTTCTCTCCTCCATTCTCTCTCTTTAATTGATTCCTCCTCCCACTTACCCTCTCTGCCCACCAGTCCCACCTATTCCTCTACTGCCTAACTATTGGATGTTCAGATTTTTATTACACCAATCAGGTGCCTTAGGCAGGCAAGCTGAAATAACAACACATCTTTACATATTAAACAAATACAGCATAAACAAATGTAATACACCTTTACATAGTTAAAGTAACATTCTATTTCACAATAATCCATCATCCCATTTTTTCATGTATGCATTTTCTTAGCTTTAGTAAACAGGATGGGAAATTATTTTTCAGTTACATGATATTCTAGCTCAATCTTATTTCTTTCTTTAGCAGCCACCTGTTGCCTTTTAAAACAAATTTCTGTTCCTTGTTGCAGGCTTAATTACTGTTCCTTCTTTGAGTTTCTTGAGTATCCTTTCCATCTGCTATTTTTCTAAACACTGCTTCAACTTCAGTATTCAAATGTTTTCTTTCTATCTTCAACAACAAGATCCAGATTGTAATATTCATTATTTCATTGCCTGCAAAATGATTGCATTTCAGAGTCTCATTATTGAACATTTTAGAGCCATTTCAATTAAATATAATATGTGAGATTGGGCTGTAACTTGTCCAAAAGATCAATAGTGTATATAAATATGAAAGCTAATAAACTTGTAAAAGCTATCCTCAGATTCTTTAAAACATAAATGATTTAAACATGTAGCATTTACTTAGTAGTTAAACTAATATTCTTAAAATGTTAACATTTTTATCATTGATTTTTCAGTGTTACATTTTTCTTTCACCCTCTGCCCCCAGACAGATTCATGCCAATTAGACTGGACTTGAACTCTTGAATTCATGATGTAGCAAAAGTAAGCATCGTACTTCTGATCTTCCTGCTTCTTCCATTTGAGTGTTAGGATGACAGGCATGTGCCACCATGGCTGGTTTAAAGGGTGCTTGGAGTATTCTAGGCAAACATTATTCCACGTGGACTACTTCTCCAGCCCTACAGCTCCATTACTGTAATTATTAGTTTGCTATATATAAAATGTTCTCTGTGTAAAATCTGATAGGCATGAACTATTGAGTAATTCATGCAGAAATAGATCTCATTGCCTGTTTGATTCTCTGGGGTTTAATTTGCTTCTGTCACCCCAAGCCTCCAAGTTAAGGACTGAGAGAACACAGGCCTCTGTTTATTTAAACAGCATGATCATTCTATTGCAGAAGTCCAATGTGTCTCATAATAAGAAACTTTGTTCTTATTTGATTTGGGGCATTTGATCATCTGATATTTGTTCAAATGATTCATCTTCAGAGCAGTTTATGATCATTTTCAAATGGTTATTGAAGAGTTCTGGTTTGGAACCTTTGACTGATTTACTTATGGGCTGAGTTGGAAAATGTGTAGTTCATCAGGCAACCCTTCCACTCTGAGAAGTCAATTTCATAACTACTTATTTTTAAATTATAAATTTTAGTGTAGATTTATTTGCTTTTGTATGATTAAGTTAGAGTTACAGCATGTGTTTTACCTCCTAACTCTTATGTACAGAGTGTATTGGTTGGATGTTTTAATTGTACATACATTTTATTCTGTGCTTAGATTATCTATGAGTATTTTTAGATTATTATTTTTAGTCTAAGATTAGTAATCTTAGATTATTCTCTATGTATAGTATTTTTAGTTTAATTTTAATCCAACAGCAAGTTTATGAGAAGTCTTTTGTAGATAAACCTCCTAGTAATTTACCTACAAGGGTATTGTAGTAGTGAGCTATGCAAAGAAGTATAGGCTGGCTTTGAGTCCATGGGAAATTTGATATTGTGCCCCTGTGTGAATTAATTTAATCAACTCATATTTTTATTAAAAGATGTAAAATATTGGCGGGTGGTGGTGGCACACACCTTTAATTCCAGGACTGGAGAGTCAGAGGTGGGTAGATCTCTGTGAGTTCATGGGTTAGCCTGGTCTACAGAGCTAGTTCTAGGACAGCTGTGGCTGTTACTTACAGAAACCCTGTCTTGAAGTCACCCCACCAAAAGATATAGAATATGAAACTTAAATTTGTGAATTTTAGTACATTTAGGGGATCTTCTATATAAAATAAAGCACCATAAATTCTTTTAGACAACCAAGATTTATTTATTCTTATAATAATTATAACTTCACGAATGATTTTTCCATGAGTCAAAATCCAGCCTTCTGTTTACTTAAAGGAGTTATAGAATGAAAAAAGCTTGGTACTGGCACAAAAACAGACAGGCTGACCAATGGAGTCAAATCGAAGACCCTGATGTTAATTCATACACCTAGGAACACCTGATTTTTAACAAAGAAACTAAAATTGTACAATGGAAAAAAGAAAGCATCTTCAACAAATGATTCTTATGTAACTGGAAATCGACATGTAGAAGAATGCAAATCTATCCCTGTAAACAAACTCAAGTCCCTTTGGATCAAAAATGTCGATATACATCCAACACACTGAACCACATAGGAAGAGAAAGTGGGAGGTAGCCTTGAAAACATTGGTACAGGAGATCACTTCCTGAATATAACACCAGTAGCACAGACACTGTTATAGCCAATTGATAAATAGACTCTCCTGAAACTGAGAAGATTGTATAAGGCAAACGAAACAGTCAACAAGAAAGAAATGGCAATCTATAGAATGGGAAAATGTAGCATGAATAATAAAAATCTAGATACAGA
Source organism: Myodes glareolus (assembly GCF_982192425.1). Taxonomy (NCBI): domain Eukaryota; kingdom Metazoa; phylum Chordata; class Mammalia; order Rodentia; family Cricetidae; genus Myodes; species Myodes glareolus. Next base: position 12,717,947 of record NC_142026.1, read on the forward strand.
TATTGGGGTTCAAGCTGCAAAATCAGAGAAGCAGAGCCACCAAGTTATTAGAGAGCTCTTACCTCTATGAAATCCTCAGATTGAAAAGAGAGCAAGTTCTTGTCTCATCCTGCCTTATATTTCTCACTAGTGCTGGGATTAAAAGTGTACACCTCCACCCTCTGGCCTCTATGGCTAGCTACTGTGGCTGCTATGATTAAAGTGTGTGCCACCACTGCCTGGCATGTATGGATGAATAGTATTGCTAGCTCTGCACTCTGATATTCAGGCAAGCTTTAGATCATAAATGAAATATCATTATAGGAAAAGATCTTTACCAACCCCACATCTGATAGAGGGCTGATCTTCAAAATATACAAAGAAATCAAGAAGCTAGACATCAAAAAATCAAATACTCTAGTTAAAAAATGGGTATAGATCTAAACTGACAATTCTCAACAGAGGAGTCAAATGGCTAAAAGGCACTTAAGGAAATGCTCAACATCTTTAGCCATCAGGGAAATGCAAATCAAAAAATCTCTGAGATTCTATCTTATACCTGTCAGAATAGCTAAGATCAAAAACACTAATGACAGCTTATGCTGAAGAGGATGCTGTGTAAGGGGAACACTCCTCCATTGCTGGTGGGAGTGTAAACTTGTCCATCTACTCTGGAAATCAGTATGGCGGTGTCTGAGAAAATTGTGAATCAATCTACCTCAAGACCAATAATACCATTCTTGGGAACATACCCAAAGGATGCATTCTCATACTGCAAGGACATTTGCTCAACAATATTTATAGCAGCATTATTCATATTACCTAGAATCTGGAAACTGCCTACATGCCCCTCAACTAAAGAATGGATAAAGAAAATGTGGAGTAATAATCAGCAGAAAAAAACAATGCCATCTTGAAATTTTCAGGCAAATGGATGGAATGAAAATCCTGAGTGTGGTAACCCAGACCCAGAAAGGCAAATACAATATGTATTCACTTTTAGGTCGATATTAGAAACAAAGCAAAGGATAGCCAGCCTACAGTTAACAAGTGGTATGGGACAATTGTCTATATTCTGTCGATTATGTTTTAAATAAGTGTTGATTGGCCAGTAGCCAGGCAGGAAGTATAGGTGGTACAACCAGACAGGAAGTAGAGGCAGGTCAATGAGAACAGGATAATTCTAGAAAGGAGGAAGCCCATTCCTCCCCAGTCTTGTCCCAGTCACAGAAGATGGAAGATGTGATTGCCCCACTGAAAAAGATACCGAGCCATGTGGCTAACATAGATATGAATAACGGGTTAATATAAGTTATGAGTTAATAAGAGGCCTGAGCTAATGGCCCAAACAATTTATCATTAATATAGACCTCTGTGTGATTTTTTTCGGAGGAAATGTCTGTGGGACCTGGTGGGAAGACAGAAACTAGGCAGGACAGAAACCCCCGACAACAAGCAGACCCTCATGTTACAAATAACCCCAGAAAAGATAGGAGATAAGGAGAACCCTAAGAGAGTTTCCAGGAAAGGGGACATAGACAAAATCTCTGGAGTAAAGTGGGAGCATGGGGGGAGAAGGGAGGGTGAAGAGGAAGTAGGGTGTGGGGAGGAGAACATGAGGGATCTGGAAGGTCAGGTTGGGCAAAGGTCAGAGAGGGAGAGCAAGGAAAGTGATATCTTGATAGAGGGAGCTATTATGAGGTTAGTGAGAAACCTGGCACTAGAGAAATTCTCAGGAATCCTCAAGAATGACCCTAGGTAAGAATCTAAGCAATAGTTGAGAGGGTACCTTAACTGCCCTTCACCTATAAGCAAATTGATGACTACCTTAATTGTTATCATAGAACCTTCATTTAGTAACTGATGGAAGCAGATTCAGAGAACCACAGCTAAGCACTGGGCCAAGCTCCTGGAGTCCAGTTGTAGAAAAGGAGGAGTGATAATATGAGCAAAGGGGTCAAGACCATGATGGGGAAACCCACAGAAACAGCTGATCTGCGGTAGTGGGAGCTCACTGACTCTGGACTGACAGCTGGGGAACCTGCATAGGACTGAACTAGGCCCTCTGAATGTGGGTGACAGTTGTGTGACTTGGGCAGTTTGTGGAGCCACTGGCAGTGAAACCAGGATTTATCCTGAGTGCATGAATTGGTTTTTTGGAATCCATTCCCTATGGAGGGATACCTTGCTCAGCCTAAAAAAGGGGAGAGGGAATTGGTTCTACCTCAAGTGATGTGACAGACTTGTTGACTCCCCATGGGGGGCATTACCCTCTCTGAGGAGTGGATGAGGGGATGGGGTCATGGGAACGTGGGGGGAACAGTGAGTGGGGAGGGATAGGGAGCTGGGATTGCTGTGTAAAATTTAAAAAAAAAAAAGGTCATTTAAAAAAATTAAAAGACCATCAAATCCAATGTCACATTATTTCAACTGATTTCTCTTGAATTAGACCTAAGAGAGAGTAAATAATCTTTTTGTAGCTCTCTTGGTGTTTAAACCTTTCAAGAAATGTAACTAGATGCTAGTTGAGTGAAGTCTCTGGAGCAAAGAAGGTGTGAACACACAGACATGCCATGACCTGTGAAGGTGCTGAAGGAACTTGCCGGCTATGGAGAAAAGGAGTGTGAATAGGGCACAGCTTCTCCCCCTTAAGTCTGGTTTTCTGAGAAAAGAATGAGCTGAGGCCCAGGCCCTTGGCATCCCAGTCTCCACTACCGTGACTGTGGCAGCCCTTCTCAGCTTTGTTAAAGTGACAGACTTCCTAGATAGGCACATACACGGCTTAAAGTGTAAGTCACGTGGACAACTAGCTAACATCTGTCACTGGAAAACGGTCTGAAAAAACAACAACAACAAAAGCGCAATGACAAAAGCAACAGCAACAACCAAACAGCCCAAACCAAACCAACGATTGGTGGCTAAAAAGCCACAAATATGGGCGAAAATAGAAAGTTGTTCTCTATAAGACTGGCCTGTGGACTAAAAGTAAGGGCTAAACACTTGGAATTTTTACACCTTTTTGGATTTATTGTCCCTAATTGTTCCCATGAGGGGTCCCTGAGATCATGGAGGAATGCTGGGGTCGATGGTGGGCAAATAAGAACTGAAACCTAGTACAAAGTAGCTATTCCATCTTTGAAAAACTTTCCTAAAAGCATAGCATAGCATAGTACCCAGTTTCCAAGTTAAGCCAACACGGAGCGTTAACTGCACACAACTTTTCCCCAGAGCTTGAACATGCTTTCTTGCCTTCAGTAGCAGGGAGAAATGCAAGTGCATTTGTTAGGACATAGTTGTAAATGGGCGAACTTCACCTGTGAAAGAAAAACCGACTGTTAGTTTAGAATGCTGTGCAGAGATTACAAATTAAAGGTTAGATAAAGATGAAGTAACTAAATAAAAATCAAGTAAAATAGAGGTTATAACATTGATTTCAGAGTTTTTAAATTGAAAGAAATGTTTTCAGAAATTACAGTTTTGAAAAAAAAAAACCCTAAATAACAATTTCATGATGTCCCAGATAGTTAGGTGTGTTTTAGGTTCTGCTTTGTGTTTAGAGATTATGATTAATTATATTCAATTGTTTAGTTATGTCCTTGTTATGAATTCGGGCTTTATGATTGTGAAATTACTCCTTTTAATTTTCCTTTTCCTTTCAAATCTTATCTGTCTGATGTCTGCAGTTATACAAGATGTTGGTGGCGTGCAAGTTGCGTCTCTCTTGATTTCTTTGACATTCTCCTGCATAATTAGGCTTTAAACTAGCCCTTTGTTAGTGGCTTGTACTTTGGGCTTTTAAATCATCATTGTTAATTTCTTAATTAGAGAATTAAATCATCTGTAGTTCCTGTGCTCCTGATGTTCTGATCAAATCTGTACCTAGCTTTGAATTTGTCCTGAGTATTCAGTATTTCTGTGACTCTCCATCACTGGCTTTCTTCTTATACAAAAACATTTTCAGTTAAAATTTTTCTTCATAGTTTAGGATCCATAAATTATTGATTAGGGCATTAGAAATTACAGTGCAAATTTCTAAATTTTAGCACTTTTTTCTTCCTTCAAATGTAGGAGAATGTTAGAATGCTTGAATACCCCTTGCTTTTGTCCAACCTGCTCCTCATCGATTTGTTTCATCCCCTGTGAGTGCAAACACAACAGGGTGCTGTTCTTACTCGTTCACCCGCCACCAAATTTACCAAGACGTCAGGCACACTCATTCAATGTTCACACGGAATTGTGAATGCCTCTTTTAAACAAGCTTAGTGTGTGTGTGTGTGTACGTGTTTGTGTGTACATGTGTGCACATGTATGCATTTGGATGTACGCGTGTGTGTGCATGTGTGTGTGCATGTGTGTATGCATGTATATGTGTGTGAGTGTGTGTGTGATCATAGGACAGGTTGTGGGAGTTGGTTCTCTCCTTCCATTGTGTAGACTGTAGGAATGGAACTCAAGTTTAAAGGCTTGCTCAACAAAAAAATAATGTTTCATTTTCAATCATAGGGTTTCCTATATGATGTAATGACTGACACCTGAATAAACAACTTATTTACATTCTAAGGTATATAATACAAAGAAATTTTCTAACTCATGTTCAAAATAAGTTTACAGTTCTTGTCCTTTTTACTCTTAAAATTAAATGTATGGTAACAAGGTCTAAGATATCATTAAGCTTGGATGCCTAAGAGAATGACCATGGCTTAGTGAATACATTCTAGCTATGCTTGTTAAATGCATTCTAGCTTCACTCACTACTATTTTTATTTTCTCCTACCCTTTCTGTAGTTACATGGACAAGAAACTTGTTTTGTGTCCCAAATTATCTCTTACCAGTTCTTCTCTTGACTAACTTTCCTTGCTTTTGTCTGTCTGGAGGGACAGCTACGTAAGTGTGTCTTATCTACAGCAGGTTCTATTCCTTGCCCTCAGAAATATTTTAGTCGAGGCAGCCTGATTTTCTACTAATCAACCCAGTTTCAGCCTTCTGGGTTGCATCCCGAGGCCTAGTGTTATTATATATTTGGTACGTTTGTGCTGAGCCAAGTAGAATATTATACCCTAGAAGCATTAACTATTGCTACTGATGAGATGAAAACAGTGATAAAGTTTGCTTTGTTGAATACTGGCAGAAACGGAACTCCAACAATCAGTTAAGGCAGGAAGCAGAGGAAGTGCCTTATAGAGTCTTCGTAAAGGTTACCACTGCTGGGGCTTCTGAGGCATGTTCTCCTAACAAGATCAGCAATGCCAGCTGTCTGCACTCAGAGAAATAATTTATGTTCAGCATTACAGGGGACACTAAGTAAAATGAGAATAACAGTTAGATTAAATTGAAATATACATCACAATTGCAAATGAAAAAAACGAAATCTTACCTGCAAGATATCACAATATCTATTATAAATGAAGAGATTGGAATATTTGAGTTTGTATTACAGAGATATATTTGCAAAATGAATAAGATAACAAAAGTTTGAAAAGTTATATTCCTTCATATTCTTGGTAGCTACAGTACAGCGGTGCCTACTAATTTCTCACTATTAGATTGTTCTTTTCTTCAAATACCAAGATGTGAAATAGTTACATTTCCCAGGAAACCAGAAGCTTGAGTTCTTTCTGATTTGGGATATTCCAGTTAGATACCGTGAGTAAACACAGGGCAGAGATGAGAAGAGATTTTCTGTTTTCCTACTACGTAATAACTTTAGGATGCCCTTCAGGATCACTACTCCTGTGGCAGGGCTGTGTCCCCATCACAAGAGCTTCCAGAATTGTCCAGTCCTTGTGGTGGTTCTAGGAAATAGAGTTCAGAGTATGTTTTCAGCCTTCACAGTCCTGAGACATTTATATTTCATAATAAATCTCTTTCTGTTAATATTATAAAATAGACATTTTCTGCTTTAGAGATAACTTCTATGTTATAACATTTAAATTATACTTGCTTGTTTAAATAATTAATAATAAAGTCATATAACAGGTGAATGTCATAGACATATTTAATAAAAATTTGTTTGGCATAACTGATTTGATATGTAGTCAAAACTCATCATTCAGCTAAAACTCTTCTGGTTTGTGGTTGTTTGTTACACAGTCTGTGTTTCTTAACACACTTGCTCAAAATTCAACACAACTCAGTGTTGTTGGCAATGACCTAAACCTGATGGTGACACCAGAGTGATATAAACCTATTGTTCTCTATAGAAATATTTTTTTTCGATTAACTAATCTTTGGATTGTAGGTACTCCCCAGAGATATCATTGATAAACTTTCATACATGTATTTAGTCCAGCCTTCCTTCTCTCTTGAAGTTGAGCTCATTGGACTTCCATAAACTTCCTGTCAGCACCCCTAATCAATCTAGACTCTTTTCCTTAGGTGCTTTGTGCATTTTAATTTCAGTTCCATTTTATACCTGTATCTAGCTCCTTTCCACTCAGGACTCTTTAAGGAGTCTCTGTTTTTGCTCAGATAAGAGCAACAATGGAATCTGCAGTACACACAGCTTTCCTTGTGAGAGAGACACCTGACCACAACTTGGACACTTTGGTGTTGTGCCATCTCCCACAATAAAGAGGTACCCTGTAATATGTGCATTGTAAGTAATCATGAACCAGATTCCTAACTTCTATTCTAGACAGGGCAGGGCTGAATTTGTAGCCACTTATAAGAGAGAGATGTCATTACCAAATTAAAAGAAACCATGGCACATTAAAATCAATATGTACAGGTACAACTAGCCAATAAAGCATAGCTATTCCCATAAGTGAAAGAAACCATTCTTGACCCCATCATTTCTACTCCCAACCACAACAGCTGGAGATGGTCCCTTTACCCATTTCCCTTTTGTTGTTTTAGTGGCTTCTTATCACTGCACAGGGATAACCAACAGTATTGACACGCTCATGTTGTATTGATTTTCTGCAGAGTTACACTAATAGTTGAATCCCTTGCCCTTCTCATGTCTTCTCCACAGAATCATTCACTACGGTGATATCAATTTGTTCCTTGATTGGTTATATTTTAACTTTGCACAGAACACTTACAGTTCTTATCAATGCTTCATAAAGTTCAGGAATAGTACTTTGACTTCCTACTTTGTAAAATCAAATTACCAACACTCCCTCCCCTGGCCCTTCTTCCCACTTCCTGTCCTTCTTCCAGTCTGCTTTGCATGCAGTTATAATTAATAACACTGATAAATAGTATTACTAAATAGTAAAACATTTTCTTCCTCTTGATAAATTTCACTGAACTAGAAAGCAGCTTAAACTGCTTTCACATATGTTAATATTTGAAAAATAATACCAATTTTTAAGATTGCCTCTGATTTTATAATATTTGCTCACGAATGCATATTGTGTGACCTTTTAACCTAAAAGTTTCATCTGAGTATATTCTCATATTAGAATTCTTTCATGGCCTTATTAGCTGAAATCTCTCGCTTTATTTTATATTTAATGGAGCACCGGGAGTGACACAGAACACTGAGACATAACTAAGCACACCATTCAATGAATAGATCAATGGTTTTAGATGCCACAAACACATTATTATGAAGGCCAATGTATGCCCGATTGGTGAGCAATAAAGTCACACTAAAGGTACAATATGCAGACACACATGCTCCTTTTCATGATCAATAATTCAAAACTTACAAGTCATCATTTTATGCTTACAGATTATTTCTCTAACCTTTTACTGAATTTATTGATTTATGTTTCAGTCCACTGTCTAGTTTTATTCTAATTCAGCAAGTTGCAATTTATTTCCATTGTATGTCATTTAACTATACATGTTTAGGAAAATTGCATTTGGGAATTGTTTATGGATGTTTCTTCCAAATTATTTATAACTATACAAGCTATTTACATTTATGTATGCATGTCTTTAGATATTAATTTTATATGTTAGCACTTATTCTATTAGTCATTATAATATAATGAAGATTATAAAATATAAAGGAAGATAATGGATACTGTTTTCTGTTTTAACTTCAGTTAATCTTTAACTTCCAGTTAACTTCCAGTTAGGAAGGGATAAGAAACTGAAAGCAGGAAGGAGCAAGGCCAAGTACCTCAAACAATAGTTTCTTATCATCTTTAGTACAGATGATCTCCCCTGTGTAATAGGGCAGTGGATAAATCAAGATGTCTATAGACTGATTTTTGCTAATCTTGTGATTTTATCGATTTAGTGCATCTGGGACTTCATGGTTCCAGGTAGAGGGTGGATAGCAAAATAAATCTAGGTTATTAGGAACCAGGGATTGCTCTACCTCTGTAATATAGTGGACTATAATGAGGTGAGAGTAAAATTGCAGTTACATATACAGGATTCCATGGTGTAGTCCACAAAAGAATCCATCGGGTACAGGCTAGTCCTGGGAGTTAATTCTAACCTACTGTTTATCACATAACATCTGCTGTTGCTAGCTCTAAATTCTGGTTGAACAGTTAGATTATCAGAACTGCTTCAGTTTTTATTTGTCCTAAAATAAGGCTCTGGTCATCTATATTGAACTCCCCATTCCTAGGCACAGCAAATATTGAATTTAGGACAGGAAGATGCATTCCAGGCATTTCCAACACTTTCTTACTGAGAGTTTCCCTAAGCAGGATCTGCCACCATTTCTTAACATGACCAAAGGCCTGCCAAGACAAGAGCAGTTGAAGACTATTTGACCTGTAGTGAAGCAGGATTGGGGAGAATAAGCCTCACCTTCACGTTTTCCTGGATCAGTTGACTACGCAATGCTTTCCACTACCTGGTCACAGCACCTAAAGGATGACATTTAGTCAAGGTATTCTCCAAATAAAGATCAGCCAACAAGCTTGTTGAACATTTTATAGGTTGGGGTATTGTTTTGTCCTCAAGAAGAGACTTGAATACTCTTCTTAATTTCTTTAGCATATATGAAATCTAGGGTAACTTTCTATTGGTTAAAATTTTAAATATTAGGTTGACATCAAATAAAACTACAGTTCCACAGTTTAATGACTGGTTTCTTTTCATTCTCTGATGAATGCAAGGGGGCTGTTAGCTGGAGTAAAATCATCTGAAGTGCTGAGCTGCATTAAACTGTAGAGGCTTTAGGAGATGTTAAGAAATGTGATTTTAATTTTGCCTGCTGACTGTCTGTAGGCAACTTAATATGAGAGTTGAATGGTGATATCATGCTGTTGGCACTTGAACTTTCTGCTGGAGATTGCAATTCAGCCTTGGAAACCTGTAATTACTATTTCTTAAGTAATTCTATGTTTTGATTATTCAATCTGGATATGTCTAACAGGTATTTGAGAAGTGATCTACAAACAGGCATGGACACAAAGCAAACAACAACTTCTTTGTTTCAATGCTGCTCAGTGTAGGTCTTTATGATGCTATAATAACATGTTAATGGAAAGCATGATGAGTGTAACTGACAGGATACATATCATTATTCCATGATGTAGTTGTTGTATGTAGCTACCCCTTCAAATGGAAAGGCGTTTCATTCAAATATCATGACTCTAATTTCATTTAAACAGACAGGGAAACTTTTCCTCTAATAGTTAAGTATTTGCCCACAGTTGTTTAAGCTCTATATTTTAGATAGCAGTGGATTCCTATCATGTTTCATTGACCATACATTTCTACGTAATGGAAATTAAAGGCATATATGTTTATTTAAAGGAATAGAATTCTGTCCTAGATATGTATATGTGCATGTGTATACTCACAAAGGCATTAAAATATCATTTTCTAAAGTTAATGTGTAAAGTTATAACATTGAGAATTAAAAGATGCTTAGCTTTGTGTTCCATGCTCTGAATCTCAACCCCTGGAAGGTAGACACAGGCAGTTGTCTGTGAGTTTGAAGCTAGCCTGAATTATACAGTGAGATCCTGTTCAAAAAATGGTTTACTGAATGTATCTTCAGTCAGTCTCAGCTTGGGTTTCAAGCAGTGGTAGCAGCTAGTCTCTTGTAAGTCCTCATGAATGCTTCAATACAGGAAAATCCATAAGTTACCTTCAGGGGAGTAAAAGAACAGAGGTTGAAGAAACAAGCTGGATGTATAAAACCTTGAAGGATGTGCATATATGTATATGTGTAAATTAATAAATGTACTGATCAAAGTCTCAGGATACAAAGTTATCATCCACAGATCAATAATTTTATGAACTGATAACTAAAAATCCAAAACAAATTAGAAAAGCATCAGGAATATAAAATATTTAGAAAGAAAAGTTTAACAAAAGTAGTAAATACTGTTATGCTAAATACTGTAAAACATTTGAGAAATATAAATAGTGGAGAAAATTTTTTATATGTTTATTTATTAGTAAACTTGATACTAAATATTTAATTGTATTACAGCATTTATAATATCAAACAAATCTATGGTTGGTTTTAGCTCTTCTAAAAATATCAGCAGTACTTTTTAAATACTTTGTTGCCACAGGAATGGTCAGTGTGGTTGATTCAGGTGAGTTATGGTACGTAACACAGTGGTTGCTGTTGCTTTTCCATCCTGGCCCTGTGGCAGGCAACATTGCACACTGTATATTAGAGCAATGTATATAGCTTGTAGACATCAAGTAGACAAAGTCATTCTGTGCTCAGGACAGGGGATCTGCACTTCATCCATTGGTGCTATTTTTCAACATACAGTGCACACAAAGAGGCAGTAGGGGTAGGTGTCTGTGACTTTTGAATATCCATGCCATTGCAAGCTCCATCCCTTAGATTGAAGGAATTTCAAAAGGATTAAAGGCACCTCTGTCCTTTTACTTTGGTTTTCTCTTTTTCCTTTTAGAGAAGTAGATTCCAAACACCTGGACTTCAAAAGTAAACTATGTGCCAGGTAAGAGATACAACATGATTATACATGCCAAGGGAAAGATACAGGTTTAGAGAATATTGATGGACAAAAACCACAATAGAGACAGTCTAAACATAGAAAAAAATCAGAACTTGGTAAAGAAAGTCTGACTTACTGAGTTGCTACATCATTAAATTTCTGTTTATAATTATGAAGAAAATTGCAAACTGTATAAAGAAACCAAAAGGTGTGACCTGTTTGAACAAGATATAAGTGAACATACATACATACATACACAAACACACATATATGTGTGCATATATATATATATATATATATATATATATATATATATATATAATTTTCTTGCATGAATCCAAGGATAAATTTCATGGGCAAGACTATACAACAGTTCAAGGACGTCCTGGAGCAAGCACTGGAAGAAGTTATGTGACCAAAGTCAAGAGCACATGTCTGAGCAAAGTGACAGTTTTAATAAAAAACCAAAAATCATAAAACATACGTTAAAATTTTAGGGATGAAAAATACAGCAACTTAAGTAAAAAGTTCACTGATAGACATTGACAGCAACATTGATTAAACAGAGAAAATTTGTCAGTGAAAGATGAGCTGAAAAAGACTTCCTGGTCTAAAGAACAGAAAAACAAACAAATCTCTTTCTCTCCCTCCCTCCCTCCCTCCCTCCCTATCTATCTATCTATCTATCTATCTATCTATCTATCTATCTATCTATCTATCTATCTATCTATCTATCTATCTATCTATCTATCCTGTCTTATGTTTTCTCTTGCTGTGAAGAGCCACCATTACAACAACAGTTTTTATAAAGGAAAATATTCAATTAGGGCTAACTTAAAATTCAGAGGTTTAGTCCATTATCAACATTGCAGGAAGCATGATGGCATTAGTGCAAACATGGTACGAGAGAAGGAGCTAAGAATTCTACATCTTGATCTGTAGGCAGAAAAAGTGAATGCCACACTAAGCATAGCTTGAGTATCTGTGACCTCAAAGCCCAACTGTACAGTGACATACTTCCTCAATCAAGGATACACCCACTCTAAAAAGGCCACACCTCCTATTAGTGCCACTCCTTATGGTCCAAGCATTTATACCCGTGAGTCTATGGGGGTCATTCCTATTCAACCCACCACATTCACCACACTATCTATCATCTTTCTCTGCATATACAAAAAAGTGTACAGACCCTAAAAGGATTGTCAGAACCCCATACATGTACAAAAAGAGACACTATGTGCATCACTAAAGAAGCAAAGGGATAAGCAGGATATCAGAAGAGACACATGAGATCTTTTCAAATTCAATGAATGACGCAAATCTAAACATTAATAATTCTTCATAAAGCCATGGAAGGGGATCTTAAAAATGAATACATAAATTTAGAAAGCCAGTTCAAAGACTGGGTATAGCTCTGTGAAAGTATATACTCGGTGTGTAAAAGGATCTTAAATGATTCTCCACACCACCGTAAAACACCTTAAAAGTCAAATTGAATCTTGAAAGCAGCGAGTAGAGAACTGTTTCATATGTACAAGGAGTTATGAACATGATTATCATTAGGTTTCTCATAAACTGAACATGAGAAGATATAGTCAAAGCACTAAGAGAAAACTATTTTCACATTGTGTTTTATATACTGCAAAAATATCCTTCAAAAGTGAGGGAGAAATTGAAGAAATATCAAACAAAATCTGAATGAATTCAACTCCAAACCAACATTTAAAAATGAGGAAGCATTAGGAAAAGGTGCTGAGTGAAGGAAGAAGAGCATGTCAGATACCTGTAAGGTGATTGGCAAGAAGTGCCAATGAAGCACCAACACTAAATCTAGATGTTACTTACTTGAAGGTGTAAAGATGATAAATTTTTAAGAGTTTAGAAGTAAAGTATGGAGACATGTTTATCAACCTCACATGACTGATTCCACCGTTAGCAGTACCATGGACATTATATGTATTAGCGAGTTGCAGAGCCGACCTGCTGCTAGCATGAAAAGAAGTATGTATGTGACAAAATAGAGACAAACTTTTGAGATCCCAATACTTAGCCAGAATTCATGGTGACTTCCTCTTTTTATGTTCTGCCAATAATGAAAACACATGTGGGACCCTTGTCCTACTTCTAACAGGAGTGCAAGGTGATGTTTGCTTTTGTCTTGTTTTAATCTAAGATGGATTCTTTATGTTTGGGCAGTTAGTTTGCTTATTTTCTGTCTCAGTTCTCTAACAGTGTTGTAAATTATGGTTTTATATGTCATTTGGTGTTATTTTGGAGTTCTGTGCCTTTCAACTCTTTTTCAACTACTTGACATAGAGTTATCATGTGTTCCCAGACAATCTATTCTATCTGCATATTTGACTGTTTCAAAGATTCACTTAACTCACCAATATGCTACAAATGTTTAAAGTATGAAACTTAAAATATTTGGAGATACTTTATGTAAGTGCAACTGTTCTCACAATGTATTCTATAGATATACCCATCACTTGTAACAATTGCTTCCTCAGCTCGTTGATTATAATGCCATGTTGCAATAGAGACAATAAGCAATATCTATCCTCCTAGCAAGAGTGTAGGTACATAGTATAGAATTGTTGCAGAAGATTCTAGGACTTGTCTATCTTGCATAAAAGCAATTTAGACCCTTGTGTTGGCAGAGGCTGCTTATTTGTTCCTGGCTGCCCAGACCCAAAATAATCACTCAGAAACTAAATTTTTTGCTATATTACTTGGCCAATGTTTAAGTCTATTTCTAGATAGCTCTTACATCTTAAATTAACCTATTTTTAATGTTTTATAATTTACAATAAAGTTTTTTCTCTGAAACAGGAACCCTAAGGAACTGTCTTGCCTTTAGGCACATTCAGCAGTCATTTTTCTGTGGGTTCTGTTTGTTCATTTTGTGCAACATACCGTCAAGCAGCAAAGGCAAGAGCAGTTTCTTGCTAAAATGACTAAAAAAAAATCAAAACTCCATAAGGAACCTCTTTGATTCCTATCTTCCTCTTGAAGTAATTGGTGCTGCCAGGAGCAGATGTGTCTCATTGTCAGGAAAAGTCCTAAGTTTTTAAAACATGTTAAATGACATATTCTGTTGGTCTTTGAAAGGTTTGAAGAACACCTATCTGAAATACATTTCTGTACATCTAGAAAGTCTAACTAACATGACAGAAAATTTGACTATTATCTATGACTATTTATTAATCTATATTTCTTAATTATACATTACATTTTAAATGAGCTGCACAAACACCTTAATCAAGAACAGAAATATACGTATAACAGGATTAATCTTATTTTTGTATCAATAAACCAAGATCCACAAGTATTCATCTTTATAGCATATCCCCTTTAAAATGTAAATAAACATTTATAAACAAGTTTTGGAAATTTGGGCATAGTTCTCTCCAAACTGCTACCTGAATTTTGTTAGGTGAAGTAATTTTAGGTGTTTATGGAGACCTTTAGGGTGTCTTAGTGCATCAAACCACATTATTCTGGAAGGAATCCATAGGTTCTCATCTTTTGTGGAAGCAACAGCAGAACCTCTTTTCCAAAGCAACATATTCTTAGACCCAAATTCTGAAGTCAAGATACCTTCAAAGTGTTGGTTTAGCTTAGCAGCCTCTACAATAAAATGTCTCTCTGTACTTAGCTCATTCACATTAAAAATTTTTTTAAAAAACACAATAATATGCATAACCCAGACTCTCTGTGTATCTTCCATTGTTACATGCCTTATTTTTTTGGTAAATATTTTTTCTACAGGTTTAATATTTATTTTATTATCTTTACTCATTTAACTTGTGACTGTTTGTGTTCTGTCCCTTTAAAGACTTTGTTTTACATTTTTTATATTTTCTTATCTCTCTCTCTCAAGCCTATGGACATTTATCCAACCCCATGATCCATTTAGAGGTCTTGTCCATTTGAATTTGTCTTTATTGCATATTTGTAAAAATTTTCTGAGTGCCTTTAATTTAAACGGGTGCCTTTAAAATTGTAAGCACCTTGATAAGTAGCCCTGGATGCTGGCTCTGCCTATCTCAGTCTTTCAATATGGCAGAGGGAGTTCTTCACCGGCTCTGGGACTGCTGGGTGGGAGCAGTCCTTACAGCCTCAACCCTGTTAAGTACCATGCAGCATATAAACCCTTTTTATCTGAGTAAAGGCTAATTATGCCATGCAGTGCACTGTGCAATTTGGAAATAGCTCTGTGTACAGCAGTGGGAATTCACCATACTTTCCTGCCTATACACTCCTAGCTGATCAGATCTTGTCAACTGCCCAGATAGAGAGCCCTGAGCCGCAGGCATAGTCTCAGTCACTTTCCTCCTGGGCCCACAAATCCCATTCAAGTGCTTCTTAGACTGAACTCCTGAAAAAGTCAGAGTCCTTTGTGCTGGCAAACCAGGAAGCCACCACACAGTAGTTTTTTGCTGCTAATGCTGAATCAGGAAGACCTCTCTTAAAGCAGCCACAGTGCTCCTGCTTGCCACCTACAAACAGAGCCCATCCCCCAAAAAAATACAGCTTAACTTTATTTGTATGTCTAGAATTTCTTTCCAAGCTCTTTCAGGTTTTATGTGGATTTAGCTGACATGCATTGGTGTGCCAATCTGTTGGCGGAGGTTGCTTGTTTGCTTCCAGGCGCCCAGACCTGAGATAATCATTCAGAAACTATTTTATTAGCCATACTGTTTGGCCAATAGCTTAAGTGTATTTCTAGCTAGTGCTTATGTTTCAAATTAACCAATTTCTATTATTTTATATTTTACCATGAGGCTTGTGGTCTACTGGAAATGTTGCAACTGGTGGCTAACATATTTCTCCTCTGGAGGCTACATGCTATCTCACTGACTCTGCCTACTTTTCTCAAAGCATTCAGTTTAGTTTTCCCACCTAGCTATATTCTGCCCTATCACAGACCAAAGCAGCTTCTTTATTCATTAACCAATAAAAGCAACACATACATCGAAAGACCTCCCAAATCATCTTTGGACTAATACCTGATTTTCCAACTTTCTAGTACCTGTACAACACCATTGATCTCTCTGTTCTTACATTTACCTCTTTTATATTAGTAATGCAAATGAAATTATGTGCTATTTTCCTTTATACCTTTCTATATTCTTGTTAACTCTAAGTTGCTACTGTACTTTTAAGAACTTTTTGAAGATTTTTCTGTTACTTACATTTAATAAATGGAAAAGTACTTGCTTTGGCTCATGTCTGTATGTACAGTTGCACTAGGCACTCAAGTTCCACATTCTTGCTCAATGTTTTTGAGTTAGAAAGGGTAGAAGAGGAAGAGAAGGGGAGAAGAGAAGGGGTGAGGAGAACTTGAGGGAATGGGATAGTCGAGAAGGAGGAAGGACAGAGATGGGAGAAAGTAAAGAGATATCTTGACTGAAGTATCCATTATAGGGTCAACAGAAAAATGGCTCTAGAGAAGTTCCCAGGAATCTATAAGGATGACCCCACATAAGACCCTAAGCAATAGAGGAGATGGAGCCCAATCTTGACTTGCCCTGTAGTCAGACTGATGAATATCTTAAATATCACCACAGACCCTTCATCTAGAAACTAATGGAAACAAAGACAGAGACCTGCATTGGAACACTAAACTGAGCTCCCAAAGTCTAGTTGAAGAGTGGGAGGAATGAAAATATGAGTAAAGAGGTCAAGACCATGATGGGTTCACCCACTGAAACAGTCTACCTGAGCTAATGGGAGCTCACCAACCCCAGCCAGACTGGGAAGGAATCAAGCATAGGACCAAACTAGTCCCTCTGAATGTTTGACAGTTGCATGGCTGGGGCAGACTGGGAGGCACTGGCAGGATTTATTCCTACTGCTTGGAATAACTTTTTGGAAACCTGTTCTCTTTGGATGTACACCTTGTTCAGCCTAGCTATAGTAGGGAGGAACTTCCCCAAAGCAATGTTCCTTACCATCTCTGAGGATTTAATGAAGGTGGGGTGGAAGGGTGTGCAGAGGGAATGGGAGGTGGGTGGGTAGGGAGTGGGAACTTGGATTAGTATTTTTTAAAAATCTAATAAATTATATAGACAAAGAAAAAATTTAATAACACTTTCAACCAATTAGTCTCAAATATAAGTAATAGCTTTCTTTCCAGGGTTCAGAATTCTACCACACTGATAAAAAATGTAACACAGAAGCAAAATTTAATGAATATTTTTCCCATGAGCTATATAATTTTATATCCAAGTCTAGGAATTTATTAATTATATGTCATATAATACATGAATTAAACATTTATGAATTATATATAGCATAATTTATGTGTTACTGCTCCTGTTTGACATGTGTGTACAGTTGTCTAAAGAATCCAGAAGAGAGCATCAGATGCCTGGAACTGAAGTTTTAGGTGGTTGTGTGAGCAGCCCTAAAGAGGGATCTGGGAACAGAATTTGGTTCCTGTATTGTTGGGAACTGATGTGGGACATCTTTCTGTATATGTGTTGCTTATATTGGTTGTTGAATAAAGCTGTTTTGGCCAATGGCTTAGCAGAGTAGAGCCAGTCAGGAAATCTAAACAGAGTTAGAGATAGATAGGGGTGGGGGCAAAGTCATAAAGTCCTCATGTAGTTGCTGAGGAGGAAAAATGCCAGTCAACTTCCAAGGAAACAAGATATAGAAAATGAAGTAACACCACGGCTTCATGGAGATACCCAGACTAATAGAAATGGGTTAAACTAAAATATCAGAGATAGCTGGGAATATGCCTAAGCTCTTGGCCAAGCAGTGTTGCAATTAATATAGTTTTGTGTAATTATTTGGGTCTGGGCAGCAGGGAAACTAAAGTGAAGTTTCTGCTTATAGGGAACCAAATGTAGGTCTTCTTGTAGAGGAGGGAACACTCCTAACTGCTGAGCCATGTCTGTAGAACAAACAGACTGCCTCATCTTACACTTTGTGGTTGTGGTAAACAGCTTTTGGGTTGTTCATGAAAAACCTTTTATCCTGAATTTATTAAAAGCAGAGATTAAAATAAAACTAACAAATAATGAAATAGAATGAAAACATATTACTGCTCCACAGTCTTTCCATAAAATGATCTTGTAAACCATTTTGTGACTGGAGGACAGGAACCAGAAGTGTGTGCTCTCTGACAGCATCCTCTTCATCTGCACTTTGACCTCTTTGTATTCTAGTGAGACTTTGAGACTGATTGGCTGCTTCCGATTTCTTAGTTCACACTAGTGTAATATATGCATCAAACAAAACAATATCTAATATTTATATTAATTTTATTACTTAAAATTGAGTTTTCTTATTATCTAAGTTATGATAAAACTTCAGGTTTTCAAAAATGCAAATAAACAGAGCAAAATAAGGAGAGAAGGGAATGAAAAAGCTGAAAAGAAAGGAAGAG
Organism: Myodes glareolus; assembly: GCF_982192425.1. Lineage (NCBI taxonomy): Eukaryota > Metazoa > Chordata > Mammalia > Rodentia > Cricetidae > Myodes > Myodes glareolus. The sequence goes on from NC_142026.1 coordinate 12,736,170, forward strand.
ACAGGAGAGGAAAGAAGGCAAGGCAAAAATTTTGCTTCTTAATTTCTTTATTAAAAAGTGTTAGATAAGTAAGGAAAACATCAATACTGTATAATTACATAGAAGATCATACTGAAACATGAAAATCTCAGATAACAGCCTGGACATTTACCAAAAGGAGGTACAATCTCTAATCATAGAACACCTAACATGGATCATGCAGATGATCATAATGGGGTTATGTCGTCCCAGCAATTCAAAAGGTTCGGTCTCTAATTTATAAAATTGATCTTATTATGTGTGATCCCTGTTAAAAATGACAAACCTATTTATCAACAAAATCATAGTGAAAGTATACAGATGTAAAGGTCAAAACTACAGCATATATATTACTTACACAAGAAAATATAATGTATTTAGAACATTGGGAAGCTAAGAAGTAAGTGCAGTTGTAATTTGACAAATGAAGAACTGGGACAAGGAAATAACAAAGTCTTCAGTGATAGCAGTGGGACACTGATTTATATTCCTTCAGTGTTTAATTAAATTTTAATTCCTTTGTCTTTTATTATTTATTTTGCCAATAGGTAGGTTATACGTAAGGTGTAAATGCTTTTAAAAATTGTATCCATTTATGTATTTATGTGTTTATTTGCCGTGCATGTGTGTTTACATGCTTGTGTGCATGACATGCAAATGGAAGGTAGAAGATAACTTCCAAGAGTCAGTTCCCTCCTTATCACGTGATTCTTGGCGATTGAACTCAGGTCCTCAGTTACCTTTACCTGCTGAGACATCTTATCAGCCTGCATGAAACAAGTAATTTTTTTCTTTGACAGTTTCATATATGTCTAAGTCATTTTGACTGTTCTCACCTCCATGTGCGGATTTCTTCCCCCCTCACCACTCTCACCTCTGCTGACCTTTCCCATTCCCATGTCTGTTTTGCTCTATGGCTCATCATGCTTACCCAGAGCCTTAGGTGTAAGCACGGTTTGGAGCAGTTTGCTAACTAGAACTTATAGTTATCTCAAGTGGGTTCACAACCCAAGACAATGAATTGCTTTCTCTCAGAATCTGTCAAGCAGCAAAGAATTCATGATTTCTGTAGTTTTCATAATCTTATATGAGAATTACCTAATTAGAAACACTAAACACATTAGTTATATGTGATTTATCGATCTAATCACCAGTGTCCAGGAATCTTTGTCACTTGAGGAGGTTTATAAACCCTCTGCCTGGAGGATGTGACTGGAGTGCTCAGTTCTGCAGGAGTTACAGTGGACCCCAGCACTGGACACAGGGTATAGTTAGCTGTCAGACTCATTTGATTGCTTTGCTTCCTGTGCTACAGTGGGTTATCACAGCTCACACTGGAAGGATAACTTCTAAGCTAGCCTTTCACCTTCTGTTTGTGCTCTTGTTTGTTTTGTGGATCTGACAAATGCTTATGTTTCATAGTGAAGTGATTACTCCCAGATCACTACTCAGTTTCTGTGGAGAATCTCAACTTAATATCCTATGGAGGCTATGGAGGCCCAAGGAGGCCAAAGACCAGAGAGTTTGGGACTTGTTTCTTGTTCATTCAAGTTTATTGTACTTCCACCTCAAGCAAAGGTCCCACCTAGTTGTAAATCAGAGACTTCTACTTTCTCAAGGCTCTTGTCAGTGGGTGTGACTAGTTGCCAGACCTCCAGCTCCTGAAATAGGGGACTAGTTGGTTCCTACCTAAAACAAAAGTCTAAGGATCCAACTAAGTTCCAGTTCCCTTTATGGAAATAACTTGGAATTCCACTGAGGGAGGGGTTTGCCTACGGAGTGTTTGATCTAGTGCAATAAATGTACCCCTGTCTTTCAATTTGTATGTTAATGCAGTCTTTTTGTTTTATTCCTACCTTTTGAGGTCAAGGGTATAATAAGTTGTGAAAAAACAAAACACAGGCAAATTTTCAGTACTCACTGAAAATTTCCCTCCCGATACTACCCTATATGTTTCTGCATTTTATTCTTTTCATTTCAGTCGTCATATTCCTTACCATATTTCTAAATTCTCGTGACTCCACTTTGGAGAAAGATATTTTTGGTGAGGCTGGCCCCAGAAAGTGGGCTATTCCTTTCTCTCCCCCTTCCTAGTATCATATTTGTTCTAGAAGAAAGGTGGATACATGGATATCTTAATATTATTTGTTTGCTTTTTACTCAAAACAGTTGAGTACAAATGCTTTTGAAAGGTCAATTAAGTCATCACAACTATGGTGGGAAATTTAAAGATGTCTGTAATGTAATGTTTTTAAAAATCTTCCAATAAAAGCATTCATTCTTTTGATTAATTTATGGAAGAAAATCTCCAAAGTATTTCATTTGATGTTAATAACTAAATACAATTAATTTCATTCTTGATGTTAAATGTTGGTCTTGATGTTACACCAAGTATTTTAATAAATTTGATTTGAACAATTTATGTGAGTTCTCCTTGGGTTCTGCTGACATTGTATTCACTAACAGGGACTGATTAGTAGCTATTTGAATGAAGATATCCCAGGGCCAAGAAAACCAATTTCCTTTATGTTAAATGCATTTGAGGAGAGACCTGACAATCCCAAAGATGCACACAGTCTACTGTTTAAATGGAGACTCAGTTTATGAACCTCGAAGTATTCAAGTCTCTTTGTAATGGTCTGTTCTGTCCCTTTAAGAGACTAGCCATACCCACTCCCTCCCCCATCCACTGAGGCAAACTGATCGTCATCTTCCAACCTGAGTCCTTTCTTTTCCATCTTTCTCTTGAAGAGGTAGATTCTGTCTCCCCCTTCTCTCTACTTCTCCCTTCCCCCTCTTTGTTCTCTCTCTCTCTCTCTCTCTCTCTCTCTCTCTCTCTCTCTCTCTCTCTCCTTTTCCCTTTCTCTCCTTTCCCATCCATGACCTACTAAATAAATATCCAACCTCACCATGCATGGCGTGCCTATCCATCTGTCTCTAACCTGCCACGTGGCTCCCTGCCCAGGACCAGCCACCTTTGGAGACCTGTGGTATGGTCTCCTCCTGGGACTGGATGTTCTCAGGACCTGTTGCCTGCTACCTACCATCACTTCCTCTCGTGGCCTGCTGCCTGCTGGAGTCACTTGGGGATCTGCAGCATTTTACTTAATTCATTACATTGGTACCATGACTCTGTCAGGCTCTCCACATTACCTGCCTGTGGGCAGGCTGACTGAAGATGCATGGAACACTGAACTCTGGAACCAGGGTTTTGTACAACAGTTATCCATTCCATCTGCCTACTTGAAATTTCTGCACACCCCACCAGCTTCACTTGGTGAGTTCTCCAATTCAGGTCAGCTTAAACATTTCTCTGAACTGGAGAAATTGACTGTTGAGTTCCCAACAATCTTCTGGTGTTCCTAGAAATGCTGGGAAAGCCCACAACCATGGCCTTCATGGCTACAGTTGAGCCCTTTGCTGACATCATCTCTGGATTGCCTTCCTTAGCTAAAATTGTGATTACAGGGGGCCCAGTGTCTCTCAGAATTTTCTTTCTCTTTTTCATTTTTTTACTTTTCTTTTCTTTTTTTTTACCCCCACTCTGAAAGGCTGCTCGGAGTGGCCTCTGGCCTCTCTGGCTTCCAAGTCTCCCCAACAGGATCCAGTCAGGCTTTAGTACCCAGCCTGTAGGCAGATGACGCTTTCCTACATGCCCTGTGGTGTTCACCACTGATTCACACCCTGCCTATAGAAGGGAAACATCTTCCTATAGGCCTTGTGGTGTTGCCATTTTCATGGGTTTTCACAATCTTAGCTATGAGTAGCAACCATCCATATCTGTCAATCCAACTTCCCCCTGGTATGGAGGCCTTTTAGAGGCCCTAAAACCCCAGTCCTTACGTCCCTCATCCTTTCTCACCTTTACGCGTGCTCATCGCCATGCCTCAGTAGCAGATAATTTACAAACTGCCTTTTCACTTCACGAGGCAGCACAGTCTCCTGCCCTTTCCCAGCAAGCTTCCATTCTGCATGGTCAAAACTATTAGACTCTAGCAAACATTCATGATGACTCAATATTGAATCAGAGATTAGGTACAATTTAATTTAAAATTCTCAACAATATCCAAACTGTCTTACTGTTCTAGAATTCATTTTTTATTCTTTCTATATTCTCACCACCACAGCTCTCAATGCTGTCATCTTGTCTTGGTCCTAGGAGAGTCTTCTACCATTCTCTGAACATTTGCTTTCTTTCTTTCTTTCTTTCTTTCTTTCTTTCTTTCTTTCTTTCTTTCTTTCTTTTTCTCTTTCTTCCTTCCTTCCTTCCTTCCTTCCTTCCTTCCTTCCTTCCTTCCTTTCTTTCTTTCTTTCTTTCTTTCTTTCTTTCTTCCTCTCTTTCTTTTTTGGTTTTTTTGAGATTAAAGGTGTGTGCCACCACCATCCAGCTTGAACATTTCTTTCTAAAGCACTATTTTTCACTATCTTTAATGGTCTCTGTATGTCTGGACATTATAGCCAAAAGAACACACATACGTATCTTTTCTTTGTTTAATATAATACTTTCCCCTGCATGACAGTTTGATTGGTTTCTTTCTAATTTTTTCCCAATTTCTGTCTCTGTAACATTTAAAATCTTAATTTACTCACATTATTAGTATTTTTGTTTTTTTAAAAAATATTTACTTTTATTTTAAGTCTACAAGTATTTACATGGCTAAATGGGCATAATATGTATACATTGCCTGCAGAAGATAGGAAAAGATGTATAATTCCCTAGAATTAGAATTACAGATAGTTGGGAGCTGCCATGTCTGTGTTGTGAACAAAACTTTGGTTCTCTCCAACAATAGTAAGTGCTCTTAACCACCAAGCCATCTCCTCAGCCTTCGTATTAGATTCTTATTGTAGCTTATAGTATTTGTATAACATAATGGAGAAACTAACACCTGAGTTGTTTTCACAGAGTGCCACTCAGGCATGCATGAATATGTGCTGATGTGTACATGCTTAAAGGTAGAGTACTAAAGGTAGCTCAAGACATAGGAGTATACTTCTGACTATTTAAGTCTTTTGTCATGTTCCAATTCTGGCTACATGATATCAGTTGCAAGTTATACACTCGTATGTCTTAACAACTTTCTTCTGCCCATTATGACCTATTCTGCCTCACTTTAATGCATCATCTGGCAGCTCCATGAGTGTTTTGCTTTTATCTGTTCTCTACTCAACCAAATAAGAAATATTATTAGATGAAAATAACACACATGTGTATGCAGAAACACACACACATACATCCATTGAGAAATTCCTGGTGGTTTAATTATCACTGATATTTTTTAAAAGCAATTTGAAGTGGTCTCCAATTGTGGCTACTTTAGTAATAAACTTTCAAGGGTGTGGACAGGGTAATAAGTGTTAAAATATTAAATAAACCTCAGTCTGTGTTGTCACATTTGTTTTAGAGAACAATTAGTCTACAAGTCCTTGTAGTCAAGTCTTATACAGGCCCAAACTTTCATTGAATGTGTGTCTGTTTGTTTAAAGCTCATAGTGGAAAAACAAATTATTTGTTGGAGAAAATCAAAGCCTGAAAGAAAATGTTATGCCTTCTCAATATTAAAATATGAGATATTTTCTGTAAAAGTAGAAAGAAATATTGTCAGTAATCTTCAGTTCATCTCCTATTTGTTTACACAAAGAAAAGCATATTTGGGAAATGAAATGGTACACTGGGTTCACCTCCAAGCTAGATAATCATAATTTGTAGGGGACACTATTTGATAATAGCTTAAAGGATCTATGTAATAAGGGCATTAAACCGTGTAAAGTGGTTAGAGTAGGGTTTTCACAGTAATGGGTTGAGCATTGTAATTCTGCTGCTTCAATGGAGATGAAATGCATATATTTTAATCTAAAGCTTGAGAAGCAGGTTTACTTTTAATATGCAGTAAATATTTTAAAGAACAAAAACATTTTCCTAATATCTTTATGGTTATTCTAAAATCTATTATTTCAAAATCTACTTTTGCCCAGTGAGACAGGCCCTTATCATTTAATGAAAAGAATTAGGAGTTTGTAAATATGGCTTAAGTCACATTTCTCAAAGTTTGTTCTGTTCTGGGAAATAAGACTTCCAAGACAGTTAATAAAAGAGAATGTCCATGAGCAAGTATTTGAAAAACATTGTGCATATCCTGATATCTTATGTTAAATCTGGGTCTCATTAACACTTTAAGACTATTTTGCAACACATTGTAAGTCAATTTCACTTAGAATTTTATCAAACTAAGATATTGTCCTTGTGACACACACACACACACACACACACACACACATTTTATTCTCCAATGAGGTGGTGGTGCACACCTTCATTCCCAGCATTGAGGAGGCAGAGGAAGGCAGATCTCTGTATATTCCAGGTCTGCCTGGTCTACAAGAGCTAGTTCCAGGAAAGACACCAAAGCTACACGAAGAAACTCTGTCTCGGAAAAAAACAAACAAACAAACAAAAAAACAAGCGAGCAAACAAACAAAATCCCATTTCCCAAGTTAATTTTGGCGATGTTAAATGACCTCAATTTTTCAAATTCAGTATCTCCTTTAAATGACTGTGTGAAGTGCATTCTGCTATCCCTGCTCCTCCGAGGTCCTGTCCAGGCTCCCTGCTCATCGGGTAACATTATTTACAACATCCCAACCTTGGTAGCAGTCCTTAGCATGCCACTGCCACATATCTCAGGTTCAGTTGCATGTTGCCTGATTTCATTCCCAGCTAGCTGGTGGTATGCACCTTCAGTAATAGGAAGTTCACATCCTCTTTCTCCCAAGATTTCTAAAACCTTAACTTTTTCTCCTTCTCTACCAGGGACTTTTGTGAAGTTAATTTTGTCTCCTTTCAATTCTCACTACCAACTCATAAAAATGCTGATCACTCCTATAATGTAATGGCTGTGCACCAAAATAATAATGAAGCAGCACAACCAAATCTATAAAACCTCAACTCGCCAGGTCATGGTGGCGCATGCCTTTAATACCAACACTCGGGAGGCAGAGGCAGGAGGATCTCTGTGAATTGGAGACCAGCCTGATCTACAGGAGCTATTTCCAGGATAGGCTCCAAAGCTACAGAGAAACTCTGTTTCAAAAAAAAACAAAAAGCAAAATAACAAAACCACTCAAAATTCAATTTTGTTTCCTTTAGCTACATCATAGCTCTTCCCACTAGAATTTTTGCTTTTTGTTTTGTTTGGTTTTTTTTTGTTTTTTGTTTTTTGAGACAGGGTTGACAGGGTTCCTGTGTAGCTTTGGAACCTGTTCTGGAGGCCAGTCTGGCCTCAAACTCACAGAGATCTTCCTCCCGAGTGCTGGAATTAAAGGCATGCACCACTACCATCTGGTTTAGAAAATTTTGAAACAAATTTCTTCATTCACTCTCTTCCCTTCCAATCATGTAGAATGAATTAAAACATCTAATTTTGATCATATAATTTACTCTCAAATTGATTTTCAAGCATTTATCCAATAGTGTTTCATTGTTTGTTTTAAAAAAATCTTTACTATCAGTTGAAAAATACTTTAAGAAAACCAATTTCAAGTTTCTCAATTTATTTTTATTTATTTAATTGTTTTGAGAATTGCATTCACACATTTCCACCCTTCCCTCTCTACCTCATAATTCCTCGTATGTCTGCCCTAATCCTTCTAAAATTCACTGACTATCCTCCTGCCTCCTCCATACTGCTGGAATTATGGACATGAGCCACAAAGCCTGGTTCTTGTTGCCTTTTCTCAAATGCTATTTCCACTGCGCTCCAATTTGGAAGTTCCAGAAGTGATGAATCTTAATACCTCAGGGTAGATGCCTATGTTTTCTCAGTAACTTCTTGATGGCTCACATACAAATTAAATATTTCTCAGTGCATTGTGATTCCATACCGCTTCCCAGAAACCTAATAGTGTTACTTTAACTTGGTCTTTTATTCGCATCAGACATCCATCAAATCCAGGCTTTTACACAAATTCTTAGAAGCTCATGTACATTTTGACAAGCTCCATACAGAATTCTCACACCCTCAGTAAAGTATGTTTAAAATGCAAAAGAGTTCTGAATTAAGGCTTAAAATCTGTCCTAAAACTGTGCATTTTCTGTCTGGACCCTCTTACTATCAAGGAATAATTCAACTTGTGCTCTAAAAAGTCTCACTGAATTTGCAAGGAAAATAATTTTAATTATGGTGACAGAAAAATCAATATATTTCCTCTCAGAAGATTGTTCCTTATAAGCTCATTTAAGAAGTTAAATTGTATTGGGCATAACTTATATGCACATTATACAGTTTAGTATGTAAATGGTATCTCCTATCATAATGGTAGCCAGTTTTGTAAGCAGTATTAAAAAGCAAGCTATCTTGGCTGTGTGCAGATAGAAATGCTGCCTATGAACATAATTTGTTTTCTGCTTATTGCCTTTCTTGGTCTTTATATTTTGTTTTGTCTTTTTCCCCTCCCGTGCATTAGTTATATGCTTCACCTTTAATTCTCTTTCCAAAATGCTTAACCCCCAATTACAGTTGCTGAAATAGGACAATATAAATGTTGAATGAGTTAAAACATCCTCATAGATCAGAGATTGAACTAACACTATTTTGTATTGAGACAAGCAAGCTAGGGTGGTTTTAGTTTCTCCTACCCTCACTAGAATTGTTTTCTATCTCTTTGGATTATATTCCAGTGGGGATGAAATATTTATATCATTGTGGTTTCTATTTCATTCCCTGGTAACTACTATAGTCGTCTGTATGTACTCATTGCCTTGTCACATACATTATCCCCTCTCTACACATACGCACAAACACATATATAATTTCTTTGCCTTTTTCTAGGGTACTACTTTCATTATTGAATTTAAGTATTATTTGTAATATATATGATATATATACGTTACTTCATATGCATATTGCATATATATTATATCCACATATAAATGTAGTTATATATTACATCTATATATGTATATATGTGTATGTATACTTATATATGGATCTAATATAATATGTACATGTATACATATATAATAATATATACATATTGCCACAACACAAATACACACACACACACACACATATATATATATATATATATATTATGTGGATGTAATTCTTTTGCCAGATTTATCACTTACAAATGATTTCTGCCATTCGGTGACTGTGATATCTTTGAAGCATACAAAGTTTTATGAAGATTTTCTTGACTTGTTGTTACGGTTTTTCTAAAATCTAAGAAATTATTGGCTAATCCAAGACCACAAAGATTTACTCCTGCATTTTCTTTTCAACAATCTAAATTCTTACTGTTAGAACTAAGATGAAATTTTATTTAACTTTCATATTTGCTGTAATGAAGCAATGAGTTACCTATTAATATAAAGGTTTAATGCTGGGTTCTCAATTGTATTTTATTAATTTTTTGTATTAATTAAATCACTGCTTGGCCCATTAGTTCTAACTTCTTATTGGCTAACTCTTACATCTCAATTAAATGCATTTATATCAATCAGTGTATCACCATGAGGTTGTGGCCTACCAGCAAAGTTCCAGCAGATCTATCTCTGGCAGTGGATCCATGGTGTCCCTCTGACTCTGCACTTCTTTCTTCCAGCCTTCAGTTCTGTCTTCTCTGCCTACCTATCTGACCTATCAACAGGCCAAGACAGTTTCTTTATTCATTAACCAATGAAAACAACACATAGACATAAGGACCTTCCATACATTTTTCCCAATTCTATCTAAACAAAAAGAAAGGCTTTAACTTTAACATAGCAAAACTACATATAACAAAGCTGTTATCAAGAAAGAACTACAGTTAAAATATTTATATCTACTTTATCTTTTATCATAACTAAGGAAAACTGTAACTATAAATTCTTCAACTCCAGAAGGATATAATATCACCTAAGTAAACAGGAAGTGCATTGTAAGAGACTTCCAAAACTCTAGAATTGACAGAAACATCTTGCTACCTGGGCAGTCACCCAAAGTTCCTTCGCATCATTGAGGCATTTGTCTTCGGCATACAGGCCCATAGCATCCAGCAAACTTTTCCACAATGCAGGATATTTCAAAGACAGATCTCCCTATATTGGCAGTTTGCCAGTTACTATCTTCTGTATCCTGCAGAATGTCACACAGACTCTTTCATGATGCAGGAAACCTGAAGGATTGTCTCACCTTTAGGCAAGTTCATCAGTCTTTTTCCTGTGGGTTCTGCATATCCAGTACATCTAACAAACTCCATAAGGATCCTCTTTAATGCTCATCTTCCTTTTGAAGTAAATTGGTGCTGTCAGAAGCAGATGTGTCTTACTGTTGTGAAAAGTCCTAAATTTTTAAAACATTTAAATGCCATATTCTTAAGATTTCTGAAAGATTTGAAGAATACCTATCTAACTGAAATATATCTGTATATATCTAGAAAACCAAAAAAACATGACTACAATCTTGACTATATAGATGACTATCTATTAAGCTATATTTCATAATTATACATTACATTTTCAAGTAAACTACACAATTACAATACCCCAACCAAGAGCAGAAATAAATACACACAGTGTAACAAAATTGACCTTATATTTATATCAATAAACCAAAATCCATACCAATGCAAATCTCTATACCCTATCACCCTTTAAATGTAAAAGAAAATTTATAAACAATATTTAGGATTATTGGCTTAGTTTTGTCCATACTTCTTCCTGTCATTTGGGGACACTGTTAATCAGGTCTTTCAAGGTGTATCCTGTGTGCTAGTTTCATCTCAGTCAGCAGTTGGACAAAGTAATTTCTTTATGGGGTGTTCACAGCAACCTTTCAGGGGCTCTTGTCCCATCACATCATATTGGTCTAGAAGCAATCCACAGGTTCTCATCTTCTGTGGAAACAAAAGAAAAACCTGTTTTCCAAAGCAACACATCCTTAGACTCAAATTTTGAAGTCAAGATACCTTTATAATATACATACTGGTTAAGTTTAGCAGCCCATACAATGAAATGTCTCTCTGTACTTAGCTCCTTTACAGTCAAAAAAGTCAGAGAAAACACAATAATATACATAATCCAGACTCTCTGTGAATTTTCTCTGGCTTATTTTTCTTTACTCCCTTTAATCTATGATTATCTGTACTCTGTCCCTTTAATGACTTTACTTTTTAAAAAGCATTAACTTTATTTTATGATTCTATACTCTTTTTCTTCTTTCTTCTAAGCCTACGTCCATTTATTCAATACTGTGACCAATTTAGAGGTCTTTTATGTCTGAATCTGTAATTCTTTATTGTCCAGGAGCACTTCTTAAAATACTAAGTGTTTCTTAATATCTTGAGCCGGATCATTGCTAGGGGTAATATGGTACTGCCTGTTTGCCTGCCCAGACTAAAACTTAAGCTACACTATTACTAGGTATATACAGTAATTCCTGTAATACTTCACTCTGCACAGTCTAGCATGGTGGAGCTGGTTGTGTCTCTGAGCCATGCACACTGTCCCACTTTCAATCATGCAGCCGGTTCATGTCACCATTAAGCAAACTACAGCAGTTTGCTCACAAACCCCATTCAAATGCTCCATCTCTGTAAAGAGCCATAGGTCATGCTGGTAACATAGCCAAGAAAGCTGGCATTTTACAATGGCCACAGATTTTTTTCCTGCTGAGACTGAATCAGGAAAATCTCTCTTAAAGGAGCTGGGCCACACCACCAGCAAACAGTAAGAAGTTGTGTTAAACTCTGTAGTTTTGTGTCTAGAATTTCTTTTCAAGCTTTCTCAGATTTTACATGGATATAGTCAACCATGTTGGAGCACCAATTTGTAGGAGAAGGAATATTGCTTGTCCCAGCTGCCCGGCTGCCCAGAACTGAAATAATGACACAGAAACAGTATTAATTACATTACTGCTTGGCCCATTATCTCTAACTTCTTATTGGTTAACTCTTACATCTTAATTTAACCCATTTCTATTAATCTGTGTATCACCACAAGATTGTGGTCTACCAGCAAAGTTCCAGTACATCCGTCTCCAGTGGTGGATCCATGGTGTCCCTCAACTTTTATATCTCTCTTAATAGTAAAAACCCAGAGTCATATATCAAGGTAAAAGCTGAAAGATCAGAGATGTAAAGGACCAGCCACAGTCGCATCTTACTTTTCAGAATCCTCAGACTGAAAAGGACTGGGCCCCTGTATCTACCTAGCCTTATACTTCCTCTCTCTACCCAACCATATCACTTCCTCCCTACACCTAACCATATCACTTCTTCTCTCCTATCTATACAGACATCCAGATTTCAATGGTTAGCTAGTGGCTAGCTCCACCCTCTGATCTTCAGGCAAGCTTTATTTGTCAGACCACAAACAAAATATCACAACAAACTCTCTCTTTCTACTATTGCTTTGTTTTCTCCTGCTTGACTACAAATAAGAAAACTAGATTGAAATTACTTCAGACCTTTATTGTTATCTGTTGCAAATATTCTATTTTTCTGTTCTTGTAAAAAGGCACACTTGTGAATAAATATCCAGAATGGATTCATTCTGATCTGTTTTGCTAAAATGAGTAGCTGCCTATAACTCAGTTTGTTGGCCCTTCTCCTAAATTTGGTCTTTTTTTTATTACTTTGGATACTTTTGCTGAATAAATAAAAAATTTTGTTAAGATTCACCATGTGACTCTCATTAAAATCCTGTAGTTCACATATGGCTATATTCCTGCTTTGCTTTTTTATTTGTTTCTATATTTCAGTACTTCGAATTGAACACAGGCCTTCAGCTTACTATCTGGATTCATGTCTCTTTTAAAATTATGATGGTGGCATTCTTTGAACTAACCGAAGTGTAGTGTGACTCTTCACCTCCTAGTGGGGGGTATTCTTTACATCTATAACTGCACGCTTAGTTTATGAGTAGTCTCACAGTCTTACCTTCCATTGACTTGATGATTATCTAACACCTCAGGTCTTTCCCTTTATTAAATCATTTGTAAGCCCTGTTTCTCTCGTGTTTCCTCTATATTCTCTCTTTTGCCCCCCTCCCATTTTAGTGTAATCATAAGATCTGACATTCACAAGGTGTTCTCCATCCAAATAGTTCCACATTTTGTGCAATGTTCACAGTAGTTATACATGATATATAAGATATATTATATGATAGATGAAGTATTATATAATATATAATTGTATGTTACATTGTATATATATAACTATTATATATTATTATGAAGTGCATGCAAACACACACTCATATATATATATACACACACACATATATAAACAAAGTGTTACAGTCCTTTCAGAGCTTGCCCTGATTTCTATTTAACATGTAGAGTAAGCAGTGTCAGCATTTTTCTTTTTCCAATATATCATCCTGTAATTTGCAAAGAAGAAATATAATATATTCTGAATCAGTGAAACTTAAAATTTTTAACAGCATGTCTCTGATTCTTGTCTCACATCACATAAGTATTTGGACTCTTAAATATTATAATTGCCATTTGTCATATAAAACCAATAGTGCCAGTGCTGTGACTGTAGGGATTTGAATTATTGAGATTATCTAAGTTGGACTCAAGTGATGTTACTTTGCTCAGGAAGCATTGGAGTCCTGAGTTCAAATCATCAGAATTCTTCTAAAATGCTGGGTGGGTATAGTGGCCCATTTTCATTTTTGGTCTCAGGAGTCAGAGGTCTGATACCCAGAGCCAGGTGGTTTACAGGTTTAAGGGTGTAGTCTTATCATAAACTCTGAGTTAGAATGAGAGACCATGCAGAGTGAGTCAGGTGAAAGAGATACACAGAATACTGATGACATCAACATCAAAGACACATTTAAGGACTTACAAAAAGTGCTCATTTACTTTAATACATAGGCATTCAATTTGCTACCCTAGGGAATTTGATCTTTCAGTCTCTTTGTATAATATTCTACATTTAAAAAGATTTTGTTCATAAATTAGAAAATTGTTTCCCTTTTCCAGTTTTTTCTCTATGCATATAGTCTGTATGAGTTTATAAGTATGTTTTCAAATATGTGTGCTTTATATGTCTACTTGTATATGGTACTATATGAACATCTTCTGATATACTCTAACATTCATAAAAATATTTATATTGTTAAAGAAGTTATAAAGGATATTATAAACTTCAAAAATGAGAATAACTCTGAAATGGTCTTTGTCATATATTTTAATTTTGTTCTTTGAAAATTCTGTGTTATGTATTTTGAACATATTCACAATCAACTTCTCCCCTTTTCTTCTTCTTCCTATCATTTCTTCCCACTCAACTTTGAGACTACTTCTTTATGTCTTGAGTTTTTTTGTTGTTCTTCTTCTTCTTCAAATTCCATTTGTCCGATCCAGATGGTCTCAGTACTGAGGTCTGCTCTGGTGCGTTGTTTGACTTTTTGTAATGGAAACCTTTAAAAGCTTCTAATTTGTGTTTCTAGAAATCACCTCAAGACAACAATGCATTCTTGAGCAATACAAATTGAACATTATAATCTAATACTTTTATTTATTCTCTTTATTTCCATCATGTACTAAAAAATAAAACATGTTGTACCATATTTTAGGAAATGGACAGATCATCAAGGGTATGTGTTAAATTAGCTACAGAGTTAAAATACATGTCTCTCTGAACATGAAGTGTTCAGTCCTTTCTGTGCTACAAAAAGACGCACCTACATTGTCCCCACAGCCTTTGTTCAAGTCAGGCAGTGGAATTAAGGGTGATTCCTAGAGAAAGCATTGGCAAGAACAAGGAGAGAGTGACCTGCCTCCTGATAGAAACAGGCAAGTTTTAAGTAAACACATTTGTTTAAAATTGTGAAGCCCAATTTCACTGTGAACAGAGGAGATGTCAATGTTCAAAGCATAGGAATTATTTATCTCATGACAATTACTGTTATGATGAAAAACATAATGTGAAATATGACTCCTTTATTTGTTGAGATTTGAGTTTGCTCGGTTAATTTATAAAATCAGAGTAAAACCTTTTATAAAGGAAAATCGTGTTATTCTAAAGCAGAGGCACTTACCAAAACAGTGTCATTTTGGCAGTGATCACTAGCATCTTCAGGTCACAGTGACTGAAAACAGCACAGGGAAGTTTGCTGCTCTGCTTGACACTTTTCTTCATTTTCTGGTGTCATGAAGAGAAGCTCTGGATTTCTCAGCTCCCTTTCTTATGCCTGTGGCTTTTTGCTGTCTACTGTGGTTTGGAGAAATGCACTTGGCACTGAGAGAAAAGGGGAGAATTACTAGGCTCTGGGCATAGTCCTAATACAATGTGGTACCAAGAAAAGAGACCAGAGATGCCAGAGAAGAAAGGAGATTACTTTCCCTATTATAGGCCTTCATCTGAGTTGTAGATTTCTATAAAATCAAAATTTTATTTATAATATAAACATGACCAATGATCTATATCACCATAGACACATTGAGCTTCAAATTGTGTTCATAATCATGAACTAAATATTTAACTTTCTAATATTTAAATTTTTAATTTATGAGAATCATTTGTATTTTTCCAGAGTCAGTGTGATAAAAGTATAATTTATTTTTTAAAAGAGTAAAAATAAATCCTCATTTCAATTTTGTAGAAGAAGCAGCAATGAATATTTTAAGAGTTTGCTAAATGAATCAATGTTCAATTATCTAGAAGAATAGTAAGTATACTTATAATTTCTTAGGTTTTCAAAGAGTGAATATGTGAACTCATCTTTCAGTGTTGTATTTGCTCACTGTCCTTTATTTCTGTTTCTTTAATAATCTGGTTTTCTTTATGGCATCAGGGCCTAAAACTAATGTAGAATAATATGCAAGGGTTCTGATAGATATGTTAAAGGAATATAGTTCTTAGCCTGTCATAACTCCTGGGGACCAATACTTTGTATTGAGCTAATAATCTTATTATAAAGTAAATGTGATCATCTAATGTTGTTGGAGAAGTGGTCTGTGTCTTGCCGCATGGCTAGCTTAACCCCCAAAATAAGCACACAGAAATTACATTAATTAAATTATTGCTTGTGCCATAAGCTCTAGCCTCTTTTGGGCTAACTCTCCCATCTTGATTCAACCCATTTCTAATAATCTGTATGTCACCACGAGGTCATGTCTTACCGGGAAAGATTCAGCATGTCTGACCTGGCAGCTTCATGGAGTCTCGACTCTATCTGCTGCTTTATTTCTCCCAGAATACAGTTCTGTCTTCACCTTTCTAAGTTCTGCCCTATCAGGCCAAGCAGTTTCTTTATTGATTAACCAATGAAAACAACACAAATACTGAAGGACCTCCTACACCCGTCTAATACTTATGTAAGGAAAAGCAAATAAATTACCAGAAAAATAACTTAATAGTGAGTACTAGGAGTCACTTTGAGTGTTATGTGATTTTTAGAGAATAGAGGACAATGTTTTGTGTTTTATAATCATCATCACCATCACAGTCATCATAACTATGACCATCATCATGACCGTTAACACCTTTCTCACCACATTCACCATCATCACCTCACTATGATCAGCCTCAGCCTCAGCATCAACATTGACACCATAACCCATCATTTATATAGTGTTGAGGATAGAACTCAGGATTTGCTATATGCTAGGCAAGGTCTCTATCACTGAGCTATATTTGCAGCCTTATAATTTTCAGTTAAGAGATTGTGGGGAAACTGATGTGGTGGCATATGAGCAATGGGTGAAGGAAAAAGTGTGTCTGTTCTAAAGAAGAAAAGAACATGAGTGACAGAGGTTTGACAAGTAGTGCAGCACTTGTCAAGCATGTGCAAGCCCTTACTTGCCATAAGTGTGTAAGGTTTCTCTGCTGTTGTTAGAGTATGAGCACTATAGATCAGCACTCTTTAGAACTGTTGTAGAACATGTCATGTTTGAAATGGTTTTGAGAATTTCCAGAGCTCTTTAGGAGCCTTTAAGAAACCTTAGAGTGATTATGTTTATAGTTTTTTGATAGGTAGCAACACAATGGCTATCAGATTTATTAAATGAAGAAAGAACACAAATATAGACGCATGAAACGACACCTATGACTCAAATGAACTTGTTCATAGTTCAGATTATTTTTAATTTTTAAAACTTCTTCATATAACAATGGTGGGTACAGTGCCTAAAGCATAGTTAAATGACAAGACTCTTCTAGGTAGAGTAGCAAGTTATAAATACAAAATTACACAATAAATAAGCAATTATTTTTAAATAATTATTAGTATATGTTGATGGTTAGTAAATGTAGGCATTCCTCAAATTGCAACAAAATGAAGAGTGGTATAGGTTTTAGGTCTGATTTGATTACTGATTTAAAATGGATAGCTTTTTTGCTAGTGTGAGGTTTTACTCAGGGCTATCATGATTATCACAGTGTATTAATCAACTGCAGAGAACAGTGTCATGTGAGAACAAACCCACCGGTAAATATTCATTGTATTTCAAGTGATAATTGGTGTGATTTACCATTGCACAGATTATGTAAGGGTCACAGCTGAGGCTTGGGTTATATCTTTGATGCTAGTGAGGAATATATCCTTTGATTTTTGCTACCAGATTGCAAAGTATGAACTACTCAGGTAAAAATTGCAATAAAGTATTCTAAGATTTCCTTGCATAGTTAGATTGAATCAGCAAAGATACTTCATGTATGATGAAGTCCTTGGTGACAAGCATGATATCAGAAAAGAAGGGAAAATGTCAGGTAAAGTAATGTTGAGAAATGAAATTTATATCATTTGTTTCAAATATTTCCCTATTTTTCTTTATTAAAGAAAGAAACCTCACAAAATTCCCACTAACATATTTTAATTCATGAGGCAAATATTTGTCTTTTGCATATTGATAATTGTTATTTTCTAAAGGTCAATGGACTCATAAATATTGGTAATTTTAGAGCATTACGTGCATTAAGTATAAGCCTAGAAATATATAATTATTCAGTTAAGCCATATATTTTTATAACAGTTATAAGTATGACAAAAGCTGTAAAGATCATGTACAATTTATTATAAAATTGCCCACCTGACTTTAGTAAGTTTAAAAAATTAAGTTTCCACATTGAGAACCAAGGACTTTTAAAAATATAAACCAAAGTGATATGGATGCTTCTTTACTAAACAGTACATGCCAGAGCTAATTAAAAATGCTTTCAAATGCACAGATGCATGCACTACTTTCCATATGAAGTCATATTTTTGCTGTGTGTTTTTTCTTGTTTTTGACATCATTCTCTCCTTATCTCACTTGCTCTCCAGCCCTGCATATTTGAATTATCATCTTATTATGAAGAAAATACACCTTTCTGGTTAATTTGTTAGAGTTATTTTTATAAACCCTGAATCTTATTTGCCACTTGGTCTTTTAGTATCTGAGGATCGTGTGAATAGCAGACTGTACTTTCCTCCTTAAAAGATGATCCTTCGATTACGTCTACAACATATCCGTCCTTGTTCTCCTTTGCATTTCCTGTCAGTCTATTTGGATAATGGGTATTCCACACTTATCAGAAATCATCTGACTGCTTGTTCATCCCTTCAACGCTTCCCTACATGACACTATAGATTTCTCTTTATTTCATGAGTATCAGGATCCCTCCCACATGCACATCCCATCCAGCTGACTTCTCCCATTGACCTCCAAGCTCAGATGCCCAACTTCCTCCCGGAACATACCAGCTCCTTTATTCTAGTATAGTCCTCCCTTCATGACACTGAGGTGATTGAAAGAAAGGGCCAATTTTCTGCATAATGTTTTACCTTCTCATGAAAGTATCAGACATGATAAAATTTAAACAATCTACATTATAATCACAAGCCAAAGTAACAGAAATAGAGGGACCAAACTGTCACAGGATGACTTTAAGATGTGGACAACTGAGCTGAAGTTGTGAAAGATAAAAAAGGATATTACAAAGGATTTTGAACATTAATTTTTCTTATGAAAATCATAAATTCACAACTGAGCATGTTTCAATTTATGGAGGAAACCTTTTCAGGCTATATACAAACTTGTGCCTAGATGTTTTAATTCACGAGTGCACTCATTAGATTAGATTAGATTACTGGCTCTTGATTTCTTAGCTGTTTTATAATGAAAGACTTGTGAGTGTATCTTTAATGTTTGTTTTACATTTATTGTTCTACCTAGAAAACTGACCAAGAATTATCATCACTCACACCACTATCATGTGTCTTTGTATAAAATTCTGCTAATTTGAGCACAGTCTCACTTTTATTTTAAGTTGTAAAGTAGCAGAAGGTTAAAAATGGCATTATTCTGTAGGGAAGAACGTTGGGATATTTTGAAGATTATTTTAAGATTCTGATGACTAAGCTGAGGTTGTGAATCCTAAGATGTCACCCTGGTGAAAGGCTTTGTAGACAAACATTTCAGGCACATCAACAAAATATGAAAAGACTCCAAGGCATAGTTAGAAAATAATAGTAGCCAGAGTATTGTGATTGAAAACAAATCAGATGGTCTTCTCAGCAAAAGAGAAAGAAGTGAAGATTTTGAGAAAAAGTTTTGGATATATCATTAGCAAGCCTGTTGTATCAACAATAAGACCGTAGATCTAGGCTAGCAGGCTATCTCAGACAGGATCTACAGAAAGCAAAAGTTTAGGTCCTCAAATAAAACAAATAGTACAGACCTTAGAAAGTAGAGGGGAAAAGGTCCAAGCATTCTGTTTTGATATTTTTTGAGGATTGCACACATACATATGCACATAGACATATGTATATGTATGTATGAATGCATGCATGTATATACATATATGTACATATATACAGAGACATACGTATATGTACATATATACAGAGACATACGTATATGTACATATATACAGAGACATATGTATATGTACATATATACAGAGACATACGTATATGTACATATATACAGAGACAGAAAGAGATTGACAAATACACACAGAAGGGAGTGTTAAGGAATAAGATACAGAATAAGATCAAAGCAAATACAAAGAAAAAGTTAATGAAACATAGAAAAATGACTAATGATATTAGACACTAGCTGTGCTGTGAAAACTTAATTCCAGAAGTGCTGGATTTTAACATGTCAAATGTGTTGTCCTGTCATGCATGTATGCTGCTCTTCAAGAAATCAGGAAAAATTTCTGCACAGCATAAGTCACTGGTAGAGACTTGGTAGATAAAAGGAGATTCTACTTGGTCGGTGTTAGAAAGGAGCTTTAGGAGAGCCTTCAGAAGTCCTAGCAGTCACCTGCTCTACACAGCCTGTTTTATCATAGTTTATTTTTAGTAATTTATTTATTTGTATTTTATGTACATCAGGATTTTTTTTTTTGTGTGTGTGTGTGTCCATAAAGATGTCTATGTAAGGATGTCGGGTCCCCTGAAACTGAAGTTGCAGACAATTGTGAGCTGCCACGTGGGTGCTAGGAATTAAACTTGTGTCCTCTGGAAGAGCAGCCAGTGCTCTTAACCACTAGCCCAGCCTGTTTTATTTTCAAGGAAAAACTCTTATCCTTACTACTGTGGATGTGGTTATAATAAACATATCAGTGACTTCGCCCTATGGTTTAGCAATCAGGATATGCTATTCTGGCCAATTTTTAGGGTATCTCTACGGACCTTAAAGAATTCTAATTTGGAAAACAACTTTGTGGAGTTTAGCGATTATCTGGTACAGGCTGGCTAAGTTAAGGATCCACTCTTTTTTTTTTTGAATTTTTTAATTAATAATTTATAAAAATTTCCATTTCCTCCCCTCCTCCCAATACCCTCCACTCCCCCAACTCCCTCTCTTCCTTGCTCTGCAGTCCTAAGAGCATTTAGGGTTTCCTGCCCTGTGGGAAGTTCCTCCCCCCTCCCTCCAGGTCTAGGAAGGTGAGCATCCAATCAGACTAGGATCCCAAAAAGTCAGTACGTGCAGATGAAAGCAGTCCCAGTGCCATTATCAATGGCTTCTCAGACAGCCACCATGTCAGCCACATTCAGAGAATCCGGTTTGATCACATACTCGTTCAGTCCCAGTCCAGCTGGCCTTGGTGAGCTCTCATTCGATCAGTCCCCTTGTATCAGTTGGTGATTGCCTTCCTCGAGGTCCTGGCTTTCTTGTTCATGTTCTCCCTCCTTCTGCTCCTCATTTGGACCTTGAGGGCTCAGTCCAGTGCTCCAATGTGGGTCTCTGTCTCAATCTCCATCTATTGTCGGGTGAAGGTTCCCTCTGATCCTGACTTCCTTGCTCACATTCTCCCTCCTTCTGCTTCTCATTTGGACCTAGGGAGTTAAGCCCTGTTTTCCAATGTGGGTCTCTGTCTCTGTCCCCATCCATCGCCAGATGAAGGTTCTATGGTGATATGCAAAATATTCATCAGTATGGTTATGGGCCAAGGCCAGTTCAGGCACCCACTCCTCTGCTGCCCAGGGAACAATCTGGGGACCTTGGACCTGGGAACCCCTCTCGCCCCCTAGTCCATCCCACCTTTCACCCAAGAAGGAGCCACTCTTTTAGTAAGAAGCTAAGTTTCAGTACCTAACTGAAGGTGGAACAATAAAGCCTGTTTCAGCAAACTCATTGTTTATCACAGAGTTAGCATCTAACGTCAAGAATTTAAAGCATTTCTTCTTATAAAATGTTGGCTTTAGGTGGGGGTAGGGGAGATTTCGGGCAAGGCTACAGAAGTTAACTGATCATATGAAAGCTAAGGTATTTGGTGTAGAAAGACAATGGGCAAAAAGAAATTATTTAAGTAAGTAATGTTCTTTATGAAGCAGATAGTTAGGTCATTTGCTGAGATAGAATTGTGTTGAGTTTGAGGCTCATTGCAGAGGCTACAAAATCTCATAAAAGAAGTGAAGAAAGCCAAGAAGCAGCAAAATTGTTGATAAGAAATGAGAAGGTCTTTCATGATGAGATTTTAGTTAGGAAAAGGAAGAACTATCAGTGTTTATAAATTATGAGTATTTACATATAGGCACAAATATTTTGCTGTAGCAATGTTTAATGTTTGTAGAAATTAGATAGGTAGCTATGGAAAGGGCTCACATTTTGGTATTTTCCTAAGATTATGTGTTGTGGTTTGAATAAGAATGACCCCCATAAGAATGACTCATATCTTTGAATGTTTCATCACCAGGGAGTGGCCTTATTTACAAGGATTAGACAGATTAGGAAGTGTTTCCTTGTTAGTGTGGGGTTGCTGTAGGAAGTGAGTAACTGGGGGATGGGCTTAGAGGCTTCAAATGCCCATGGCAGGTCCAGGTTCTCTCCCTGCTGCTGTGGGTGATGATGTAGATATCAGCTACTGCTCCGGTACCTACCTGCATGTAACAATGCTTCCAATCGTGACATTAATGGATTAAACCTCTGAAACTTTAAGCAAGCCCTCAATTAAAGGCTTTCTTTCACAAGAGCTTCTTTGTTCATGGTGCCTCTTCACAGAAATAGAACAGCGACTAAGACAGTGTGTAATAGATGAATAGGAACTAGGATAATCGAGGACGCAGTGTGGTATTAGTTCATATAGTGCATATATCCCGTGGCATGGGCACTCATCCAGATCAAGGGAAAAGGTTCAGTGGAGGGTAAATATTCTCCCTGTTTTAGAATGTGAACATGAGAGACTAGGCATGTGGAGGCTTTTTTCAAACTGAGGAGTGCTAATATTCTCTTTGTTTGGTAGAGCTGGTTAAGTCAAAGTCAGAATGCAATGCCAGGGTATTGTGACCAAAGTGGATTGAGAATAAAAGCATGGTTGTTAAAATAGGTCAGTATTTTACAATTAGGATTATAATTTTGGACTTTGTAATGTTATAATGAGAATTATGTTTAAAATCATGGGTAGCCTCGCATGTTTGGGAAACTTCTAAGAATCATTGGGAATTTGTTGGAGAAAGTGACAGGGAAAGGTGGAATTTGATGGTGCTACACCTCACATGGAGATAGGCTATTAAGAGAGAAAACACATTTAACAAAGTATGTTGTCCACTCCAAATCCTACAAAAGGCAAGTTTTCAGAGGAGTTAGTCACTCAAAAAGGGGAGAATCATCTCAGTCACGGGAAGAGGCCAGAAAGCAGAGACACAAGACACATCTGAAGAGCTTGTGAGAAGAAGCGTGACATAGCAGAAGAGAAAGAAGCAACAGTGTTTTTAGTATAACATTCTCTGTTAGTTTAGTGGTGGAAAGTTGCTGGCCAGGACCACTACGAACCAGACTTTAACCTTGATTTTTTTTTTTTTGGTTTGGTTTTGTTTTACCAATTTTAGGTTGTTTAGTTGCAGAACTAGCTAAGGGTCCCAGATAATATCTTCCCTATCGTTAGAAATATGAAAATAAAATATTTAAAAGTTGTATCAAAGTCTCACTTTGTGGAAAGATGGCTGATTCAGAAGAGTGACAACTGCAGGCAGGACTGAGGTGAGAACTGAAGGTGAGCTGATCCTCATTGAGGGTTTGGACTCCATAAAATGGAGAGAAAAAAAGAGCAATGATGAAGTCAGGACTCGGCAAATCTTGCTGGCTCTTATTGCATTGGAAAAGTAAACAGGAGCTACTACATATAATTTAAGAATAATTCAAATGTGCCTTGGTATTCAGCTTCTATGGTCCCACTTTTCAAACAAAGACATTGTTCTTGCTTTAATATTATAAATTTTAAGTTTTGCAGTGCTGACTTTGTAGTGGAACCCTTAGATGTGCAAATTTCTCTCATTTGCTACATGACAATAATTAGGGCACACCTTTTCTAAAGGATCAGTGATTAGAATTAATAACAAAGATACCATAAGCATTGTTAAGTTATACAGATAAAGCATGGTGCGATGGGTATTCATTTGTCATGGATATTATTTTTACTCAGTTTACAAATGAGTTTATAAAAGTTTATAGAACTATTAACTAGTATATGTTTATGAATATGCAATCATATATGTGATTCTTCATAATTGTGGGAGATGGTAGAGAGCTTGTGAGACTGTTAAGAGGGTCAGCTGTCTCATTGGATGGCAAGATGGGAGCTTGGTCTTTGCATTTCTCTTCTATAGCCACTTGCCATCCATCTGAACCCTATGCATTTCACTGCCAACATGCGAGAATATAGAGAAAAACACACCAAACAGAGAAACAAAACAAACAAATTTGTTAAGTAGGTTACTCTGAAAAAGAACAAGGAGCAGATGTTCCACTTCTCTGGTGGGCAGCAAATCTGGTCCTCCCAACCATGGCATTTAATTGGTTGGGTGTTTAGGACAGAAATGATTTTTTTCCTCATAGTTCATAGTTCCTATCCTCTTGTCATAAAATAAGCACTATAAGTGTTGCAGCTGACAAACAGCCTAAATGAGGCAGGTGATGAATTCAAACAATGAGGAGTCAGTACTAGAACTTCATGGGGGAAGTTGGATGACAGGAGTCAACAAGCTCCCAGAGGTGAGAGTGTAAGTAGGGATGGATGGTGATGGAGAACTGGGCAGAGGTTGAAGCTGTCATGCAGAGGAATATGCAGTTGTTTGGGGAACCCATTCAGTGAATTCTGGTCTCAGAAATCATCAGGACAGGGCAGAATGAGAAAAGCCTCAGCTTTGGCATGATAGCAAGGCACTTGGAAAAGGCAGATGGACCAGATGACAAGAGCAAAGATGCAATAACATGATGAGAAGTCTATTGGTCGAACTGAGACTTAAAAATAGAGCAAAGTCACAAAGCCCATGTGATAATGAGTTGTCTGTGCAGATGAAAGGCATGCTTGGCCAAGAAGAGTGTTTGCCTGTGCAATGATCTGGGATTAGATACAGCTGGGACTAAGTTCCAGGGCTGGATAAATGATAGAGATAATCCTAGTGAGCTGTAACTACCAAATCCTTCTTCTGAAATGTCATCCCATGCCCGTTAATGTGTACAGTTGTTACAAAGATAATTAAGACTAAAGAATTCTTAAGGGAATGATATTCATTTTGCTGATTATTTCTAAGATATAGACAATAAAAGGAAAAAAGTAGATGAATTAGACCCTATGATACTAAAATTTTTCCCACTTTACCCAATAAATGTTCACAATTGTTATGTGCCAAATAAAAATACAGGTGTATTCCTTAAGTGTAATTTGAGTGGAGCTTTAAGAAAGTGGACTAGGCGTTCACCTCTAAAGAAGTGTGTGTTTGCTTAGAAAGAAGGAGGTGGACAGGAGCACATTGGTCCCGGGAGAAGAGGTTGCAGATTTAGCACAATTTAACATAGGACATGCTTGACTTTGAACTTTCTTTTTAACATGCATTTCGAACATTTGGTATCCTAGTGACATTAGTTAAGCCTAGTCTAATAATGAATACAGATTCATTCATTCATTCATGTATATAAGGATGCTGGGGCAGGAGAATTGCAGCAAGTTTATGACGATCCTAGACTACAAAAAACAAACCACTACCACCACTAGCACCACCACCACCACCAAACCCAGAAATTATTTCTAGCCTTTGGTACATTGTTCCTATTACTAAGCTCCTGAATTACAGACAATGTGAAAAGAGATCTACATTTAGGCAAAAAGGATGGGGCTGTTTAAAGATTGGAAAATTGCTTCTTTGATATATAGTGTCAAATTGGATAATCACAAAAGGTTTAAAATTTCTTTGAAAATTCTGTTTCATTTTAAAAATAGGCATCTTAGAAGAATGTCACTCTTTCCTAAAAATGAGAACACATAAAGAATAAAATCATAACTTGTTTTGAGTACATCAGAGAACTGAAGTCCTGGGACATTAAGTGATTAAGCCTTAGGAGAGAGACAGGTCATATAGAGTAACAAAGGATGGGAGAAAAAAAGAGTGTCAGAATGACTCAGAAGGAAAAAAAAACAGATGCATGGAACTATTACCATCCAAACATGGTGTCTTAGTTAGGAATACTACTGCTGTGATGAAACAATCTTGAGCAAGGCAACACAGAGAGTAAAAGGGTGCATTTAGCTCACACTTCCTCATCACAGTTCATCATGAATGGAAGTCAGGACAGAAACTCAAGCTGGACAGGATTCTGGATTCAAGAGATGATACAGAGGCCATGGAAGGGTGCTGCTTTCTGACTTGCTCTCCATGGTTTGCACAACTACTTTCTTATATGCCCCAGCACCAACAGCTCAGGGATGGCACCACCCAATATGGACTGGGCTCTCCCCCATCAATCACTAATTCGGAAAATGCCCTCTCTAGGCTTGCCTACAGCCAGATCTTATAAAGGCATTTTTTTTAAAAATTGAGATCCCTCCCTCTTGAATGCTTCTAGCTTGTGTCAAGTTGACATAAAACTACTGAGGACACAAGAATCTAAGGCAGGTCAGAATCTAGTGCAGCAGGGGAGGCAGCTTTTGCCCTAAGACTCCCACCATAGCTTCACAAGACAGATGTGGTGGTGGCAGTGGCCTGGGCAGAATTCTCTGTGTTTCCCACAAGTCTATCGCATTGAAGTAACAGTTGTACTCTCCCAGAGAAGGAGCAAGAAACTCTCTGGTCCTTTGCTTTTAGATAATGCTTGACAGCTGCTGAAGAACATGCAGACACAAAACCAGTTGGCTAATAAGAGAGGAGCAACAAAGATTCCTGAGTTCCACACCCACAGACCTATCACTACTAGAACATCTGAATATCTGCCACTGAAAAAGTCAGGATACTACTTTCCAACCACAAGATGCCATGACCAATCTGGGGTTAGCAAACATGAATGGGGAGAAAAGGCATTCTGTTCAAGACGGTGAGGTTTACCTGCACTATTCTGTCTACCATTGAGGTTTAAGGGAACTCAGTTGCATTACATTATTATAGGGAGAACTGAACTGTGACAAACTCACAGTTTGTCAGTCAGTCTGGGAGGAGACACGTTCTATTGAAATTTCAATCATGAACCCCAAATCTGCAAGTGAGTAACTTAGGAAGTGCTCTTATCCTACATTGCTATGGCTGGATTGCCTCACTGGGGAGCTAGTTCTGCTCTTCAGACCTTCAATGATATGTCCCACCCAATTATAGGGAAAACTTGTTCTAGTAATTGTCAGCTGATTTGAGACTTAACATCTAAAACCATGTCTCTAAAACAGCATCCAAATGTGTATTTGAACAAATTACTGGACAACATAACCTATTAAGGTTAACACAAAATTAACCATCACAATGAGTGTTGGAAAAGACTCTCAGAAGAAGGACCATGAATAGTGGAAATGAAGACTGGAAAAGAAGTAGATTCCTTAAAGGAACACAGTAATCCTAGGCATGGAAGTCTAAATGCTTAAGCAGTTCTCTGTGTAACCAGCAGGGCATGAAAACAGAAGAAGGACAAATTACAAATATTTGGATAGGAATACCAATCATTTTTGCTTAATTAACATGTATAAAACACACCAATCAACAACTGAAGAATCAAGATTTTCTGGAAAAGCAAGTTTCATAAATTTGAGCAGATTTAATCATTGACAGTTGTGTCATATTTGCATCTTGAGAGCATCATACTAAGAAGACAGCTACAAATGGCTTCAGCATATCGCATCATCTATGATTGAGACAGAAAACAGATAACAAATTGACAGTCGTTGGATTTGCAGGGCTAGTAACTGACTGCAAAATGTATCGAGAATTTGGAGGGTCATAGAAATTTTCTATATTCCTGTGGTGGCTACAGGAACGTCAGTATTTGTTAAAACAAATCAAATTATGTAATTATTTTGTATGATTTTATTCTTAGATAATCCACACCAAAATAAAAGTAATTAGCAAAAATAATTTTAGACAAAAGTGTTCAATTATTGGTATTGTGAGTGTTAAATGGATACCTAAGCCTTTATGAAAATGATTAAAAGCAGGAACAAACCCATTTACATAGAATAACATTTTAATAGGAAGTATTTTCATCTTATTTATACTTATAAATTTCTTAGTAAATTTGTTAGTGAAAAAACTCAGAGGACCAGGTTGATTATCTTGACATCCTTTCTAAAATTGGATACTTGAAACATCCTTGTTTGGGTTTTTATAGAAAGTTTGTTTGGTTGAGTGTAAAATATGAGAAATGTCAAAAATATATTATTTTCTTTGTAATAACATTTATTTATTGTGTATTTAATTTGGTAATTACTGAAATAAGTATAATGAAGACTTCTAAGTAAATTGTTCTAAGTTTTACTATATGTGCTACATGTATATAGGATTATAGCTTTATATAATTATTCTAATTGTATATTTAATTTTTAAATGATTCCCATTTCCAAATAGCCTCCTTAATATAATTGTGAATTATGGAAAAATAATATTAGTGTTATGTTATTGGGTTTTTAATTTGATCTATGACTTTATTTTGTAAATGATTATTAAATGTGTGCTTCATCTCCTTCCTGGGCAAGAAAATAATAAAAAATATAAATAAACAAATATAAGGAACTTTGTCTCCCATCTTACAAATATTTACAGACTTTTACTTAGACCATTCTTGTATTTCTAACAAATGAAGCTTTAAATAAAACAAAAAGTACCACTGGAAAACAATCATCAACAAAAATTTAAAGGGAACAATTACTTCAATTATGTTTACCTTTAATAGTTACACAGGCTGAGTGAATAGCTCAAAGAAACAATACCTGTATTTATGATGTCTACAAGGAACTCAGTTTTAAAGATAGTCTCCCCTTTAGAGAGAAATGATGGATAAAAAGGATAGAAGGGCACTGGATTCAAATCATAAGAATGATTAACCAAATAGGCATTACAATACAAAACATCTATGCACCAAACCTTATTATACCCAATTTCATAAAAAGCATATTCTTGGAATGAAAGACACAATTTACATCAATCCATTACTAGTAGGTGACTTCATACTTTACCCATTAGACAGGTCATCTGGAAGAGACCACAATCTAGCACACAAAATGAATCTTTTAGGTGACTTCATACTTTACCCATTAGACAGGTCATCTGGAAGAGACCACAATCTTGCACACAAAATGAATCTTAACAAACCCAGAAACACTGAAGTAACTCTACATATCCTATCTGACCATAATTCAATAAAAATGAAAATTGGCATCAATACATCTCTAATAAATAATCTCATGGATATTAAACAACTCATTACTGTATGATAAGTGAGTCAAAGAATTTTTTTTTAAATATTCTGTAACTAAATAGAACTGAAACACAGCACAACAATACCCCTTGGCTATATCAAAAACAATCCTACAAGGGAAACTTATAGTTCTGAGTGTCTTTATTAAAAATATAAGAAACAAAATAGGATACAATAAGAATAGGAGGCCTGATCTTGTCCGAAGAGGTAAGAGAAGGGGTGTAGATCTGGGGGAGAGGAGAGATGTTACTGGGGAGATGGAGTTGGAAGGAGTGGAGGGACGATAAACTAGGGTTTGGATATATTGTATGAGAGAAGAATCTATTTTCAATAAAAAATGAATACAACCATAAGGGACACAGATAAATGACTTAATGATACAACTCAAAATCAGAAACACAAAAGCAAATCAAGCCCAAATCCAGTAGATGGAAAGACATAATAAAAATCGTAGCAGAAATTAATAAATTAGAAACAAAGAAAATATACAAACAATCTATGAATCAAAGATCTGGTTCTTTGAAAAGATAAACAAGATCAACAGACAAAAAGAACTAACCAGAGGAAGGGAACAAAAGGACCCAAATTAACAGAGTCAGCAATGAACAAATGAGCATGGAGACATCATAACATAAAACAAAATATTCTGAATATTATAAAAAATACTTTAAAAGTTTTTACTTTGATAGGTTTTGGATTTGAAAGGAATAGATGAATTTCTAAACTTATTCAAGCCACGAAAATTAAGGAGAGATCAACAACCTAGACAAACCTGTAACAAATGAAGCTTTTGAAACGGGAAGAAAAGCTTTGACCTCAAAAGTCAAGATTTAGATGGATTTCCAGCAAAACTCTACCAGATTTCCAAAGATCTACATCAAATTCTACCAGACTTCTGAAGATCTACATTGAATTCTTAAATTATTTAAAAAAAGGGGGGGGACAGAAGGTACATTCCTAAGCACTTTCTATGAGCTTGGTATCCCTCTAATATCAAAACTATGTAAGAGAAATCAACCAATCAATCAAAGAAGCAAACAAAAAAGAGTTCCAGATCACTATCAAATACTTGCAAAAAGAATATGGATGTATGTTGAAAGGATTGCATTACTTGATCAAGTTTACTTTGTTCCAGAGATAGTTGAACACATGCAAGATAATAAATGTAATAAATCACATAAATGGAATTATAAATAGAAGACAGATGCACTTTATTATGTCTTTTTCTCAGTTTATGAGTTATATTTATAAGATATTTAACTCCCTTATGTGCTCTGTCATATTATTTTGTGTTTTTAGTTTTATAATCTCATTCAAAATATTAACTATTGCTAATAGCTTTATTACTTTATACATTTTTTACTAATTAAATTTAATTAAATATAATCACATCAGTCTGTCAACCTCCCTCTAACACCTCCTATGATTTTCTTTATATATATGTACACACACACACACACACACACACACACAGAGAGAGAGAGAGAGAGAGAGAGAGAGAGAGAGAGAGAGAGAGTGAAGTTCAATTTGCTGAGCCCTTTAGTGTTGCTTTTATGTACACGTTTTTAAGGTTGACCGTTTTGCATTGAACAATCAGTTAGGGGGCTAATCCCTGTGAAAACTATTTTTCTCTTCTGAGCAGTCCATACTTGCTTGTAGATCTTAACCTGTAGGTGGAGTTCTCTACCACTTTCCCCATACACATTGACATCTCAACTGAGATTGTCATTGTTCAAGAGTGTTTTAGGTAGCCATATTGTGGATACTTCAGGGTCTTGGCTTCCTTTCATGACTCTTAGTGGGGGAGTGAGCATATCACACCAAGCAGTGTAGCTTCATTTAAAAATATGTGTATATAATACAGTTACATGTGTATTTTATATAATTTTAAGTAGACATGTTTAAAAATGTATTTATTGATTATTAGTTTCTGTGTTTGTGTGTGCATATGCTCATGTGTATTTGATGTGCATGTGAATGTGAATATATGTGTGCCATAGCACTATTTAAGATATGGTTCTTGCCTCTCCATAGGTTCTGCAAACTGAATTAGGTACTTAGGCTTGTAAAGCAAATGCTTTTACTGGCTGAACCATTTCACCCATCTGTAATGTTATCTATTTTTGACAATTGCACACATTTAGACTATATTGGGCATTATTCACCTCCCATTATCCTACCATTCCTCTTTTTCCCTCTGCAACTCTTGTTGACTCCCTTCTCCCAACAATGCCCCATACCCCAATGTATCTCTATTTCTTTGTCTCTCTGTCTCTGCTTGCCTGCATCTCTCTCTGTCTCTCTCTCTCTGTCTCTCTCTCTCTCTCTCTCTCTCTGTGTGTGTGTGTGTGTGTGTGTGTGTGTGTGTGTGTGTGTGTGTATGTGAAAGAGAGAGAGCAGGTCCTGTGCAGATAACCTGATCTTCTTTGATTGTGTCAGGTATACCACACCTAGAGTACTGAATTTCCCATGTGTTCTAGTTCTTAACATTCTTTCACTCCTTCTTCTAATGCCTGCCTTTGCCATACTTTCTGCATAATCCAGAAGGGAAGACATTTTGTTTTCATTATGATTAGAAAAAAACATTGTTTCTAGGAATGTTCCGTTTATCGTCCCTTTTAAGGTGACCTTATTTGCCACAATTATAACACTTGACATTTCAGTTTTCCCCTCAAACTTCTGGAAATCACCTCTCTTATCCAAGCATCAACATAGTCATTAGAGTTAATATTGATTGTATCTCAGATCCATTCCTCCAAGGGTGCTGACCTTACCTTTAAAGGCCTAATTATTCTTTGGTTTTTAAAAGATAGATAACTAAGAATTATTAAAACAACAACAGAGATTATCAAAATGGTAATTAACAGTATGTCAATTCTGGTTAACTTGATTATCCCTTCATTTAATTGTTCCATTTTAAAATCATCATTACATACTCATACAGAGACCTAATTTTTTATCATAATTGTGTATTCCATTTTTTAATGTGCGGAATAACTTTCCCTTTTAACTAATTTCTCCCTTAAAAAATCCCAGTTTTCTCACCTAATTTGCTACTAATGATGATGAAGATGTTGGGTTTATTGCTGCTGCATAGAAGAGTCAAAGACTGACTGGATTTCAAAGCAGCTTCCTACTTTGGCAGTAGCTAGAGAAGGGGTTCAGGGAGAACCCACCAGAAGACAAGAGAGAAAAACCAAGCCAGTAGGGCAGTGACTCCAGCAGCGTGCAGTAAACGGCTTTTTTTGTGAATTTGTGTCCCAAATATTTGGCATCAGATACAGCATGATTAATAAAAACCCAGAGACAAATATTTGTGTTCAAGTCGAAGATCAGAAAATCAAAATAGTCAATTACTAGAGTGTTCTTACCTCTATGAAATCTTCAGACTGTAAAGAGAGCAAGTTCCTGTCTCATGCCACCTTATAGTCCTCTCTAGTACTGGTTTTAAAGGCATACACCACCAATGCCTGGCCTCTATGGGGAACTAGTATGGCTACTGGGATTAAAGGTGCGTGTCAACACTGCCTGATCTGTATGACTAATGATCTGTGTGGCTAGATTTGCACTCTGCTCTTCAGGCAAGCTTTATTTATAAAAACACAAATAAAATATCACTTTACAGTAAGTGCAGAAAATATCAAGGTGCTAGGAACCAGAGCCATCTCCTAGCTTTCCGGCTTTTAACTGCTACCTTGAGGTCTCTGTCCCACCTGACCATTTTTTAGCTCCTGTTTCCATCACCCACCCCCTACTCTTAAGAGATAATCCTAACTGTTCTTAGGGAATTTTGATCATATTTGATCTTGTTTCTTCAAGTGGAGTGTGGTTACCAATTGTGGCGATGTAGGTTCTCCTCCAGGTGGCCTATCTGAGGGACTCTGAGAATGCTGAATAGAGTTTATTGCCTTTTATGGAATGGAAATATTGATATAATAATGGTCCAACTTACAATTATTTTGCCTTAAAAGTATTTCATTTGTTAATTCATTTGATCTAAATTATTGTTGAAAAGGGAAGCCTGCTTTTTGGCCTTTTATTGAGACATGCATTTCTCCTGCCAAATGTTATAGATTTTTAGTTTTGTTTAACTATGTTTTGCTTTTAAAATTTTTTGATAGTGCTCCCTGGTTACATTTTTATTTCAGTAGAGCAACCCTGTAAATGAAATTAACAATTCTTCCTGGTTGAGAAAAAGAATTGCAGTTTTGGGCCATGAACTTTAAATCATTATAACGATGCTCAAACCTGTCTTTATTCACCAAATTAGGAGCCATTGCAACCAATACAGTTTTCTTTTGTAGACAAGAAATAAGTTTGTTCATTTCTGTAACATGAAAATGCAGAATTTCTTTTTTTCATCCTGTTGTGTTTCAAAGTATTTCCACTTAAAAAATGTCCTCAGGCTGCTTAAAGAAGCGTGTATGAACTAGAAAGGGGTCAGGTGGTGTAGAGGATGAGGCAAAACTTATTAATTTTTTCAACCGTGGAAGTACTGTTTGCACAATGTGTATTGGGTCTGTCATGAGGAACTGGGTCTTTCCCGTTGTGCAATGCAGACTTCAGGTTGTTCACTGGCAGAGCAGACTTTTCGGACTGCAATGATTTTTTTTTTAATCAGCACTCAGAAAGATAAAGACGTGCAGCACACCACCAAACAGTGACCGTGGTAATGTCTTCTTCTTCTTCTTCTTCTTCTTCTTCTTCTTCTTCTTCTTCTTCTTCTTCTTCTTCTTCTTCTTCTTCTTCTTCTTCTTCTTCTTCTCTTTCTTTTGTTTTCTTTTTGTGTGTTTATCTTTGAAAAGTTTATCTTTGGGAAGAGACTTTTGTTGGCCAGGCACTGAACTGCTCATCACCAATTGATGTATATGGTGCACTTTTCCCATTCTTTACACTGTGATTGAGAAATACTTTCTTTTGCACAGGATAAGAGTCACTGTTCAAAATGATAGCTTTGTTTTTGTTCAGCATCACTCTGTGAACTGCTTTACTTTTCTGATTTGCTTCGAGTTTCCAGTAATCCTCAACTGGTCCTAAACTCTTTGGCAACCGCTCCTGTGTTCATAGAGGGATCAGCTTTGAGAATTCCTCTCAATTGCCCACTTTGAATTTTCGCCTGACTACCACTTTCCTCATCTTCAAGAATTAGCAAGAGGAGAAAAGCAAAATACATCTAATACTGAGGTTTGGCACGATGCAGGTGCCTTCAAAGGAAGGAGTGCAAACCTGTTTCTGTGGAGCCTGATGAAGGAGACACGTGAACAGGAACAAAGGATGTGAATCGACACTGGTGGGCAGTCAAGGAGCAGATAAGGGCTGTGTGTTCAGATGAGTCATGGTAAAATGGGAATTCCTTACTGGCAGATTTAGGCCCTAGAATTTTTGCCTATGTACATTATTAATATATTGATTTAATACATCAGTATTCTATAATTGTAGTGAAGAAGTTCTGACCAATTTAGTGTTTATGTTAAAACAAAACAAATGCAAACAGGAATGACTCTTGCATTTACCAATCTGCTTTTGATTTTCATATCAAAGTTATGATTTCATACTTGAAGATGAGATTGGATGAATGGGAGTGGTTTTTTCTTATTTTAAAAAGGAAACAAACAATCTTTTATTTTACATACCAACCCCATTTCCCATCTCTCCCCTCTTCCCCTTCCCTCCACCTAATGGCCAGTCTTACCTACCTCCCATCCGCTCTTCAGAGAGGCTAAGGCACATTTCTTTGGGGAAGGTTCGAGTTTCTTACTATTATATTTAGGCTGAGCAAGGAATTCATCCAAAGAGAATAGGTTCCAAAAAAGCCAGTAGAAGCAGTAGGGATAAATCCTGGTGCCAATGCCAGTGGCCCCACAGTCTGCCCTGGCCATACAGCTATTATCTGCATTCAGTGGGACTAGTTTGGACCTATGCTGTTTTCTTTCCTGAATGGCTGGAGTTGGTGAACTGTTTCAGTGGATGTCCCCATCATTCTCTTGACCACTTTGCTCATATTCTCACTCCTTCCACTCTTCAACTGGACTTTGAGAGTTCAGGTCAGTGCTCCAATGCACGTCAGTTCTCCAATGCAGGTCTCCACCTCTGATTCCATCAGGTGCTGGATGAAGGTTCTATGGCGATATTTAAGATAGTCATCAGTCTTACTACAGGGCAAGGCCAGTTCAAGTACCCTCCCCTCTATTGCTTAGGGTCTTAGCTGGGGACATCTTTGTGAATTTCTGGGAAATTCTTTAGTGCCAGCTTTCTTGCTAGCCCCATAATGGCTCCCTCAATCAAAATATCTCTTTCTTTGATCTCATTTCTGTCCTTCCTCCATCAACTATTGCGTTCCACTCCCTCACGTTCTCCTCCCCCCTCCCCTTCTCCCCTCATCTTCTGCTTATGTCCTCCCTATACCCCCACCCTCATACTCCTAATTTTCTCAGCGATCTTGTCTGTTTTCCCTTTCCAGGTGGATCTATGTATGTTTTTCTTAGGGTTCACCTTGTCACTTAGATTATCTAGGATCATGAATTATAGGCTCAATATCCTTTGCTTTACAGCCAGTATCCACTTATGAGTGAGTATATAACATGTTCATCTTTATGGGTCTGAGTTACCTCATTCAGGATTTTTTTTCTAATTCCATCCATTTGCGTGCAAATTTCAAGATATATTGTTCTTTATCACTGAGTAGTACTCTATTGTGTAGATGTTCTACATTTTCTTTATCAGTTCTTTGATTGAGGGGCGTCTAGGTTGTTTCCAGGTTCTGGCTACTACAAATAACGCTACGATGAACATAGTTGAATAAATTTCCTTTTAGTATGATTGAACATCTTTTGGGTGTATGCCAAAGAGAGATATTGCTGGGTCCTGAGGTAGGTTGATTTCCAATTTTCTGAAAAACCACCATACTGTTTTCCAAAGTGGTTGTACAAGTTTGCATTCCCACCAGCAATGGAGGAGTGATCCCCTTACTCCATTTTCTCTCCAGCATAACTTATCATTGGTGTTTTTGATCTTAGCCATTCTGATAGATGTAATATGGTATCTCAAAGCTGTTTTGATTTAGGTTTTCCTGATGGCTAAGAATGTTGAATAGTTCCTTAAGTATCTCTTGGCCATTTGAGATTCTTCTGTTTCGAATACTCTATCAGTTCTGTACCCCATTTTTTAAATTGTGTTATTTGGAATTTTGATGTCTAATTTTTGAGTTCTTTATATATTTTTGAGATCAGTCCTCTGTCTGATGTGGGGATAGTGAAGATATTTTCCCATTCAGTAGGCTGCTTTTTTGTCTTAATGACTGTGTCCTTTGCTTTATAGAAGCTTCTCAGTTGCAGGAGGTCCCATTTATTTATTGTTGTTCTCAATGACTTTGCTACAGGTATTACATTTAAGAAGTGGTCTGTAACATGAAGGCTGGCTTGTTGGGGTTTCTGTCCCACCCGGTACCCCACAGCCGGCAAGTCCCAAAGAAAATCACAGAGTCTACATAAGGTTATAAACTGATTGGCCCATTAGCTCAGTCTTCTTATTAACTAATTCTTACATCTTACGGTAACCCATAATTTTTGTCTGTGTTAGCCATGTGGCTCAGTACCTTTTCCAGCAGGGCAGGTTACATCTTGCTTCTCTGTGATCTGGGCAGGAATGGCAGAGGGAGCTTCCTGCTTTCCAGAATTCTCCTGTTCTCATTGCCCCGCCTCTACTTCCTGTTTGGTGGACCTGCCTATACTTCCTGCCTGGCCAATCAGCGTTTTATTAAAATACATGATTGACAGAATACAGATAATTCTCCCACACCAGTGGTCTCCTGTGCCCATGCATTGAAGGCTACTTCCTACTTTCTCTTTCTATCAGGTTCAGCATGATCCGATTTATACGGAGGTCTTCAATCGATTTGGACTTGAGTTTTGTACATGGGGATAGATATGAATCTATTTTCATTCTTCTATATGTTGATATCCAATTATGCCAGCACCATTTGTTGAAGATATTTTCTTTTTTCCATTGTTTATTCTTATCTTCTTTGTGAAAAGTCAGGTGTTCATAGGTGTGTGGATTAATATCTGGGTTTTCAGTTCAATTTTGTCAGTCTCACTGTTTTTTATGCCAATATCAAGTTGTTTTCATTACTGTAGCTCTATAATAGAGCTTGATGCCAGGAATGGTGGTGCCTCTGGAAGTTCCTTTATTGTAGAGAATTATCTTGCTTATTTTGGGTATTTTGCTTTTCCATATAAAGTTGAATATTGTTCTTTCAAGGTCTGTGAAGAATTGTACTAAAATTTTGATGGGGATTACTTTGAATCTATAAATTGGATTAGGTAGGATTTCCACTTTTATTATGTTGATCCTACCTATCCAAAGGCATGGTATTTTCTTCAATTTTTTTCTTCAAAGACAAAGTTCTTGTCAAATAGGTCTTTCATTTCTTTGGTTAGTGTTACCTGAACATATTTTATGTTATTTGTGGTTATTGTGAAGGGTGATGTTTCTCTGTTTTCTTTCTCAGCTTCTTTATCACTTGTATATAGGAGGGCTACTGATCTCTTTGAGTTGGCCTTGTATCCTGCCACATTATTGAAGGTAATTACCATCTGTAGAAGTTCCATACTATCATATCATTTGCAAATAATGAAAGTTTGAATTCTTCCCTTCCATTTTAAATCCCCTTGATCTTTTTTTTTGTTGTTGTCTTATTCCTCTAGCCAGAACTTTTGAACTGTGTTGTATAGATATGGAGAGAGTGATTAGCCTTATGTTCTTCCTGATTTCACTGGAATCTCTGTTTAATTTAATGTTGGCTGTCAGCTTGCTGTATATTGTTTTTATTATGTTTAGACTATTCCTTGTATCCCTGATCTCTCCAAGACCTTTATCATAAAGGGATGTTGAATTTTATCAAATGTTTTTTCAGCATTTAATGAGATGATCATATGTTTTTTTTTCTTTCAGTTTATTTTTATGATGGATTACATGGTTAGATTTTCACACATTGAACCATCCTTGCATCTCTGGGATTAAACCAACTTGATTTTTTTGATGTGTTCTTGGATTTGGTTTGCCAACATTTTATTGAGTATTTTTGCACCAGTGTTCATGAGTAAGATTTGCATATAATTCTCTTTCTTGGTTGAGTCTTTGTGTGGTTTTGGTATCAGGGTAACTGCAGCCTCATAAAAAGAGTTTGGCAATGATATGGAACACTTTGAGGAGTATAGGTATTAACTCTTCTTTGAAGTTCTGTTAGAATTGGGCACTGAAACCATCCGGCCCTGTGCTTTTATTTGTTGGAAGACTTTTGATGATAGCTTCTATTTCCTTGCAGGTTATAGGTCTTTTTAAATTGTCTACCTGATCTTGATTTAATTTTGGTATGTGGTACCTATCCAGAAACTGTCCATTTTTATTACATTTTCCAATTTGGTGGAGTACAGGTTTCTGTAGTACGACCTAAGTATTCTCTGGATTTCCACAGTATCTGTTGTTATGTCCCCATTTCATTTCTGATTTTGTTAATTTGGATGTTATTCTCTCTGCCTTCTGATTAGTTTACTTATGGGTTTGTCTATCTTGTTGATTTTCTCAAAGAACTAGCTCTTTGTTGATATCATTTTTATGTATTTCTTTCTGTAGTTCAAATAAAGGTCAATCTCTACCAATGTTTCCTTGTGTGCTCTGAATTATAACAGGTTTCTTTTTGGGAAGACTTAGGTTTTTGTATATATATCAAGTTCATGGAGATGGAGTCACTTAATATATTGATTACTTTTCTGTTCCTATGATAATTATGTCCACACACAACTAAGAAAAATTTCATTTTGGCTTATGGCCACAGAGAGCAGCATGTCCACAAGGGTGGGAGGCATGGTAGCAGGAACCGAAAGCTGACAGATCATATCTCAACCACATAAAAGGAGAGAGCAAGAGCTGGGAATAGAGCAGTGCTATAAATCCCCAAAGTCCACCACTAGACTCACTTCCTCCAGAAGGGCTGTATCTCCTAAAAGTTCCATACCCCCTTTAAACAGCACCAACTAGGGAACAAGTGTTTAAATCTATGGGCCTACAGCAGTCATTTGTTTAAGACTTCTACTTTAAACAGCAGTATATGTTACTTATCTGAGACCAGCAGTTTCTAAAACTTGAATGGATACAATAAATTCACAGTGATCATTTGATTCCTAAGAACAATTAAAACTACAATTTCATGGTGAATTGCCATATGCCCTCCTTCTCAACCTGTTTTTTCCACTACTGAGAGATTAAAATACTTGTTAGTTTATCAGAAATTTAAATTGTCCCTTGAGTCATCTGTTGTTTAGAGACAAACCTAGAAACATATTACCCAAAGTGATAAGTATTATTTTCCAATTTTATCTTACCCAAATATGTGAGACATATGATTTAGTATAATAAAAGGCTTGCTACATTTTTAATTAATGTAACTTTATCACATTCAAATATGAATAATGTAAATCATAATTGTTAGGGTTTACTACATTTACAGTGAATACTGTGCTATTTCAGAGTTTTTATTATCAGTATTTCATGTTGGCAAATGGCCATCCAAATGCTTTTTTATGAGATTCCAATGCATCCATCTTAAACTGATTTTATATGAATGTTACAAAATATTTTCTTCTCCTCTTCCTGCTGCTCCTCCTCCTGTTTCTGCTGATGCTCTGCTTCCTCCTCCTCTTCTTTGTCCTAGGCTTAGGGTTAAGGTTAGGTTTCCTTTAGAGGGTTAGTATTAGGGATAGGATATTCTAGATAGAATATCACTGTTTATCTGAGAAGATAGTTTGGAATTCACTTTATAAAAGAATCTAGAATCAAATTAATGGCAGTTCTTCTACTGTACCTTCTGAATGCTGAGATTTTAGACATGTGACAAAATGCATTGCTACAAACCTTTATATTCTCTTCTTCTAGCAAAGCTGTTCCTCTGTGAAAGGAAGTTCATGTTAGCTACAAAATGTTTGTTTATTCATGATTTCTATCATTCTCCAAAATACACATACAGACATAAATCCTTTGTCAGTGTTATGATAAGATATTGTGACCAAAGAAAATTAAAGAATATAGGGTGATTGTAGCTTATAGTTCCAGGGGAATAGAGCAAACCAAAGCAAGGAATTCATGGCAGCAGATAGCAGGTGCAAGAAGCTGGGTAATCATATTTCCATCCATACACAAGAAGTAAGAGAGAAGGAACAGCAAGTGGGAAAAGGCTACCAAGCTTCTAAGCCAACCCCAGTAATACACTTCTTCCAGAAAGAATGCGCATTCTACAGAGGTTCAATAGCCTCCACAAACAACATACCAAATGGGGACAAACCAGGTGTTCAGATACACAAGCTAGTCTATGGGGAACATTTTTCAATAAAGACACTATTCTGAAGTGGCACTCAGGTTTTTCTTGGTAGACTTCAGTCATTTTTATGACAGTCCTCAATATTTCATTATTCATTGTAATATTCATTGTTTGGATAACACTGTAGTTACTTTAACTTGCAGTAGAGGGAGGAGACATAGGGACAATAAGAATTTATACATAGTTTTTGCCAAAATGAAACAAAGAAAAATTCTGAACCTATCTTGCCCATAACAGTTCTGCAACTTACAGAAAAAGGATGAAACACAAGCTAATAAATGTGCATATGTAGATTTAGAGGTTATTTGCAGTTACTAGAACTGGTAGAAAGATTTATCAAAGACAATGAGTGTTTCTTCGGGTGGCAATGCTCTTGAGATGAGTAATTTTTATTCTTAGTATGGTTGTTTCCTTCAGGGATGCTAATTCTTAGGGCTTTTACTATACAGTTAATTTTTTATTGTTTTCTTATTATTGTGCAGATTTTGTAGCTTCCTCCCATTGCAAATGCCATATTTTCAGTGATGAACATGAAACACACTCTGTGCTTCTCTAATACACACCCCATCTTCCTTTGACAATCAACATAATAGACAATATGTTAATACTGTGCCTGGGAATTACTTAAGTGAGGATTAAAATATATTTACAGACTAGTCTTTAAATCAAGTACAAAAGCCTTGACTTGTTGTTAAATCTCTCTCTCTCTCTCTCTCTCTCTCTCTCACTCTCACACACACACACACACACACACACACACAAAGAGTATTTTTTAAACTGTATTCTGAAAATATGTTACCTTTTCATGTTTAAAATTTAGCCTTTTAGAAACAATTTGTATAACTTGTGTTCATTCATGACTTTCATTTAGAAAGAACATTGATCTCTCTCTCTTTCTGTCTCTCTTTCTCTCTCTCTCTCCCCCCCCCTCTCACACACACACACACACACACAGAGAGAGAGAGAGAGAGAGAGAGAGAGAGAGATCAATGTTCTTTCTAAATGAAAGTCATGAATGAACACAAATTATACAAATTGTTTCTACAAGGCTAAATTTAAAACATGAAAAGGTAACATATTTTCAGAATACAGTTTAAAAAATACTTTTTCTTATAGTTACAGTTTCTTGCTATTACTTTTGATTTGGTGGTACTAAGTTGTTTTTCTGCCAATGCTTAAACCCTGGGTATTTCATTCTTGATTTGTTCCTGAAGGCAAAGTAGAATATTGTGTCAGCTAAGTACATGATTCGGAGGGCTTTAGGTAAGGAATTAACCACAATCATCTTTCCTGTAGTGAATATTTTACAGGGAGTCAGTCCCAAGTTGTTAGACCCTGCCTGAAAGGGCATCACTGAAGAGAAACTTCAGAGGAAAGCCCTCTTTCTGCCTGTGAGCGGGCTGAAGGAAAAGGCCAGAGATACCTTGGCTGTAAGGTTGTTTTCTTGAATCCCCTTCATTGTTCTCAACCTTCCTTGGTGCCCTATGTTTCAGTATTAGGCTACAGTGTTCTAAGAATAACGACAATCCATGAAACAGCGTGTTCTACTCTCCAGAACTAATGGGGTTGCTTTTCTTTATCTAGGTTTTAGAGGTATGAATATCTAATATTGAACAATTGTGGGCTTAGAAGTTAATATTAACAATTTTGTTTAATTTAACAGGGACAAAGATGTCAGCATCCATGAGTGTTAGATAGGTATGATATCTGTATATATTTCTGGATTTGATCATAAAGTTTGCCAAAACCTATGAATTACTAAATTCATCACCTAAACCTGTGGATCCTTGCAGTGTGTCCACTCCACTAGGACAATTCCATGATTTGGTCTCTAGCACTGGCAACTCCCCTTCGAGTGCCTAGTTGAATATCAGTTAGGATGTGTTCAGCTGCCAGGACACTGTATGAGTAGCAGTAATATAAACACAAAAGAAATCTCATTATCTCACACAGTGCAGCCTGGTTGACAGAGTCAGCTGTCATCTGTAGTTGTAGAGAAGGAAAAATAATTTTCTCTCTGCCCAGTGCAGTCTCTGTGACTCCCTGCAGCAGATTAACAAGAAAACAGCAAACATATTTCCATATGAACCTCATGTGCATACAGCAGAAAGCATGGAGAAAGAATTAGGTCTCTACAGCAGACCTAGAGGTCTGAAATCCTATCCACTCATAAAATATGAAATAAAAGGGACAGGTTAGTTAAAATGGGATTGCTGAGAAAAGCTTCCTTTGCAAAGGGAAATTTGTTACCCAGATTTAAGCCAATGCCTTCTCTAACTTCAAAATCCTCTGATGACCTCTTGCTTTCTGATGTGGGAACTGGGTTCTATTTCTTTGTAGGCATAGATTATCTCATGAAAGAACAAAATTTCA
The DNA here is from genome assembly GCF_982192425.1 of Myodes glareolus. Taxonomy (NCBI): domain Eukaryota; kingdom Metazoa; phylum Chordata; class Mammalia; order Rodentia; family Cricetidae; genus Myodes; species Myodes glareolus. The sequence continues at coordinate 12,779,025 of NC_142026.1, forward strand.
GTTTGATTTGCAAATCTACAACTTCTGGAAATAAACAACTCAAAATAACTGACATACCAGAGATTCATTTCTTGGCATGGATGCTCTGGTTATTTGCAATGATATTTTTTGAGGTGTTATTTCTTGAGCTACATTACTATTCTGTTTTTGTTTTCATGGTCTTGAGATGTGTTTCTTTACTTCCTCTAATGATAGAGAACACTAAAAGAAAAATAAAACACAAAGGATAAACATTAGAGCGCAACGCCCTTTGCAACAGATATAGACCTGTAATCTAGCATTTGCAGAAGCAGAAAAAGTTAAAGGCCAACTTGACATAGTATTTAAAAATAATGTATTTTCTTCTTGATATACATGAAAGGTGTTTTTACAAAGTTGTTATGGCCTGAGAGGGGCAACCAGTCTTATATAAAACTTATGCCTCAACTTGTTACCAAAGAAACAAGTTCCGTGTTTGGTTTCTTAGTCTCAATAATAATAAATAATATAAATTAATTAAAAACAATCTGAGAAGGAAGAAAATTATGCTTTTCAATTACAATTTGAGAGTAAAACTAAATAACAATAACAACAAAACATCTAAACAACAAGCAGGGAAAGCAATCTTGGAGATTGCTATAAGGAGAGAGATGGAGAAAAAAAGAAAAAAAACATGATTATCCATTGGAGAACAGCAAATTACTACTTGGTGGTTCAGAAGGGGGACTTTAGAGAAAGAGTAAGAATGTCCAGAATGCTAGGGAAAACTTGCCCAGGATGGACAGCATATGAAATAAAAGGATATTAAAAATGAGGAAAGGACAAAGCTATGTTTTTCTAAGTAAATGAGGAAGGTAAGCAGGTACCAGCACTGTATGATGGAGCATCTACAAGGGACTGATGGAGAAGTCAGAGAAGTTTTCTGGGAATATAAGTATCATTGAAAACATAATTATTCTTTTTGCCTCCTCGGTGTGGCTTCAGTTGAGTCAGCTTTAATGCAGGATGGATTCTAGGCTAGGAGATTGACAGACATATCTTTTTTTTTTCAAAGTTTATTAAATTATAAAAGTTTCCATTTCCGCCCCCTCCCAACACCCTCCCACTCCCTCTCCTCCTCCCTCTCCATCCCTAAGAGCAGTCAGGGTTTCCTGCCCTGTGGGTAGTTCAAGTTCCTCTCCCCTCCCTCCAGGTCCAGGAAGGTGAGTATCCAAACAGACTGGATCCCAAAAAATCCAGTATATGCAGAGGAAACAAGTCCCAGTGTCATTGTCAATGGCTTTTCAGAAAGACTCCGGGCCAGCCACATTCAGAGAATCCGGCCACATTCAGAGAATCTGGTTGGATCACGTGCTTGTTCAGTCCCAGTCCAACTGGCCTTGTCTTGATTACGTACTAAAAGAAGGGTATGACCCTGTATAATATTTTGGCTTGCCTAAATGATCAGGTCTCCAGTAAGGACCAGATTTAAGACCTATTCATTTGATCAGACAGAAGTAGCCTTGCCTTAATGTGCCTAGGCAAAGCCAAGATCCTTCTGAGTTTTTATATGGCGATATAAATCCTAAGAAATGGTGAAACCAAAGTTTACCTGTCTGGTGTTTCTAGAGAAAACAGGAGAAGGGACTATAAGCTTTTCATTACCACATTTCCTGTCTTGGGCTGTTTTCTGGTGGTTTTAGCATTTATTGATCCATCTGGCTTGTCTTGGAGTCCAAACTGACTAATGAATGGAGGTTTTTATATACCTCTGGAATGTTTTAAAATCTGATGGTATTAAGTTTAGAGAGATTCAGAATTAAGGCTGAGGAGCCAGGGATTAACCATACTTTAAGTCCCTTGTGGATCCAAGTGAGTCAATGCATTTTAGCCCAAGCCATTCCTATGTGCCTTTACTATGAAGTAAAGAAGGCCTAAGTAATCTCTACAAAGATGTCTACTATCTCAATAAACTTTTTTATTTAAGATAGATGATCTTTAAATTTCTGTAGGTGAATCAACTTCCAAAAGTAAAACATTTTGGGAACTCTGTAACATATGTCAACTAACCAAAAACAACAATTCTAAAACACATTTTTAAAAACTATGTGTTACAAGTTTCCTTAAAAGAGAGCATATTTCTCAGCTTAGAATGTGACATTATTGTTGCTCAGCAGTAAGGTTGATGTGTGCAATGTGTGGCACTCATCCAGCCATGCCACCAGTCAATGAAATTTGGGGGCAGATTATACTCCAGCACAACTCCACAGTGCAGAATTGCTCCTTTCCTGATGAGCTACCATTTAAAAAATGTCTTTTGAAGTGAAATGTGTGATTTCCTGCTAACAGCTATAGAAAAGAAATGGGGAAGGAAAAAAGGAAGGAGAAGAGCCATCACTATGGTGAGAAGAAATTTTGGCAGTAGTAGGAAGGGGAAGACTTAAGATAGCTATGTCCCCAGAGGGACAGACAAATTTAAAGCAAGCTCCCTACATCCCAGGTTTGTAATCAAATTACTTTGATGTGTCCTATCAACTTTTAAAATATGCCATTTCCAAAATAAGCCATATCTCTTCTAGGTGTGGTTGCCTCAAATTGTATAACATTTCCACACAGAATTGGGCATTCTGATAAGCAGTATATTAGATAGAGAAGGAATTTACATTTTTAATCACTTTATATTAATCACTATCATAAACAAGTCCCTGTTTCTCTGATGAGTAATGGGAGTAAGGACCTTAGGAACCGAGAAAAATCATCCAGGTGACACTGGGATTTTTAGTTAGCATTGTAAGAGGCCAGGAATTTATGGTGCTTGTGAGGAGGCACTCAACTGCTCAAAATGAAATAAGAGCTTTGTTCTTTTCCTGTCTGTGACAAACTCTAGCATGGATTTTATTTAAATAGAGACCATTGAAAAGATAAACAAATAACAAATGATGATCTTATTTTGGAAAGTTTGAATACTATTCACTAATTTGCGCAGAAGAATCAATTTAAAGCAGAATAAGTAGACATATTGTCTGAAGTTAACATTGGAGGTTCAAGCCTGGAAAACAATCAGTTAAAGGAACTCAAATAAGTTTCTTGTAGAAAATTTTCCTGGAGATAAGATTTAAAAATCTCCTTTGGGTATAAGAATACTGAATGG